>NW_027555625.1:79443092-79755592 GCF_003287225.1 Phascolarctos cinereus | reverse complement strand
CCCCATGACATCCTGTGTTCATGACTTTTCTCTGAAGCAATTGTCCCTAGGAAAAGATTTATGTCCCCATTTCATTGCTTTCTTGCCCTGCCCTATGGACTCTCTTCCCTTCATAGTTACCATAGGGGCTCAGCCAGTGGAGGACCACATAGCATGAGGTAAGGATTTCAAATGAACAAGTGAAGAAATTGAGCCTCCTCCATGTAAGGCAAAACTGCTATGACCCCAACCCAAGTTACAGCTGTGGCCAAGCCTCACAAGGAACATGTATGTTGTTTTTATTTTTTTAATCCAGCTTCTAGCTTTGAGGATAAATCTCATCTTGTTGTCTTTGAGACAGAGGCATCATCAGCTTGGTGAGTCAGAAGTACTTCAGTGCAAGACAGCCAGGGACTCTGGGAGCTCAACTCCCTTGAATGCTAGTATGAAAGTCCCAGTACGGCTCATGCTTGTGCTTCAGGGCTCTTGGCCCAGAGCAGGTCGGTTAGTGGCCTGAGCAAGGCATTCACAATTTGCTCACAGCAGCATTTCAAAACAAAGCAAAAACACCAAGTGGAAAACGAAGCTTGAGTTTTTTCCCCCGCTCTGTATATGTTATATTTTAACCTACTTTAAGCAGCTTTGAATGTAATATAATCTCAAAACAGATTGCTTTGGTTCCTACAGAGAGAATAGCAAGAAACAATGGACTTGTCCTCGAATACATGAACTTACTTGGGCTTAAGGTTCCTTGTGGACAGGGACTATTTTTGCCTTTCTTTGTATCTCTAACACTTAGCATAGTGCCTAGCGCTTAGTAGGTGCTTAACAAATGCTTCTTGGGTGATTGGGTAGACCCATAGAATTGTGGAGTCATCAAAGTTGGAACTAAAGGGACCTTTAGAACATAAAATGCAAAAACTGGAAAGGACCCTAAAAAACATCTCTAGTCAAATGCATTATTTTACAGATAGGGATATAGGAGATCAAACAGAGAAAGTGATTGCTCAAAGCCACACAGCTAAATTTGACAGGGATAAACCATTTCCTCCTATAGCAGAAATTCTTAACTTGATGTCTGTGAAGCTGTTGTTTAATATCCTGGTTACTGTATTCTAACAAAAGTGGTTTTCTTTGTAATCTTACATATTTTATTTTATGCATTTATAAACATCATTCTAAGAAAGGGTCCATTGGTTTTACCAGACTACCAGTGGGATCCATGACGCAAAATAGGTTCGAAACTACTGCCCTAAGTCATACATGGAGATCTTGAAGAGCAAAGTCGACTCATTTTTTTTTTTTTGCTTCCATTTTTCAGGGTATCACCTGCAGAACCTGCTGCCAAACAGTCAGATGACTTCAGCTACCTTGTAAACATAGCTGCTCCATGAGAAAGGGGTCAATTCAATTAAAACAAAATCAATTACATGAAATGATCAGTCAAACCTGTTCATGATTTGCCATCATCGAATGTAGCTGGCAGTATACTTGATTGGATTTGTTTGTTTGTGAATTCCCTTTGAGCTCTAACAGTCTATGAGTTATTCTTTGAGCTTACCAGGTAAGAAAGAACATATAGCTTTGTAATTTCCGGGGACCAGACTATGCTCTAAGAATTAAAACACAAAAGCTTTTCATTGGAGGATGCTGAGGTTTTTTTTTTCTTTTCCAGCTATCTGGGCCTTCAGAAATCCATTCCATTAAGACGTTGTTTATCCATATTATGGCCCCATAGAAAGGCAAGCACAGGATAGAGGAGGAACCCCAGTCCTACAGTCAAAAGTCCTGAGTTTTAGTTGGGAAACAGTCAGATCGCTTAGCTGTCTCATGACTGGAGTGAGTCACAACCTCTCCAAATTGAACTCAATTCCCTGCATCTGTAAAATGGGGGCTATAATACTGGTACTTCCCAACTCACAATTCAATTAAATATTTTTAAGTGCTTACTGTGATCTCAGTACTGTGTCAAACTGGTATTAGGGATAAAAAACATGAAGTGGTCCTTGAATTCTGGAAACTTATATACTGCTGGCCTTATGGGGAAGGAGGGAGACAACATTTGTACATATAAGTAAATGCAAAATATATGCCATATAAGTGGAAAATAATTGGGAGGGAACAGAACTTGGAGCCGAGAAAACCAGGAATGGCTTCTCATGGGGTAACAGTTGAAATAAGCTTTAAAGGATGTTAGGAGTTCTAAAATGAAGAGGTAAGGGAGTGCCTTCTAGCCATGGGGAAGAGCCTATTCGAAGACATAGAATAAAGAGATAGAACAGTAAATAGTTCAGTTTGATTGTGGTGGTGGGAAAATATATGTAATCATCCCAGAAATACCTATTTGAACCAGACTGTGAAAGTATTTAAATGCCAAAGAGTTTGTACTTTATCTTAGCAGCAATAGGGAACATTCACAGTTGTTGGGGAAGGGTGGGAGGTGACATGGTCAGCCTTGTGCTTTAGTAACATCAATTTGGCAGTTGGATAGAAGATGGATAAGAGAGGGAAGAGGCAAAATAGAGCGAGATTAATTAGAAACCTTGTATGTAAAGTGCTTTGCAAACTGTATGATGTAATATAAACTGTGTTACGTTAAAAAAAAAATGGCCCTGAAGAGAACTGATTCAGCTTCACAGAGCAATGATTTGGTTTCTTCCTGACATTCCTCAATTTAAAAAAAAAGTACTATTTCCACCCTTTCCTTTTTGTACCTGTTAGAAGGGACACAAATCAAAAGCACCATCTATTTCTCAGATTTGCCCAAAGCAAACAAAATTGAACACTAGTGCCAAATACCTCCATCTATTATCTTGGTATAGAACCAGGGGTTTCCTTCCCATTGCCTGAATAATGTTCTCTGAAGCCTTCATCATCAATAAAGCACTCTGGTGAGATTTCAAGGGCCTAGAATAATGAATAACAATTAGGGTCATTTAAAAAGTAATATTTTCCCCTGCAATTTAGAAATTGATGTATGAATCTGAGGACCCTCCAATTTCATCAAATAAATGGTTTCTTAAATCAGTGCTTTTCATCTGACTGGACGATCCCTCCCCCCTCCAGAAGGGTAGAAGACCTGGTATACCTGCTTGCCAGTTCATTCATTTTGATGCAAAAGAAACTTAGATAATTAACCAAGTATGACCACTCAGATTAAAACTAGAGAGAGCCATTTACCAGCTGGGGATTGGGCCTCAGGAAGTCCCCTCTGCACTTAGCCAGTTTTCTCTAAACTTTTTTGTTTGTTTTTGGTTTGGTTTTGTTCTTCTGAGAACTCCAACAGAAAGTTTTGTCAAAGAATCTTGGAACCGAAAGGATAGAGTTAGTGAATGAAACAACCCAATAGGGCTCCGGGAAAGCATGGTGTATTATTATAGCTGCTGACCTAAGGCAATCCACAATATCTTTCACATCAGTGCCCCTCTCTCTAATTCCACTTCCTCTACCCTAGTCCAAGCTCTGATTACCTTTCCCCCTTAGACTACTGAAATAGCTTCCTGTTGCAATACTCTCCTAATCATCACTCACTCCCCTCTCCAATCCATTTTGGACACAAACAGCCAATGAAGTCTTCCTAAAGTACAGGTCAGACCATGTCCCAGAATCTTAGCATCTCAAAACAGGAAGTGATCTCAGAGCTCTTCACTTCCTACCTGTGCCTGAACAGTCATTCCCTTCTACAGACAACATTCCTGAAAAATGGACAGCTAGCCTGTCTGTCCTGAAAGAATTCCAGGGTAGGGGAACCTGTTCTACTTGGGCACAGCTCTGCCTTTTAATTTGTTTTCTTCATTAGATGCCTGTTGTTTCCACAGTACCTAGCTCAGCACTTGGCACATAGCAGTTACTTACTAAATGATTAATTATTTCTACCCATTGCTCTACATTTGCCCCCTAGGGCCAAGCAGAACTGTGTAATCCATCTTTCCCCCTTTCAAATACGTGATGAATGGCTCCCATGAATTGGTAACTCTTGATTCCCCCACTCAAAAATCTTCAGTGACCCTCAATTGAAACTTAAATAAAACACTAACACCTTGGCCTCACATTTAATCCCCTCCACAAGCTTCTCCAATGATCTTTTCCAGCTTTATTACCCATAATTCCCCCTTTTTGAGCTCTGTTTCAGAAAAATTAGACAACTCCCTCTTCTCTGATCTGATCTTGCCTCTCCCCTCTCCATGAATACCCTTCTACCAAATCTATCCCTTTGGAAATCCTTTTGTTTAAGCCCAGGGGCGACCTCCTTTGGGAAGTTTTCCTTTATTCTCACAGCTAAAACAGAACTCTCCAATTTTCCTAGAGGACTTTGTCTGTGTCTTTCCTAAAGGTTTCTATCTCACATAATGTTCTGCCTATGGCACCTGAATTTATTTGACTCCTTTGAATCAGTGATACAAGGAAAGCAACATGGGTCATTTTTTTAACCTTTTTGGGTACAGAATTGGGATAGTTGATCAAGCTATTAATCCCAGGACTGAGTTAAGCCATTTTTTTTCATTCCTCCATTAAAAAAAAAATTTCTCTTCCTCTAATCACCTGGCCTTGCCTTTGAAAGGAAAAAAAAAGATAAAAAGAGAGACAGAAAGGAAGAAAGAAAAAAGGAAGGAAGAAAAGAAGGAAAAGAGGGAGGGAGGGAGGAGGGAAGCAAGGAAGGAAGAAAGAAAGGAAGGAAGGAAAATGAAAAGAAAACTGCATAGCCAAGTAACACAAATTCCCATATTGGCCAAGTCCAAAAGTCTACATCTCATTCTGCCTTCTGAGTCCTTCACTTCTCTGTCATGCAGTGCTTGGCACACTTCATCATTGGTTTTCTGAAATCACGGGAAGCAACAAAACATGATTTTGTGGTTACTGCACACATTGTTCTTTTGGTTCACTCACTTCACTCTGTATTAGTTCACACAATTCCTTTTTTTTTCCCTAAGGCAATTGGGGTTAAGTGACTTGCCCAGGGTCACACAGCTAGTAAGTGTCTGAGGCCACATTTGAACTCAGGTCCTCTTGACTCCAAGGCTCTATCCACTGCGTCAGTTAGCTGCCCCCAGTTCACGCAAACCTTACCTGATTTTATTGCAACCATCCCTTTGGTCCTTTCTGTTGGAACACTAGCATTCCATTATATTTCTACACCACAGTTTGTTTGGTCATTCCCTAATCAATGGGCACACACCTCCTTATTTCCAGTTCTCTTTGACCATATTTGTACATATGAGTCATTTCCCTCTTTCTTTGATCTCTTTGGAATATAGACTTGGTCAAACTTTTGTTTTCGTTTATGACCTGAGATTCATATTCACTTGTAAGCTTATGGCTCATGATTAAGCCTCATCTTTTTTTTGTGAGCTTCCTAAAAGATACAGAGTTCAGATGCAGAAGACAGTCTAGTATCATGGCAAAAGCCCTGGAATTAGAATCAGGAGTGCATTCAAATCCTCCCTCTGTAACTAGTTGTGTGTAACTTTGGCCAAGTCTTATCTTCTTTCTGAGCCTCAGTTTCCTTTTTTGTAAAACCAGGTAATCAGCAAGTTTCTTAAATCATCCTCCCTTCCTTCCCCCAACCCCCTCCAATTAGGATCCAATTCCTGGAAGTCAGATTCATCTCCTCCCCAACATTTTGTTTTTATATATCCAAAACCTAGTTTACTGCTTTGTATGTAGATGTTTAATGAATGCTTGTTGTATTGAATGGAACTATAGACCTGTAACTCTACATGCTGTTTAATTTACAGAGAAGTATGGTTGTTATTCAGTTGTTCAGTCATGTCTGATTCTTTGTGGTTTTCTTTCCAGATACTGGAGTGGTGTGCCATGTCCTTCTCCAGTGGATTAAGGCAAATGGAGGTTAAATGACTTGCTCAGGATCACACAGCTATTCAGTGTCTGAGACCATATTTGAACTCAGTTCTACCTGATTCTAGGCCCAGCGCTTTATCCATTGAACCACTTAGCTGCCTCTGATACAGAAATATCTAATAGAGAAACATCCTCAACTCCCCAAAGCCAGGGAGAGGGAGGGGAAGAGAGGATTTTAGAAGAGACAGCTGCCAGATACTGGATATAGCCATGTATCTTCCTCCTTCACTGGCACAGATAGGGAATGAGCATCTTGACCAGACTATAGTTGAGCCTGACGGTGGGCAGTGCGTATGACAAGGAACATGAAAGACTTGGTTGTTAAATTTGTATGACTGAAATCACTGTCCTTTCTTTACTGAGGGCAGTGCTGAGCTGCTAAAGCCACTGTGCCAGCATAGACAGCAGCCCCGGGGGCCCATGGGGAAGCAGATTCTAGAAGCACATGAGCCATTCAGGACATCACACCATGGAGCGCTGGCTTTTTGCCTGTCCCATGTGCTTTGTCAGCAGGAAAGTCGGAGAAATGAGAAAACTCTTTCTAACACCAGGGCTGCTCATCTGAAAGTGGTCTGTGGGGCAGTGGGCTGCAGGCCCATCTCTCTACTTTCTCCCTTCCATAATCCCTGCTCAGTTTCTACCAGGCTCTGACTGAGGAAAACCTTCTCATGTTTCAAAGCCATAAACTTAGGTCATTTCATAAGACTTAGACCTGTAAGAAACTTTAGAGATCACTTACATCATTTTGTAAATGCTTATCTTGTAGATATCATCTCCGCTATTAGAATTATAAGTCCCTTTAGGGCAGAGACTGCTTTTTGTCTTTGTCTCTACAGTGCCTAGCATAATACCTGGAACATAGTAGGGATGGAGATCTGCAATTTCATTAACATAAAGAAATCCCAGATGAGAACATTCCCTCCATCAATGAAATTAGGGACCTTCTCTGTAACTTACAACCTTAGAGTTACCTAGAGTAGTGGAATAGTAGATGACTTGCCCCAGGGTCACATAGCCAGTATATTTCAGAGGAGAGACTTGAACCTATATCTTTCTGCTTAGAAGTTGACTCTCTCTCTACATGTAGTAAGCATTTAATAAATGATTGTTAATTGATTGGGGACAGCTAGGTGGCAAGGTGGATAGAGTACTGGGCTTGGAATCAAGAAGACTTCTCTTTATGAGTTCAAATCTGGCCTCCAATCCTTACTACCTCTGTGACCCCAGGCTAATCACTTAATCTTGTTTGCCTCAGTTCCTCATCTGTAAAAATGATCTGGAGAAGGAAATAGCAGACCATTCCAGTATCTTTGCCAAGAAAACCCCAAATGGGGTCACAAAGAATCTGAAACCATTGAACAACAACAAATGGATTGATTGATTGATTTAGTCCAACCACTTCATTTTACACTGAAGGAACTCAAATCCCAGGCAAACAGACAACAACAAAAATACTCTCTCTACCTTCAAGGAGCTCATAATCCTAATGGAGAAGACAACATGAAAACAACTATGCACATATAAGATATAAACAAAGTAAACAGAAGATAATCTGAGAAGGAAATCACTAGCAATAGGGAGGACTGAGAAAGTCCTAGGTAGTTAGTCTAGCTTAACTCATACCTAAACAGAAATGACCATTCCAACATCCCAGCAATTTGCCATTTTGCCTTTAATTGAAGTTTTCCAGTAATGATGGACTTGTTGCTGCCTGATGTGGACATTCTACTTCTGGACATGGTTAGGAAATTTCTCTTTCTACCAAACCCAAATCTGTTTTCTCTGAAGCTCAGTGGGCAGCCCCTTTGGGCAGCTCTTCCTTAATGTTGCCCCATGGAACCAAGAAAAACAAGTCTAATTCTACTTCCACATATTAGTCCTTGAAAAATTTGAAGACAGCTATCATATGTTTTCTGAATCTCTTTTCAATGATAAAAACCTTCCATTCTTTCAACTGATTTTCCTGTGGAAGCACCAGTGATTCCATTTTATCCCATCTTTCCAGTAGATTGCCTATTCCGTCATCCCTGCTCTCTCACTTATCAGTCTCTCTCCGTCTACTAGCTGCTTGATTTCTGCCAACAAATACACCCATGTCCCCCCATCTTCAAAAGATCTTCTCAATCCAGCCATCCCTCCTAACTATCATTCTATATCTCTCCTTCCTGTTGTGGATGAACTATCTATAATCAGTACCTCCACTTCCTCTCCTTTCACTCTCTTCTTAGCTCTTTGCAGTCTGGCATCCAACTTCATTATTCAACTGAAACTTCTCTTTTCCAGAGTTACTGATAATTTCTTAACTGCCAGTCTCAATCCTCATCCTTCTTGACCTTTTGTAGACTTTGATACTGCTGATCACCCTCTTTTATTCTCTTTTGGTTTCCATTACCCTGTTTTCACTTGGTTCTCCTCTTACCTGTCTGACTGCTCCTCTGTCTTCTGTGCAGGATCTTCATCAAGATCTCACCTGCTAACCATGGGTATCCCCCAAGTTCTGTCCTGGACCCTCTGCTTTTCTCCCTTTATACAGTTTTGTTCAGTAATCTCAGATTCCATGCCTTCTGAGATTACCAAGCAAAATAGTTCAGTTATAACCTCCATGCAGAAGATTCTCAAATAGTTGTATCCAGTCCCAACCTTCAGTCTCACATCTCCAACTGACTATTGGACATCTTGTCCTGCCCCCCATGCCAGGCCCTCTCTTTCTCCTCATCTGTTTTCCCTGGATTCCCTGGGTTCCTTCAAGTCTTAGTTAAAATCCAAACTCTCTAAAGAAGCTTTTCCCCAATTGTTCTTTCTGTGTCCTCTTTCTGTGATTATCTTCAATTTTTCCTTTACACATCTTTTGGTTTGGTTAGTTTTTGTACATAATTTTTGGCATGTTGTCTCTACCATTAGACTGGGGAAGTCTTTTGAGACCTTCTTTGTAGACTTTCTACAGAGTCCTAGCACTTAACACAATCTATGGCACATGGCACAGGGGACTTAGCATGGTACTCCGTCCCTTCCACATCCTAATTGCCTTCCTCTTGATATACCAGTTTGTCAATGTGTTTCTTAAACTTTGGAGAGCTACATTGAGCAAGGTGCTCAGTAGGTCATCGGACTAGGGTAGAAGACACTAGGGCTTTCACCTCCTTTGTTCTAGACACCAAAAATATGATTTGGTGTAAAGTTATATTATGTTTTTTTTTCCTGCCATGTCACAGTGTTGACATTAAAATTGTAGTCTATTGAAGTCCCTAGGTCTTTTTTTTTTTTGGAACAAATTCTCTTCTAGCTATGCCTCCTCCATATTGCATTTATACAGTTGATTCTTTGAACCTAAGAGCAGAACTTTATTTTGCTCCCTCTCAAATGTCATTTCATTAGATTTGGTCAATTGTTCTAGCCAGTTATCAGTCTTTTGGATCTCGACTTTGTCATTCAATGTACTTGGTAGCCATTCTAGCTTTGTGTTCTCAATACATTATATAGGACAGCATCTCTTATTCCATGTGAGCCGCTGATAAAAAGGTTTAAAATCCCAGATCTAACGACAGATCCCTGGAACAGGACTCTAGAGACCATTCTCTAGGTTGAGGATTACATAAAGGATCTATGATTTCCTCAACATGGCAAGTCTCCTGTGCCAGAATTCCTTCCACTAACGCAGATTGCAAGGTATCTCTACCAAGCACATATAGTTTTAGCAAGTTGCTTGAGGCAGAATTAGTTCTTTTTTCAGATATTAAAATCCTAAAGAAATGTGAATTATAATTATAATTATCCTCCTTTCTATGTGGGAGTAAAGATTGGAAGGCTTCCTCTCCCCACTGACCTCCTCTGATATTTTCTCCTCTAGCAAATCTTATTCCAAAATACATATAAGATTTTGTTTTTGTTTTTGTTTTACCATGCTCTCAGGATGCTACCTGATTCAATTTGGCTGAAAACATTGCCTTCATTGAACTGAATACAATCATTTCCCCAGCATAGTTCAGGCATGAAGGTAATTAAGACAACGAAGACACTGATAGTCATTCAAGTATACATCTTAAGCAGATTTCTTTTAGTCCCCTATCAGCTTGGTTTTGTTCATGCATGTGTGGCAGGAATCAGTAACAGTTCAACCCTATCACCAGCCCAGACTTTGAGTTGCCCTGGGGAAAGGTGCCATGAACATGAGGAATAAGATTTTAGTGCTATTAGATCTCTTGGATTTTTGGCACACAACATTCACACATGTGATTAATTCTTGGGAAGTCTAGGGTCTGAGATCTGGCTTCTCTAGATACTGTGGCCTTCAAGTGAACTTTCTAAGATCTAAAATGGGAACTAGCCATTTAATACCTTTTGAGACAAATGCACCTTGGCAGAGTTCATTTAAAGAACCAATGGCCCCCAGTTATTAATTCACAAAAAAAACCCAATAACAACAATTCACATTTCTATGGCATTTAGGTGTTTATAATGCTCTGTGAAGTAGGCATCTCTATTTTTCAGATGAAGAAGCAGGCTTAGAGGAGTTAGATGACTTGTCCATGTCTACATAACTAGTAACTGGCTTAGTCAGGATTTAAACCCAGGTTCCCAAGTCCACCATTCTTCCCACTGTACCCCACTGTCTATCATTCACAGAGAAGCAATGAGATTTCTCTCTTTATTTGTCACATCAATATTGAATTGATTGGAGAGAATACCAGATTTTTGAGTCAGACCTGGATCTAACACTTACTATCAATACTAGCTCTATGCTTTTAAGGTTAGTAGGACTTGCTATGGCTGTTGCTCTTTTGACATAGCCTTTGAGAATTCAGGGAAGTGCTCAATTTAATTCAACAAATATTTATTCAATGTTGACTATGTCCAATGAGTAGAAGCTTGACATTGTGAATATAACACTGGACTTAGATGCAGGAAGATGTGGTCTCAAGTCCTGCCTCTGACACTTGTAAGCATGGACAATTTACTGAATTTCTCTGAGCTCCTGGTAACTCTCCTACAAAGTGAAAGATGGCTTATCAGCTGTTTGGGGACTCCACCAAAGAAATGTGAGATCATTGCTCTATTAACATATCAATTATTCGCATTGCACTGTGCTAGGATCTGGGGATATAAAGACAAAACAAAAAGAAAAAAAAGTCTCTGCCCTCAAAGAGCCTCCATTCTCCTGGGGAGGTATAAAATGAAATTTGATAAGTATAATACTAGCATCAAAGGAGGACTTCAATAGCTATTATGTTCCAAAGCAATCCATTCCAATGTGTTCTGCTCAATTATGCTGAAAAGTTGAAACTATGTTCGCAATACATGAGTATGCCATGTCTGGCATGAGTAGTTGGTAACCTACTGGTCACTCAATGATAAACATTACCCACTACCTCTTCCCACTAAAAAGAACTTCTCAGTCTTAATATTAATATAAACTTAGGGAAACTTATCCAATGATGTGGTTGGTTTCACCCCCTGTGACAGAGTAAGCTGGTAGAAGTTTCCAAGTCTCTCCCCAGTTTCATCCGTCTGTCTTATGGTTCTGATTTTAGCAGGATAGAGTGAAACTTCTGGGTCAGAAATCCTACTTTCATCTCTAGGCCCAAGAGTTTCTGACTTTGGTCCATCAGTCCCAACCCCCATCAGCATATCTCCCTTCTCTAACCTGGTCACCAGTTCCATTAGTTGTCCTTTGCCCTACTGCGCAGTCCTTAAAAGCCAAGAGTTCTCTGGTTTTTTAATGTTTATTATACTGTAGTGGTTCTACACCATGTCTAAGTGATCATCCAGGCTTAGGGACACCAGGGAGAGAAGAAACCTACTAATTCCTGAGGCAGCTCATTACTCTTCCAGAGATCTTAAATTGTCAAGAAGTCTTATTTTGTTTTGATTTCTTTCACACACACACACACACACACACACACACACACACACACACACATGCCAACTTCACCTCTTATATTAGATTGACATCTACCTCTCAGCAGCCTCTACTTCTTTGGCCATGCAAGACAAACTGAACCCTTCCACACCACAGCCATTCAAATAATTGAAGATTTCAGATTTGTCTTTTCCAAATGAAATACCTCCACTTCTTTTACTATCATTCATATGATATAATTACACTTTGGGATTTGGTCCCTTTTAACAACTGGTTACCTACTCCAAATGCATGTGTTTTGTCAATAACTCTTCTATAATGTGGTGCCCAGAACGAATCAGTAAAAAAAAACAGACAGTGGACCTCCCTTTTCATTTGTTCCTGCTATTACACCTCTATCACTCAATTAAGGATTGGGTTATCTTTTATAGTCACCAGGACTCTGTATTTCTGGGAGTGGTTTCCTGTTTTGGAAATAATGTTAGATTTGGAATCAGAGGACTTGGGTTTGAATCTGTACTCTATCACAAGTTGCCTGTGTGACTGGGGGAAAATCACTTGACCTTTCTGAGCCACCTGTAAATGAAGAGGTTGTAGTAGATGACATCTATGGTCCCTTCATGCAATACATCTATGATTTTTTTAAAAATCAATTTTTAAAAATTATATCTAGTGCTTTACAAATATTTTCTTATTTGATGCTCATGATAACCCTGTAAGGCAGATGCTGTTACTATCCCCATTTTACAGATGAAGAAGGTGAGACTGAGAGAGGTGGCTAGCCCAAGGTCACATAGCTAGTAAGTATCTGGAGTAGGATTTGAATTTAAGTCTTTCTGACTTCAGGTCTAACACTCTATCTACTGTACCAGCTAGCTGCTATTAAGATTTATTTTCTTCAGCCTATTGAGATTATTTCCATCCCATTTTGGTGATTCAAAATGTCACCTACATCTCCTGGCTTCCTGTTGTCTTCAAATTCAATAAAATATGCTCCTTATGCTTTCCTCTAAGTTATTTCTATGAATCAGGGCTTAGAACAGATCCCTGTGCCACTACATTAGAAACTTCCCTCCAGGCTAACATCGATCCATTCCTCACCACTCTCTGAACATGTGTGTGTGTCTGTGTGTGTGTGTGTGTGTGTGTGTTTTCACCAACTAATTTTGTTGTCATCCAGGCCATGTTTAATTATTTTATCTTCAGTTTCCCCTCCATTGTCTTCTTCCATGACATGAGGAGTGTCCCATTATTTTCTCATGTCCATGTTATTCATTTCTGGAATGGAAGTAAATCTTTCTTCCCTAGGATGTGAGAAGGATTAATAGGACAAATTCTCTAAACTGCCTTTAGCTCTTCTAAAAGCACCAAAGATCATCATAGAGGATGCATCACAGCCCAGCAGCACAACAAACCAGCCCAACAAATAGAAGACAAAGAACGATCTCTGTTTATTCTTCCAGGAGTATCTGTGCTTCCTAACCAGCTGGTGGTTAAGTCTCTCAGCGTACCCAGGAGCTAAGCTGCATAGAGCACTCTAATGTCAGTTACCTATGACTAATCTTCACACCCAAGTAACTCAGAATTAGGAGTAAGTGACAGAGCAGGAGAAAGGGGAGTAGATAGCCTGACCATTTAAAAGGTGGTATTCCCAGAGCGCAGCACATGAGCTGGATGGAGCCTGGCAACTTGAGTGACCATGCCAAGCAATGCAATAGAGTATTCATTTTCCCAAGAGTTGAGGATTTCAAAGAGTGGTAAATAGAATAGGCCACCAGCCACACATCACACTTATCTGTGACCAAGGCTCATCATAATCCCATGTCATTATGATGAGCTCTGTGAGATGTGAGCAAGATGAGCTCTAGCTGGTTCCTGGATTGATTATGCTTCTTTCCCACAGGTGAACACATGTGGTATCAGTAAGACTTCCACCAGAGTATCTTATCTTCCTCAGGGTACACAAGTAGGCAGAACTGTCGACCTTGGGGCTGAGCTGAGCGACAGAGGAACCCAGGAAGAATTCCCAGACTGCTGCAGGTAATAGGAGTTCCCAGGGTCTAGGACTCTGAATGAGTGCGATGCCTGTCACATATCAACCATGATGCAATAACCAGGCGGAATGCATTGTAAACAACAGATACCCAGGGAAGAGTTTTTCTTTTGCTGGCTTTTATCCTCTGATTGTTTGTCCAGGAGAGAAGCAGATGAAAGCAACACCAGCCACAATCCTGTGAGAAAGCTATTTAAAGTGCTTCCACAGTAAACAACTCTCTTTGCCTATTCCTAGAACTGTATTATTATCTATGGTGTATTTCATGGTGGTCATGTCTTTGCTCGCTTCTTGTGTTTTTGTTTCTCCTTCAGTCTCCCCCTGGCTGCTTACTGGGATGTTACCTATGACAAGTAGGTAGCTTGCCAAAACTGTTAAACATGGGAATGAAAGGGGGCGGCCATGAAGAACTCAGTAATCAAAAGGCTTGACCTAAAGGCTTTCCATGCCATGAGAATATGGTCTAGTAATCTCTGGGTTTTGTGCTGTGTTTATCTTCCTTGTCTGAGGTATTCACCAACAGTGTTTGTGCTAAAGGCAAGTGGTGCTTCCTGTTTGGGGAAATGGGCTTGAGGAACATTTCTCAACATTCCAGCTTAGTAGAGAGAATGAAGAGATACTAGGAGGGATGGAAAAAAGAACCAGAGAACAATATTTTGAGGGAGCAGAGAACAACCAAACTAGAGCTAGGAATTTGACAACTTGGAAAAAAAAATTGACACCAAAAAGAAACTGAAGGATCACAGGATCATAGCATTTAGAGCTGGGAGGAGACTTGAAGGTCATCCATTCTGGCCCACTTCCTTTATAGATGAGAAAATGAGGGCCCAGAGAAGTGAAATGAGAAGAAATTGAACCATGAGACACTACAATAAGTGTAGAGCTATGCTTTAGGGGGAAGAAGTAAGCTGCATGCATCATGGAGTAAGTATTCATAAAATCCTGTTGACTGATCATCTGATTAATACAAGGTATCCATAGTTAACTAGAGGGTACAAGAAAACCTCCTATTTCTCACAAGACAAAAGGACATAGGTTATTAACTGATGGCTCCCTGGTAAGGGTGATGAAATTTAAAACAAGAGGAAAAGATCTTTCATTGGTGACATCTAGATAGAATCAGTTTCTAGGTCAATACAGGTTTCTCAAATTAGAATTGGCTATAGCACAGTAGTTCAGAAGTATATAGCTCAGAGGTAATGATTTCCCCATCACTGGTGGTATTCAAGCAGAAGTTGGACGTACATTTGTCAAGAAAGCTGTAGACTGGATTTCGATGCTAAGTGAGAGGGTGGACGATATGATTTTTGTGGTTCCATGGCTTGAGACTTTCCATCTTGGTCAGATGAAGGGGAGAATTCACTCCATCTGCAATCACTGATTATCTCCTATGTACCCAGACCTATGTTGGTGGTGTAGACTAAAACATAGTATATAATGAAATATATCACTTGTACGCTTTCAAGGAGTTAAAATATCGGTGAGGCAACATGATGTAAAGAGAGGCACTGTGGGAAACAAAACTTGCAGTGGATAGAGAGTTCTTCACTTTTTTGAATAATAGACCCTCTTGATAGTCTGAATAAAACAATGAAGCCCTTCTCAGAGTGACAGTATTAAATATACAAAATAAAATGTATAGTATTACAAAAGAAAGCAACTATATTGAAATGTAATCAAAATATGATGTTCAAATTGTTATCAAAATATCGAAGTTATTACAACATTTAAAAACCAAAAAACTAGTTCACGGATCCCAGGTTAATAACCTGGTTAGATAATAAAGGTCTAAAGAGTATGGGCCAAAGCAATGAGTGCTATGGCAATTTAAGCAAAGGGGTGTTTGCTGCAGGTTGGAGTCATCAGGAAGGGCTTTCTGAAGGAGGAAGAGTCTACACTGGACCTCCAAGGATAAGGCACCGAAGAAAATGAGTGGTTTGATTCTCTCCTAGAATATTACTCTAGGGATACAGATTCCCACTGCATACAGAGACTCTGGCTCCGAAAAACATGGGGTTTCCTGCCTAGTGGTTTCTTCCATACTCAGTTGGCTGCCTTGCCTGGATAAGCAGCTCATGTCCTACTCTGTGCATTCCTTCCTCAGTCCACTGAGTTATGAGTATGCCATTTGAAGAGCTTCCACATCCATCTGTCTCCAGGAACAATTATAGAAGGAATGTTTACTTTGCTTGATAACATTTATAGTTCATCTGCTGGGCAAATATTTGTTAGTCCTTTTAAAAAAATATATTATTAGGAAAACTCTTGTAAGAAGAAATGTTTTTCTAAAACATTTTCCACTTCATGCTTTAGGCAGTGTGTGTGTGCGTGTATGTGTGTGTGTGTGTGTGCTCAATTATGTATATATGCCTATATGCTTCAATTGAGCTTTAATTTTGTACATTGATGAAAACGCATTTTCATTTTAGACTATAAACTCATTGAGGGCAGGGACTGATCTATTTTTCATTAGGAGTAATGGGCAGAAGTTACTTAATTTAAAACATTTTAATTTAATTTTTAATTTAAAAAAATTGTGTGATTATCAAATCACATTAGAGCTGGAAAGTACCATGCCCTCTTTTAACAGATGAGGAAACAGGCCCATTGAAGACTTGCCCAGGATCATAGTGGTAGGAAGTGGCTAATCACTTACTGAGTTCAGACTCAAGTCCTGTGGCTCTGAATCCAGGAGTCTTTTCACATTAGTATGATACACCTGTAGCCTGTGGATGACCCACTGATCAAGGTTAATGAGGTCTTTCTTGGTCAAGCACAGGTAGGCTAGAGAGCTTCCTAAATGGTGATCCATGCCACAACAGATGGTTTTCGTGGATTTCTCCCATCCATAACTATTGTCTCACCAGGGCAGGTAAGACAGGAGGACATGGGTCAGTTTGCTGTTGACCGCTTTGACACATCTGAGAGGGGGGAGAGAATACACATTCAACCGCTGTAGAAGACCAGCGCACTCAGGACACAAGTTAAGTCTGACAAATAGTTGGCTCATCAAAACTCCCTGTATCTTGATCTCCAGGTTGGCTCTTCATTTCTGCACCTGGCTTCTGGCTTTCGATAGCCACTTGAATTTTATTGCTTCACAGAAACCTCGTTCCTAAATAGATCTGACCACACTTTGATCCCAATTTTAATTGTGCTCCTCTTTCTCCAGGAGCAGATTGCCTGTGTACGGCAGTGACTGACTTAATCATGGGCATATGTTGGCACCCATCAGGGGATACAACACTTGTAACTAACTTTCTGTCTATGAGCCTCTTCTCGGGATAACACCCACATGGTCAATCTCTGCCCATTCGCCAAGCCTCCACAACTTGGTAATATCTGCCAAAGTGTCATGATTCACTAGCATAGGTTTCAAGTACCCAGGGTCAATGACAGGGGGCATCAGAGGAGGAATTTAGTTCAGGATTTATGTGTAGCCCAGAGTTAGTTCTCAGTCCCTTTTATTCTTCCTACACCCCTCCCTATACTCCTGATTTAGAATTCTAAGTCACCTTAGGCAGATTGGGAAACAGGGGCCAACTTAGGGTGATTCAAAAGAGTCTTATCTTTGCTTGCATACTGACCAGAATCTTTACACCCCATTCTAGCTGTGTACCATCAAGCATGCGGGAAAAGAAAAAGAAAAAGGGAAAGAAAGTTAAGAGCAGTGATGAATTTCTAGAATGGGGAGGAATCACTTACATGCAAACAAAGGTACAAAACAGCAAAGAAGATAAGACCTAGGAGTAATCAAAAGTGGCATCAGGAGACCTACAAGAAGCAACTGAGAAACTGAGGCACAGTGTAAACAAGTAGGGGGAAACACTCAGTGTGGTGCCTTGTGGGATTTGGTGAGGAAGTGGGGGACTCTTAACTCAATCATCATGGTCACAGAAGAATCTGCAATGTGTTTTGAGTCTTCCTTTGCTTTCGCTGTGATTTATGGTCAGTATGCTTGCATAGTTAGCATCATTCTAGGTTGTCTTGTTGCAGGCATTTTTTTTTCCTCCCAGGGTTCTCTTCTACATGGGGGCTCCAGCCCAGAGAAGTATGACATGGTAATAGCTTGCATTGCCATGGTGCTTTATCATTTACAAAGTGACCTGGCTGTATGTGTTACAAGAAGCAAGAAACAATTCACTAATGGCATTTCATGGCAGTGATTGGGTCCATGTGTATGAGAATGATGCTGTCCATGAGTGGGACATTTGCTTCCTATTTGCATTACAGGGGCATCGACCTTCACTGGACAGCCTAGGTTAAGCATTGCACTGATGAACTGGTACAATTGTGGGCCTGGAAAAGGAGAAAGGAAGGAAGGACTGTGGACAGCAGTCCTCTTACTGACCTGGCATCTCTCCTGGGCTCCCTACAAAGCACAATCATTCTCTGAGGCTTCAGGAGAATGAGCTGGATGGGTTCTGGCAACAGTGGTGAGAAAGGAAAGACAGGTTGAAGAAGGCCACATGGTAAGGTACGTGTTCTGTGTGAGAAAATGGTAACTGGAAACAGCTTATGACCTGACCAAAGAACCCATCAGAAGATATTGAGTAGGTATCATTATTATTGCCAGGAAACATCTGGCTTTGTCAGGAAACTGATGCACTCTTATAATGAAGGCACATCTGTAGTGAAAGGAGGGCGGGGCCCGAGAACATGAAGAGACATAAACTCTTAGGGACGAAGTGCAATTTAAAAAAATACTCTGGAGGCCTATTTTCCTTTTTGGCTTCATCAAATAACCTTGTTCGTATTTGTCTTGGATGGGAGTTGATGCAGGTACATAGTAAATTTCAGGTCAGGATAGGAGGCCTGAGAGAGCAAGGGCCCTAACTAGAGAAAGGGCCATTTCCTTGTTCAAATTGTCATAGGCAGAAAAAGAAATAAGCCCACTTAAGTTAGGAATGTCTGGTTTGGCTGTCCTTAGGAAAGCCAAAGACCCAATATCGCAAGCTAAGTTTTCTTGAAACTATTATCAATATCTGCTTGTGAACTGTCCAATTAGATTCCTAATTAACTTAGACCCCAAGGTAATACATGATTTTCATAAACCAGTAGTAAAAACAAATACCTATTTAAATATTGTAAAGATTGCTGAGTAAAGATAAAAGAGTAAAACAAATGTTTGATAAGAAATTCTAAAGTAGAGAATGAAGAGATAGTAGCTTAAGATATTTAGACATTTCTAAGTACAT
The DNA here is from genome assembly GCF_003287225.1 of Phascolarctos cinereus. NCBI lineage: Eukaryota > Metazoa > Chordata > Mammalia > Diprotodontia > Phascolarctidae > Phascolarctos > Phascolarctos cinereus. The sequence goes on along the minus strand of NW_027555625.1, from coordinate 79,736,646 downwards.
AAGGTAAAGAGGTTAGCATATATTGCATGTGGTTTATTGAAGAAGGCAATAAATAGAGTCCAAGCTTACCTGGCAAGATTTGGACCTTGAAGGGGTTCAGAGTGATGCCCAGGACAGAGAATTCAGATGTGATTCAATGAGGAAGCAGTCCCCTGTGCTAAGGAGTGACATTGGCCAAGGAATGAAAAAGAAAGTCGCAGTAATGGAGAGTTAGAATTTCTGCTAGAGTCTAACAAGGGTTAAACAACTGATAACTCAAAAGCATATCAGCTCTCATTCTCTTTGTATCATCTAGTTTACAAAGTTCTTTCTTCTCTACCAGCCTGTGAGGTAGATACCCCCACTTTAGAGAGGATGAAACCAAGATTCATAGCACTCACTGGAAGGACTTTTGTCCATGACCACATGGCTAGTACATTTTATATCCAGGACTCAAATCCATGGTTTCTGACTTTTAAGACCTTTTCAACAACGAATTTAGCAAACATTTATTAATTACTTACTGTGCACACAGTGCTGAGTTGGGAATTGGAGTCACAAAGACAGATGTACCATAAATCCAACCACCAAGGAACTTACAATCTACTAGAGGTGTCACATGTACACAAACAAATGTGGCATGAGGAAGGCCATGACATGAAGGTAGAAATTGCAATATTTGATAACTGATTGGAAATGTGGGGAGAGGGAAATTGAAAAGTCAAGGCTAATGCTGAGATGAAGAGCCTGAGATGATGGAAGGATAGGGATGACTTTGACAGAAACAGGGAAGTTTGGAAGAGGGGAGAATTTAAGGGGAAAGATGATGAGTTCAGTTTGAGACGTGTTGAGTTTAATGATCTCTCCAGATCATCTAGTTCGAAATGTCTAATAGGCAATTGGGGGTATGAAACTGAAGCTTGGGGGAGGGATTGGGGCTGGATACATAGATCTAGGAGTCATCTCCATACACATGAGAGTTAAATGCATGGGAGCTGATGAGGTTCCTGAGATAGTACAGAGGGTAAAGAGGACTCAAGATAGAGCTTGGGGAACCCATGCTTATTGACTGGGATTGCAAATTTGTGTGTATGATGTGGTTTCACCTTCGGAAGATTGTAAGCTCTGTAAGGGAAGTGACCGTGTCCTAATTATCTTTTAATCTCCTCAAGAACTTATTGACATTGGGTTCTGTCAATAATAAGTATGTAAGAATGTTGACATTGACTAGCTGTGTGCCCCTCAACAAGCCATTTAATTTCTTTGAGACTCAGTTTCTTTATCTGTAAACTGGAGATTTAAGTAGCTTACAGTTCTAGTGTGAGGGAAGCACTGTGTAAACATTAAAGCTCTATATGAATTGAGTTATTAATTAATATTTGGTCAATAGATGAATGGTCCAAATAGCTAGGAACTGACAACCATGAGACTGATTTTGCTGCTCCATTATAATACAAAACAAGACACCATGATGTAATGCAAAAAAAATGAGGTGTCCACTGTCATTTACTAGCTGTGGTCTTACAGTGGATAGACAGGCTTGGCATAGTAGATAGGATTAGAATCAGGAAGACTTATCTTCATGAGTTCAAATCTGGCCTCAGACTCTTATTAGTTGTATGACTCTGGCAAGTCACTTAACCCTATTTTCCTCAGTTCCTCGTCTGTAAAATGAGCTGAAGAAGGAAATGGCAAACCACTCTAGTATCTTTGCCAAGAAAACCCCCAAATGGGGTTATGAACCAAAACAACTCAGCAGCAATGATGGTGACCTCTGAGCTTTGGATCTGGTATCTGTAAAATTAAAAGTTCGTACCAGGTGACTTCTATGGTCCCTCCTAGCTCTGAAGCTAAGGAACCCTGTCCTCAGCACTTGGGGACATAGCAAGTTTAGAGAGGACATGTCCTCGTGGATCTCACAGCTAAGCAGAGGGATGAAACTCCAACAAAGAGATCCATAAGGCACCATATTATATGCTAACTGTATTAAAGAATCATGAATCAAAGTGCTATGTGAGGTTCAAGGAAGAAGCTCACTATCTGGAGGGTTTCAGGAAAGTTTAACAGAGGAAGTGGCATTTGAGTTGGGCTTTCATGAATGAATAGTAACTCAACAGTCAATGAGAGGTAACATGAATGTTTTAGAACCAGAAAACTCCATAAGTAAAGGCATGAAAGCATGAGGGTAAAATGGGTGTTCATGGACAGAGAGCTGTCTGTTATCTTCCACGAAGACACTTGACATAAGCAACCAAGGGAAATTTGTAAGCCATGAGTCAATCAATCAATTATTCAGTAAACATTTATTAAGTTCCTAATATGTGCCAGGCACTATCTCAAGCTCTAGGAATCCAAAAAGGCAGCTGCTAACCTCAAGGAGTTCACTATCTAATAAAGAGACAACTCTTTAAATGCTGTCAAATGAGATTTACAACATTAAGATGTTTGACTTCATTGAGTTATTACAGACCAGTCAACACCTACTACCAAACTGGTTGGCACTGGCTCAACCAGCTTTTTTTTTACTACAATTTTGTTCGTAAATACATTTTGACAAGACTCATTCAAGTTTCCTACATCTTTTTTAACTATCAGATTTTTTTGTTTACTTGATTTTTTTTTCGCATCACAGCCATCTCTAAGATTACTAAATAAACTTTTATCACACACACACACACACACACACAAACACACACACACACACACACATACACACACACACACACACACACACACACACCCCACTCTATCTCTATTTCTATGTCTTTAGACTGGGCAATCCCCATGCCTGTAATTCATTCTTGCTCACCACCACCTCTTGGAATCCTTCTGTTTGCTTCTTAAATCCACAGTGTAGTGTATAGGTTGACTTTCTTGTTCCCCCATCTGTGATGTCCTCTCTCACCACCTTGTATTTATTTTTATTTATTTTATATGTACTCAAATATATACTCGTTATCTCCCCCATTAGAGGCTTTTTGAGAGTAGGTATCACTGCAGTCCCAGATCTCAAACTATTCTACAAAGCAGTAATCATCAACACTATGTGGCCCTGGTTATGAAAAGAAAGGTTGATAAATGAAATAGATTAGATATATGACATACAGAAATAAATGAACATAATAGCATATTGTTGTATTAATCCTAAGACCCCACTGCTTGGGTAAGGTTATGCTATTTGACAAACATTATTGGCCAAACTAGAAAGCCGTCTGATAAAAATAAGATTTAGACCAGCACTTCACACTATATATCAAGATAAGCTTGAAATAGATACACAATATAGATTTAAAAGGTCACATTATAAACAAATTAGAGAAACTAGGAAGGAGACATCTTTCACAACTACAGACAGGAGAAGAATTCATGACTAAACAAAGGATAGTAAGGATCACAAAAGACAAAATGGACAATTTTGATTTAGTAAAATTAAAAAGCTTTTAAATCAACAAAACCAATACATTTAAAATTAGAAGGGAAACATTTGAATGAGGAAAAAATAATTACAGCATATTTCTCTGATAATGATTTAATAACCAAGATATATAAGGAACTGATATGAACATGTATGGAAAATAGATACTCCATAATGTATAAATAGACAAAGGATATGAAGAGGTAATTCTCAAAGGAAGGAACACAAATTATCAAAAATTATATAAAATGTTTCAACTCACTAATAATTTGAGGAAATGCAAATTAAAACAATTCTGAGGTTCTCCCTCATACCTACCAGGTTGTTAAAAATGATAAAATGGAAAAAATGGCATTTGTTGGAGGGATTGTGGGAAAACAGGCTCACTAACACTGATAGCAGAGCTCTACATCGATCCAAGTAACTGTGGAAATCAATTTGGAACTATGCTGGAAAAAGTCATTAATTTATATATACCCTTTAATCTAATGATAACACTCCTAGACCTATACTCCAATAAGATCATAGATTTAGAGCAAGAAGGGACATTAGAAGCCGTTGAGTACAATGCCCTCATTTTATAAATGAGAAAACTAAGGCAGAGAAAAATTAGATGATTTTCCCACAGTCCAATAACTGGTTGTTGTCCTTCACACTTGAAGAGGACCAAAATGACATCACTAGGTCAGAGTCAGTGTACAGTGTATCTGACTGGCTGATGAGACCACTATAAGCTTGAAGGCTCGACCACAGGCCAGTCACAAATAGTCTCTATGCACATTTAGAGTAGAGATGTCTCAAAATTTGTTTATCTCATGTTTCTTTTGAGCTGTTGCAATTCTGCTTTGCTCATAGAACACAACAGTACCTTCTTTGATGAGGGCACTCTATGCTGGGCAGTCCTGTGCCAGTGTCTCTCATGTTTCTCAACTGATTCCAAAGTTCTTTAGAGAGACATTAAAAGTGACCTTGCATTGCTTCTTCTGACCTCCATGTTAGTGCTTGCCTTCTGTGAATTCTCTGTAAAATTGTCTTTTAGGGAAATATTCTAGTCTAATAACTAATAAGGGTCTAAGGATTTTAATACAGATCTTCCTTATTCTGTCTAGTGTTCTATCTGCTGAAGCACCTATCTGCCTCACAAAGGAAAGAAAAATGACTCGTGTGCAAAAATGTTTCTACAAGCTCTTTTTATCATAACAAAGAACTGGAAACTAAAGGGAGTATATTAATTGGATATTTGGTATTTGGATATAATATTATTCAGCCATAAGAAATGATGGTAAGGGTAATTTCAGAGAAACTAGGGAAGGCTTGTGTGAACTGACACAGAAGTGAAGTGAGTAAAACCTGTAGAAAAATGTTTATAATAACAGCATCATTGTAAAGAAAACAACCCTGCAAAACTTAAAGAACTCTGATTAATGTAATGGCCATCTCTGATTCCAGAGGACTGGTACTAAAGCATGATATCTACTGCCTGACAAAGAGGTGTGGAATAAGTCATAATTTTTTGTACATGGATAATATAGGAATTTATTTGGTTGGTTATGCATATTTATTAAAAAGGGCCTTCCTTTTTTTTTTTAATTGAGATTGTAGTATGGAGTAAAGGTGCCAACGATCAAAGGAAGAGAGGGGGCAGGGGGGAGGGAGAGAGGAAGGAAGGAAGGAGGGAAAGAAAGAAAAGAGTCATTGACTTTTTTTTAATTCACAAAAGAGAACAGAAAGAAAACTAAAGGTAAATACAAACAAGCAGGACAGATTTGAAAGTTACATGTTGTAGTTATACATTTAAAAGGAAAAGAAAGCTGTATTTAAGACATATTTATGATTGCGTGCGTAATGCTTTCTCTCTGCTCTGCTTCATATATGGAAATGTCCCTTTTATTTGGTGTTTGCTAAGTGCTGAATATTTTTAAAAGCAGGGATTACTTCATTCTTTGTATTTATCCGCAGTGCCTAGCACAGCGCCTGGCACAAAGTAGGCACTTAATCTTTGTTGATCGATTGATCTGTATCTACATGAAAATCATCGATCTGTGACCACTTGAGGGCCGGGGCTGTTTTTATCTTTCTGTGTCTCCCCAGACATTTAGCCCAGTAGTAAGTACTTTGCAATGCTTCTTGACTTGACTTAACCAACATTAAACAGCACAAGGCTAAGACTGGAAATTAGTGATCCCATGAAACCATGGAATCTCATAGCACTGAAACAAGTATGAAGAAAGATCTGCTCTGGAATTGGCAGCATTCACATGGGAAAACCTAGGTGTGCAGCTGGGCTGGGCCCCACCCTGGGACCTCTGCAGCCAGCCCTCTGTTCCTCTTTGCAGAGCCTGCATCCGCTGCCTGTGAATGGCTAAGGTGGTCTGAGCAGCACTGTAGGAGGCTTTGGTGATACACCGTGCCAAAAGAGGCCATAATTCTGTCATGGAGCTCAGCAAATACAATGAGCAGCCAGGACAAGTGGCCAGGGCTGGGCGGCTTTTTAACAATAGCACCATAAGGTCATCTATCAACATTGTCCTTGCTTTGTCTCCTCACCAGTCACTTTCTTTCTCCACATGGGCCTGTTGTCCATCATTTCACTCATATGGACTCCTTATGGCCCAGCTGGGAGAGTTCTCCCTGGGCCTGAGATTCAATTTTATGTGATTAATACAATTCAAGAAGTATATATTAAGTACTTATTATTTGAAAAACACTGGTCTGGGAATTGAGAGAGATACCAGTTATCAACAAGATAGGATTTCTTCCCCAGTGGTCATCCTGAGACCCTCACCCAGGGTTCCTGTGTCGTGGACCATAATGAGAAGCCCATCAAAGCCTATGAACCCTTTCTCAGAAGAATGTTTTTAAATACATACTATGAAATGAATGGAGGCAGCTAGGTGGCTGAGTGGATAAAGCACTTGGCCTGGAGTCAGGAAGACCTGAGTTCAAATCTGGCCTCAGACACTTACTAGCTGTGTGACCCTGGGCAAGTCACTTAACCTCTGTTTGCCTGAATCCAATGGAGAAGTAAATGACAATTTATGCAATATAATGGCAAAATGGCAAACATGAATGCAATAAAAATGGCACACAAATATCTTTGCCACGACCTAACAACAACAAAGTACACAGGATCACAAAAGAAATCAGTTATATGAAAAGAAAGATTTATTTTTTTTCTTCCCATCCAAGTTCATGGACATCCTCTCCCTAATTCTATCTACGGAATCCTTGAGGAGTTGGTGGACTCCAGTTTAAGAACCCTCAGTCTAGTAGGTGGATAAGACAAGCAATGCTATAATATACAGTATTGTATAGTGATGTATTACGGAGGTGGAGACAAAATGCTATATTGAGTTTGAGAGGAAACATTGCAGTGAGCAGAGGGGATCTGAGAATGCTTTTGGGTAGAGGTAGCATTTGAGTTGGGCTTTAAATGATGGGTAGGGTAGAGAGCAAGTTTTTGAAACAGGAAGACCTGGATTAAATTCTACCTCCAACATGGAGTGGTTTTTTGACTCTAGGCAAGTCTCTCTCAGTTCTCCAGGCAAGTCTTTAAGACTATATAAGTTGCATAGCACGTGCTGATTTTGTATTAATAGAAGGAATTTCCTTATCTGAAGTTCTCTATACCAATGAAATCACCTATCTGAGAAGAGAAGACGTTCCAAGCGTGTGGAAGCACCCTGATCCAAAGCACAGAGATGGGAGAGGACCTGTTCTAGGAACCAAGGGTTGTCTAATAAAGTATAGAACATATCAAGGGAAATAATATTGGTTAAGACTGGACAGATAGAGTGTTACGAGACTGAGGAGGGCCTTGAAAGTCAGTCAGAGTCGTCAGACATCTAGAATTTTGATCAGAGCAGTGAATAATCAGAATACTGGCTGTGATATAGAATGATGTGGGGGTGAGGGGAAATGGAGAAAGTAGACTCAGAGAGACTGATTAGGAGGCTGATGCAAAAGTCCAGGCAAGTGGTAATGAAGACTCAGACTAATACAATAGCAGACATGTCTTTGGTATTATCAGCCACCTCTCTCTTAAAGAACAGGAGTTCTTAAAATGGGCTCCAGAGTCCTCCAACAGGTCCGTGGATAGATTTCGAGGCATCAATGAACTTGGTTGGGAAAAAAATGTGATCTTTGCCTCTTTCCCACCACACTACTCTACCCAGTTCCGAGAATTTGGCTTTCTTTCTTTTGTTTGTTCCTTGTTGGGTGGAAATGCCAGAAGGAAGCAGCCAAGGTCTTGCTTTAGGTGATGTGCTAGCATCAAGAATAGATGAACCTCTATACTGGGGTAGGGGTTAGTTTTGTGGAATTCTTAGCAGTTTTAAGACAAAATGCAACAGAACAAATACAATTATACCCTATTTCACTCATGGCTAAGAAAGATTAAGAAGAGCTAACATTTATGTTATATTTTAAGGTTAACAAAGCCCTACATTATTTAAATAGATTATTATATATAATTTGGATCATTAAACATAGCTAATATTTACTTAGTGCTTAACAGCTTGCAAGGTACTTTACAAATGTTTCTCATTTTATTCTCACAACAACCCTGGGAGGTAGGTGATATTATCATCTCCATTTCATAGTTGAGGAAATTGAGACAGACAGAGATTAAATGACTTACACAGGGTTGTGCAGCTAGTAAATGTTTGAGGGAAGATTTGGACTCAGGTCTTCCTGATTTCAGCTCTGTTCCTCTAGCCACTGAACCACGTGGCTGTGGGCTAGCACTCTAGATTTAGGGATGGAAGGCACCTGAGAGATCTCAAATTAAGTGTTCTTAACCCTTTTTGTGTCATGACCCATTGGACAACCTAGTGAAGCCTACACTCTGGCTGTGCTTCTTACTAGCTGTGTATCTCTGAGCAAGATGCTTCCTTAGCCTTCGTTTTCCTCATCTGTCTGTTCCATGAGGAGCTTTGATCACATGACAATAATACTGGCTTTCTTTTCTATAGTACTTTATGAATTTACAACAACCTGGCAAGGTAAGCGAAGAAATATAATGATCCTCATTTTAATCCAGTCCACTCACTATAGGCTCCCTTCTACTTACTTGTGAAAGTGTACCTTCAAAATGTGGCTTCATCAAAGAATGAAGCCAATGGCCTATTTGGAAACACAAGTGTTTTGTTTTTCTGTCCACCCACTCTCCCCCCAAGCTTCTTTCTCTCTCCCCTGACTAAGAGGTAACTGGCTGGCACAATCTATAACAGCACTGGACTTGGAATTGGAAAGGCTTGATTTCAAATCCTGCTTTAGATATCATCCAGTTGTATGACACTAAACAAATCATTGAACCTTTCTCAGCCTCAGCTTCCTCATCTGTAAAATGGGGATACTGATAGTACCTATTACACAAGGTTGTTGTTATAAACAAATGACATAATATGTGTAAAGCACTATAGAAATGCTAACTATTACTACTGCTACTACTAATGTAGTGAATAGAGAGTACTGTATATGGAATCTTTGGGACCGGAGTTCAAAACTCAGCTCTGACTCTTACAGTACCAACTAAAGGGCCTTACATAAGTGCTTTCTCTACTATGTCCCAGCAGCCTTCTCATCTTAGAATCTCTCTCTATTCCTACAGCTTTCTCATGCTGGGAGATCCCTTCACCCTTTGGGGACCTGATTGGTCATTTCTTCCAGGAAGCTCCATTTTAAGTAAGGTGCCCTCCTCATGCCCCAACCCACAGCAGGAAAGCCATTTTTACTCCTTCATTCCTCTCTGGGTCCCATTCCAGACACAGCCCACTTCTTTCTCCACCATGTACCCTCAAGGCTACCTCCCCCTACCTCAAATTTTCAGCTTCCTTTTATGTGCTGTCTTCCTCCATTAGAAATGTAAGCTACTCTGGGATAAGGACTATATTTTTGCTTCTATTTGGAGTCCCAGAACTTAGCCCAGGGCCTGCCACATAATAGGCACTTAATAAATGCTTGTGGACTTGAATTGACTTGACCTCAGTTTCTTCCTTTGTAAAATAATGGGATTGGACTAGAAGATTACTAAATTGTCCCCCTACTCATTTGTGGTATTGGGGTAAGAGCGGAACGCTGAGAGAATGCAAAAATAGGTGCTTTCTTATCCTAGCTCTTCCAATAATTCTAGCCTACGGTCCTAAATCACTATCTACTTGATAACCACAGTCATGAAATCTTCCAGACAAAAAAAGAGAAACAGAGACAGAGAGATGTACATAGATCAATAGATAGACCAACCAAGAGATTGATAGATAGATAGATAGATGGATAGATAGATAGATAGATAGATTTTGTTTCCTTTCTCCAAACTTTTAAAACCTTTTTGGACACCAATCTTAAAATGAAAATACCTAGAGCCAGATAAGATGTTAGAAACCATTTATAGAAATTTATAGAAATCATTAATAATTTAATTTCAATGGGTCCCACTATTTGGGGACTTAACTTGCAATCCTAAACCCAAGCCCTCAGCCCTCCTCTAATGTAGCCCACTTAAACATGCAGTGTTCAGGGACTCTTCAAGATGAAGAAAATTGTGTCATGGGGGCAGGACTGTAATCCAATCACTTTAATTTTCATAAGGGGAAATTAAAGCCCAGAGATAGGAAGTAACTTTCTGAAAGTCATACAATGAGTTATTGGAAGAGGCAGGATGAGAATCCAGGTGTTCAGACTTTGTCACCTAAGTGAAATGCTACAAGTCTGTTGAATCCGGTTGGAAAAATAGCACATAACAATCATCCATCTGGATATGGATAGCTTCCATTTTGTGAAGCTGGGGCTTACCCTTAATGAAGACTGAAAGTGAAATGTCCATGGTCATATAGTGAGGTGCTATAAGAACTAACGTCTAAACGCAGGTGTCCTAGATCCAGCACAGTTTCCATGGCACCAGAATGTAAATCATCACTGTTGCAAGTCACTGCCCATCCTTATCCTCCCAATTGACTTCAAGGTTGAAGTTCACCACTATTATCCTTAAGGGCTGTTTGAATACTTATGTTATATTAGGTTATCTGAGCATCATACTGTACTTGAAATTCATTCATTCAGTAAACACTGGTTCATCATTTAGTATGTGAAACACAGTACCAAGTTCTTGGGGAAATGGCCCAATTTTCTCCTTTGCAGAATACTATAATACAGTATTCATTCACTCATTCATTAAAAAATAGATATCAATTACCTACTGTGTGCAGAGTGTTGTGGTTGGTGCTAGGTTACATACAAGGTGCAGGTAAGTCATGGAGACTCCCTGCTGTCTGACAGTTTGAAGGAGAATAAGATACAAGCAGATGGCCATGTTGCATGGAAGGTATGAAAACTCCTTGCCCTCTCAGAGTTTGAAATCTAGTAGGTGAATAAGACAAAACAGATGCATACTTCAGTGAGATGCAAAACTAAACAATGTGTGAGATTAAGGAGAAGCTGATATGCTGAACATCTGAGAGAAACATGCTTTGCAAACCTGAAGTAACATAAAAGCATGAGTTATTTTGATGATAGGCTTTTAAATACAAAGGCAAATTGGATCCTGTCATTTTCCCATAATCTCCACCAAGACTCTATTGCATTTACTAAGTATGAGTGTTTTGGAGACCAAAGTCTCTAGCATCACTGGTTTTTACCCATATGTCATACTGACCTTAAGAAAAAATAAATATCATTGAGATTGCATTATAATGTAGAATTGTAGGTGTGTTAATTAGGCTTCTAATATGATATCACCTCTGATTTTGGGATATATACATACATACATACATACATACATACATACATACATACATACATACATATATGTACATGTACATATTAAAGGCTATGATAAATTGTGAAGAGGAACATGGGAACATTCTGTGTAAAAATGCCAGTCCATGCTGCCAAGTTAGCCATAAACTTGACTTGCCTCACTAGGAATAGTGGCTTACTTATGTTCCCTGAAATGGCATTGAATTATGGTGACTGCAATGGTGACTACAATTGCTCCCTAGAGCAATCCAAGGAAATAGCTTCTCCATCAAAGAATCTTGATTTTCATGAACAGAACTGTTTCAAATTATTCATCCTTTCATGAAAAAAATCTAGATCCCATATTTTTATTGGAAATAATCTTTTAAAAATTTGAACTACTTTTGAGATATAAACATAAGATGTCCTCTCCACTTAATATATAGTTCCCAAAATTCTACAATTATTTATTAGAATGTTCCTCAATTTAAATTCAACAAATGTTTACTTACCACCTATTATGTTTAAATACCTGTGTTTAGGAGCTACGGATATAAAATCACAGGGACACAAAAAGCGTAACAGAAAGTCTACTCTCAAGAGGCTTACAATTAAGAAAGGGTTTATAAGCAATTTGAACAAATAAATATGAAGCAAGGTGTTGTTATTAACTCATATCTGACTCATTATGATCCTATTTGGGATTTTCTTGACAAAGATACTGGAGTGGTTCGCCATTTTCTTTCCTAGTTCATTTTACAGATGAGGAAATTGAGACAAATAGGATTAAGTGACTTCCCAGGGCCATAAGGCCAGTAATTATCTAAGGCTGGATTTGAACTCAGGTCCTCCTGGCTCCAGAGCTGATGTTCTATCCACTGTGCCACCTAGCTACCTTGATATAAAGTAGAAATATTATAACAACGTGACCTTACTATCCTTTATCCACCACTCTGATCAGGTCACACTTCACTCCATTGACTGCTAAATAAAATCTAAATTCTTTAACCTGGTATTACCTCTCCAGGCTACCTTCAACTTACCTTTCCATCCTGCTCCCAACCTATTCTGTGTTCCAGCCAAAGTGGATTACCTGCCTTGCTCCACATATCTCCCACTCCTCCTCTCCACACATTCCTAAAATGCCTTTCCCTTTTCTGGTCTTTCAAGATCCTATCTGTCATTCAAAGTCTAGCTAAAAATATTGTGTTCTCTGTGAAGTCTTCCATAATTCCTTCCTTCCTGCTTCAGCCCAAGGAAAATTCCCCTCATCTAACCTCATAGTATTTCAAGTTCTCTTTTGAATTTTTGATATTCTAATTTATGATATTGGTCTGAGTACATGCCTCATCCAAGTTTTAGGCTCTGCTTGATGGCAGATAGCAAGTCCGGTTTGTATTTGGAACTATTCCAGATCTATTTACCGGGATTTGTAACAAAAGAGACATTTGGATATTTCATAAAGTTTATGGAGCGAATCAATATATCAGTGAAGGATAATCTGGATTTTCAAGCATATTTTTTTAGCTTCCACTCAGATGCCTACTGTTTTATAGGTATAATGAAACTTTCAAATACTAGTTGACTATTCTTGAAGTGAATGACAATGTCCTTGACCAGACATTGAATTCAACAGAAAGCTCTCATTTCCTTTTCTTCCATCATTCTCCCAGTCATCTTGATTCCAATGGGCTCCTAAGAGTCCAGCAAGAATACAAAATGGGGAGCCCTTATACTTTCTTCCCACAGCCTCCATTGCCCAGCCCCTACTAGATGCTAGACAACCTACCCTTCTAATATGCTATCCCCCTATCCTTAACTGGGCTCTATTCTAATCCTCAGGCCCATTATTTTCCTCTGAATATTTATTGGATGGAACATGGCTGCTCATACCATTATAGTGAGGAAGTTGCCAACTATAGGCATACCTTGGAGATATAGATTCAGTTCACATCACCACAATAAAGCAAATATCACAAAAAAGCAACTTGCACAATATTTTTGGTTTCCCAGTGCATATGAAAGTTATGTTTATACTAGTTAAGTTACACCATTAAGTGTACAATAATATTATGTCTAAAAAAACATGCATATGCCTTAATTAAGCTTTATTGTTAAAAAATGCTAACCATCATCTAAACCTTCAGCAAGTCATAATCTGTTTTGCTGGTGGAGAGTCTTGCCTCGATGTTGATGGCTGTTGGTGGTGGTTGCTGAAGGCTGGGGTGGCTGTGACCATTTCTTCATATAAGACAACAATGAAGCTTGCCTCATCTTTTGACTCTTCCTTTCACTTGACCATTTAGAGGCCATTGTACGGTTATTAATTGGCCTAATTGAAATATTGTGTCTCAGGGAACAGGGAAGCTTAAGGAGAGGGAGAGACTGGAATGATCAGTTGGATGGAACAGTCAGAACCCACACAACATTTATCTATTAAGTTCACAGTCTCACATGGGCAAGATTTGAGGTGCCCCTAAACAATTACAATGGTAACACCAAAAATCACTGATCACAGATCACCATAACAAATATAATAATGAAAAAGTTTGAAAAAGTATGAGAATTACTAAAAATGTGACCCAAAGACATGATGTGAGTGCATGCTGTTGGAAAAATGGCACAGATAGACTTCCTTGATATAGGGTTGCCATATAACTTCAATTTGTAAAAAGAAAAAAAAAAGTCATTTTTTTTTTATCATGATGTGAAGCACAATAAAACAAGGCATGCCTGTACAATATTTAGGTGAGATGATGGGCCAGCAGGCCTTTCCATCTGCCCTGCCCATGAAACCTACCATAGGTATTGTTCCTCAATGTGACCTGCTTCTATTTGTACTCCCAGAGCTTAGCACAAAGTTTGACACATATAAATATTTAATAAATGCTTAAATTTGCTTAAAATGCTTAATGTGATTTTCCATTGCTTAAAAAAATTGCTTAAAATGTTTTCCCATTCCATTAAAAAAAAAAGCTTATTAATTTTACTACATGCAAGATCTTGTGCTAGGCATGGGGCATAGAGAACAACAACAAAAATAAAATAGTACCTGCCCTCAAGGAACTTGTAGTCTATTGGAAAGAGACAGTATATATACAATTAATCAAGAGCAAAAATATAGCAACAACTCTTCAGACCAGGAAAGGCTTCATATAAGCGATAGTATTCAAGACTCTGAAGAAAACAGGCGATTCCATGAGGCAGAAAGGAAAAGAGAGCACATTCTAGACTGGAAGGCACAGAGGTAGAGGGAGAGAACAGCTAGTAAGAATTTGCTTAGAATGTATAGTGTACAAAGGTTTACAACATGAAATAAGCCTGGAAAGATAGATGGGAGCCAGATTGGGAACGGTTTTTTTATGCCAAGCTGAGTATTTCACATTTTATTCTAAAATTTTCAGGGAACCATTCAAGATTTTTGAGTAGGGAAGAGACATGGTCAGATCTGTTATAGAAAGACCAATTTAGTAGTTATGTAGAGGATGGAGTGGGGTGGGGGGGAAGCCCCAGAAGCCAGAGGGTAAATTAGAAGAATATTGCAGTAATCCAGGTGAGATGTAATGGGGTCTGAACAAAAATGGAGGCTGTATGAGTGAAGAGAAAATATAAGAGAGGTTGAGGCAGGAAGACTCACAAGAAAGTAAGTTAGAGGGCAGAGTTAAGGGTGACTGAAATGGATGGGCTTCTGATGACTGAAATGAAAAACTTTGGCAGAGAGATTGGGTAGGAGGAAATGATAATGAATTCTGTTTTAGGTATGATGTGTTTGAAATGACGATGGAATATCCAAATGGCAAATATCTAACAGACATTTGGTAATAGAAACCTGGAGGTTATGACTGAATTTAGAAGTGGATATTTGGGTATGGGAATCATCTGCAAAGGTATGATAAACAAAACAATAGGATGAGAGAATACCAAGAGAAAGAATAGAAAGAAGCAAAGAGGCCCGAAGACAGAGCTTCGAGGGGACAACCACACTTAGCAGTGGGAGAAAAATAATGTAACAGGACAAAAATCTGTACAAACTTTGAAAATCACTGACAGCTAGGTCAAATAGTAATAGCATCACCATTTCCATTTCTTTGTCAGTTTGAGGCTTGAAAAGCATTGTTTCGCAATGACTCTATGAAGTAGAAAGTGCAAATATTAACACCTCATTTTGTAGGAGGACAATGAGGCTCAGAGAACGGAAATACCTTGTCTATGTTTCACGTAGCTAGTACTTTTTGCAGACAGGATTCAAATCCATGTTTTCTGACTTTAGATCCTCTTCAACAATTCAGCAAATATTTATACAGCACCTAGTATGTTCAAGGCACCCAGCTGGGTACTGCAAACACAGATGTAGAGAAAACACAAATTCTACCCTCAAGGTGCTGCCAAACGTAAGGTTTTGTAGTTGGTACTGGAAGCAATAGGGAGCCACAGAATTTTATTGAAAAGGGAGATGACATTGTCAGACTTGCACTATAGGAAGTATATTTAACAATTTAACAGCTGAATGGAGGATGAACTAGAATGGGCCCAGACTTGAGGCAAGGAGACCTAAAGCATGGTGTGTCACAAAAAGTGCGCTGATTCTCATTTTACAGGCTAGTAAATATAGACAGTTTTCGCTTTACATGAGTGAACTGTCACGTAGACCTCTATGTAAAGCAATTTTTACCTAATGCGAATTTGCCCTCTGATATGGTGGAGGAAGGGAGGGAGGCAGCATGACCCTGGAGGGAGGGGACTAGCCCACAGTTCAAGGACAGGTGGAAGCCAGGGACAAAGAAGAGAAAGCAGGAGGAGGAACATGCTAGGGGCCAGGGACAAATATGAGGTTTGGAGTGCTGATGGTTGAAAGATAGACACTGGGAAAAGAGGAGGAAGCAGAGAAAAGTCCCCTCTCTGAGTGCTGGAAGTCTCAAGCCAAGACCCCATCAGGTGGCTGCTTCAGTGGTTGTCTCTCCAAACATCACTTCTTTTTAGGTTGTTCTTAAGGTTTGTTGGGGGGCAGGTGGAGAGGCCACAGAGCACATAGCTGAGGGACAGGGGAGGAGAGAGAGAAAAAGAGAGAGAGAGAGAGACAGAGAGAGACAGAGGGAGACAGAGAGAGCACAGTATGTACAGTAAAGTTAACATGGATTTTTTTTTGGGGGGGATGCAGATTTCTTTCAGAATTCTTAATGTAAAGTCAAATTTGTGTAAAGCAAGAACTGTCTGTGTATCATAATTAGGACCAGGGACAGAGACATTTTAGCATAGAACACCTGGAAGCAGTCCTAATAAACCTGCCTTTAAATTGCTAACAAAAAGAACATTTTCTGAGCCAATGTAAAATCAGAGCCCCTGCCGGAGAAAGCATTCAGTGCACTCCTCTCCTGTGGATGGAAAATGCCACACAGTGGAAACAGGGGGTTCAAACTTGGTAATGAATTAAATCCTATTGATTGATGGGAGAAAGAACTGAGAATTGGGAACTCATAGAGAAGCCCTGAGAGGTAGGAAGCCTACAATAATTAGTTTGCACCATTTTTGTTGTTTGCATTTTAGGTATCAGATCAATAAAGTAACATTAATAATTAAGGACTGGGATAAATATACCAATTCTAGATTAGAGCTTTGAGCTTTGAAACTGCTTGTGTCAAAGGCTTTTTTTTATGCTCCAATCTCTACAAATGTACAGAATAACTGAATTCCAGAAGAAAGTGGAGGCTCTCCTACCAGAGGCTACTTGGGAGATTTGTTCCTCTGAGCTAGGAAAAAGGGAGATAGGTCTCTTTTCAAAGAGCTGCTTATTGCTTTGGTCTCCCCATTCCTTATGTGTAAGGCTATCCATTACATCCTTCAATAACAGGGCAGTGGCTCAGAAGAAACACCATGTTGGAAATTCAGCTTGGGCTATTTCTGGATGGTCTTCTCATCAAAGACTCATCACTTACTGAAACACCGGCCCACTACTACTTGGAGATAGCAGCCTGACCACAGAACACAGGACAATGTGACTTCCTAGATAGAGCCCTAAATGTGAGACTTTTCCCAAAAGGCAAATGATTATAGCTACTTAGGAAACTCTTTGAACAATCTCGATTTTTTAAAAAAGGCATATTGAAGATTGAAGCAAGGATGAATAAGTAAGGGTAAATAAAATCAACCACTTAATTAACAGGTATTTACAAAGATCTTACTATGGGCTAGGCACTGTTTGAAGAGCTAGGGATATAAACAAAGGCAAAAAACACACTACCTTCCTTCAAGAGAATCACAATCGAATTGGGGAAATGAACTGCAAACGTCTATGTACATGTAAGATTTAACTGCAGATATTACATGTGTCTATATCCATATATATGTGTGTATATGCTTATATATATATATATATATATATATAATATATATATATATATATATATATATATGTATGTATATATAGTAGGTATCCATAGTATGTATAGCATAGTGCATATAGTATATAGTGTATATATACATATATAGATATATATGTGTGTATGTAGTAGGTACGTATAAGATGTAGTATGGCATATATAGTAAATATTTATATGAAGTAGGTATGTATAATGTATAGTATATATAGCATATATGGCATATGTATATATCCAGTATGTGTATGTATATGTGTGTGTGTGTGTGTGTGTACTAATCTTAGAGAAAAGACACTAGCAGATGGGGGGAACCAGGAAAAGTCTTTTACTGAAAGTTCAATGGAGGAAGAACATTCCAGATATGGGAAGCAACCAGTGAAAATTCATCGACTTGGGAAATAGAGTGTCTTGTTTAAGAAAGAGCAAAAAAATCAGTGTTGCTGCATCATAGAGCATGTAAAGGAAAGGAAAGTAGAAGACTGGAAGGGTAGAAAGGCCAGATTGTGAAGGGTTCTAAAAGCCAGTGGAATTTTACATTTGATCTTATAGGTAATAAAGAGACATTGGGGCTAATTGAGTAGGGCAATGATATTGTCAGACCTGTGCTTTAGGAAGATCACTTTGGCAGATCACTAAGTGTAGGATGGACTGGAGCAGGGAGAAACTTGAGGAAGGAAGACCAATCAGCAGACTATTGTCATGGTCCAGACATGGGTTGATGAGGGGCTGGGTGGAGAGAAGGGGTTGTATAGGAGACAAGTCTATGACTGTAGAAATTACAAATAGATCATGTGGAGTGATTTCAAAAGAAGAATCAAAGAGCCTGGGAAGATGTTGGTGTCCTTGATGGGATAAAGGAAGTTGGGAAGGAGAGAGGATTTTGGAAGAATGAAGCTCAGAATAGGCTGATACGACGAATGCTAAAGAAAACAAAACCAAAAAAGGTGGGAGATTTGAGATATGTTGGGCCAAGAGAAGACTCCAAGAAGGCTCAGGATAAGTGGGATGAGGATCGTATATGAGGTGAAAAGGCTTAACCACTCTACTCTCATTTTGATTCACTTGGGCTTTGTGTAGTTAACAGTGAGTTGAAACTGTATATGAATGAGTGGGTGGTGAGAGCTTACCTAGCTGACCTCAGTGAGTTCAAATCACTAGATAACAAGTAAACTATATCCTGGGAGCAGCTAGGTAGTGCAGTGGATAGAGCACAGGCCTTGGATTCAGGAGGACCTGAGTTCAAATCTGGCCTCCGACACATAACACTTACTAGCTGTGTGACCCTGAGCAAGTCACTTAACCCCATTGCCTAGCCAAAAATAAAAATTAAAAAAAAAACTATATCCTAGAGTACTGAAGTAATTAGAAGATATGATTACTGAGCTGGTCTCGGTGATCACTTTAAAGACTGTAAGTAAAGAGAGAGGTACCTTAGGACTAGCAAACAGTAAATGTTCTGATTTTTTTTTTTAAAGTTAGAGTCAGCAAGCTGTAAGCCAGTGAGCCTGATTTTAATTCCTGGAAAATCCTAAAACATATTATTAAAGAGATGGTTTGAGATCATTTAGAAGTGGAAGCAGTGATCATTAAAAGCCAGCATGACTTCATCAAGAACAGGTCCTGTCAGACCAACCTCAGGCTTTTTCTTTTCTTTTTAAGAGGGTAACTAGGCAGGCTCATGAGAGGAACACAGCACATGTGGCTTTCAACTACTTTTCCATGCCATTCTTGTGAATGACATGTGGACCGTGGATGGTTTAACAGAGTCAAAGCTGACTGGATGAATGTTAGTGGGTCTATGTCAGCCTGGAGGGAGGCCATTGGAGAAGTTCCTGAGGGATGTGTACTTGGTCCTATGATAATCAACATTTTTATCGGTTACTTGTATGAAACCATTGCTGATTATGTTTATCCAATCTGAAGAGAATATGATCCTGTGAGGGATAGCTAAGCAACTGAATGACACTCATGATCCCAAAAGATCTCAATAGGCTGGAACATTGGCCTAATCTAATAAAATAAAAAAAATAAAATTTAATAGGTATAAATGTGATATTCTATACTTATATTTTTTTTAAAGTATTTTACAAGAACAGCATGTGAGAGGTGCAGTTACACAGTGGTTCACGTGAAAAAGAATGGGGCTTTTAATGGGTTGAAAGTTCAGTGCGAATCCACTGTTTAACACAATAGCCAAAATAGCTAATGCTATTCCCACAATTCACTGAGAATTATAATTCCCAGAACAAGGGAGGTTGTCATTCTGTTGTATTCTCTCTTGGTCAGACTACATCTGGAGTATTAGTTTTACTTTGGGGCACCATATTTTAAGAAAAATTCTGGAGAATACCCAGAAGAGGGTAGCTAAGATGATAAGAGGACAGGAGACCATTCCATACAAGTATTGGTTGAATCTAGTTGGGGTGATCAAGGAAGCCTTCATTGAGGAGGTGACCCCTGAGCTGAGCCTGAAAGGAAGAGAAAGATTTCAAGAAGCAGAGATGGAAGGTGATAAATACTGTTCAAGGCAGAGGGAATGACTATGAAGAAAAATACAGAAGGACTGATGGGGAAATGGTAGATTCTTCTTATAGCTCAGTTAGTTTTAATTTGATGCTCAGAAACAGACAAGATACAATCAAATCCAGCAAACAAAAAAGTACTTATTAAGCACCTTTAATATCCAAACCATTCTATGTGGCATTGTGTTTAATAGACAACTTGAAAATAGGGTTAAGCTTTTAAAGAAAATTATACCCATATTCAAAGAATATGTTTGAGCCACAGATATTAATATGAATACCTTCTCATGCCAAATGTCATTACAAATATAAATGACATGCTTCCATATTTCTTCTAAGAACAATTCATTACCAAAAGACGGGAGTATGCTTCAATGATGACGACAGGAGGACAATTCTTTACAACCAATTGCCACCTTTTTAGTAATTAACTTGTTCCATATGGAGTGAAAGGTCATTCCTCATTCTCTTTCAGGCACAGTCTTTAATATTTACCAAATAGTGGTGTATTGTTGGAAATGTCACAGGTGCTAAATCACAGGGGTGATTATCCATGGGTGATTCATGATGACTTTGTTCATTAAGAAAATTACAACTAATTTATTTGGGTGTTCTATGTGCTCTCCTCCCAAAGCATCCAAGTTGATTAAAAAAGTGAATTATATTCACCATAGTTTCCTGAATCAATTTTACCCACACAACATGAGCTTTAAGTTTCTTCCAATTGAAATGCAAGAAGAAGGTCTAGCTGTCACTGTCATCTAGCATCTACATTTTAAATTATTCTAGAAAGAGTAGATTAAAAAGATCCAAAGCAATGTATGATTTTCTTTTTTGCCTATCTAGATGGGAATAAAACCATGTCCAATTCAATTCAATTCAACTAAAAGAACATTTATGAATAGCCTTCCTACCATGAGCAGATCCCACCTCATTAAAGTCATACTTCAACACAACAAAAGATCTGTAATTTCATCAGCCTGAGCACTGAATCCATAGTACCAAAGATTTAGATTCAGAAGTAAACTCAAAGGTCATCAAATCCAACTCTTTCAATGAAGGGATCCAGATAAGTAAGGTGACTGGTCTAGGTTCACACATATATTAAATGAGGTAAATTTTGAATTCAGATCTTCCTGATTCCAAGTTCAATGTTCTATTTAATACACCAATGCAAACCTTAGGAGACAGAGACAGTTTTGCTTAAAAAATCATCTCCTGATTGGGTAGGAAGAGAGTAGTATTTAGAACCATCCACTGTCAGCTGAGTCGAGTCTCAGAGAAAGAAACACACAATTTGTGTCCAAGCCTTTACTCAAAACCTTCGCAACCTGTTAGGAATTACCAGAGCTCCTATTCCACTGGCAAAATGTGAAAACCTAGGGTCACCTCTAGCACTGGGAGAGGAATTTTTCCAATGCTAGTAGAGAGAAGGCTGGAAATGGAGGCTTGGAGGTTGGGTTCAACTTACCTTGGCCTCAGTTTCTTGATTTGTAAAATGAAAAAGTTGGACTACATGGCTTCCAAAGTTACTCCCAGCTCTAGACAGGTGATCGTCAGATCCATACTCAAAAGGACCCTCTCCTTACCTTTAACATTCCCTACAAGTTATCATTGAGCCTCTATATGAAGACCTCTCATGGAGAGGAATCCACCACCTCCAAAGGTATCTTGTTCTGCTTTGTTGTTTAACTGTTCAACTCTTCATGACCTCATTTGGGGTTTTCTTGGCAGAGATAATGGAGTGGGTTTGCCATTTTCTTCTCTAGTTCATTTTTGTAGATGAAGAAACTGAGGCAAACATGGTTAAATGACTTGCCCAGGGCCATACAGCTATTGTATTTGAGGCAGGATTTAAACTCAAATCTTCCTAACTCCTGGCCCAGAAATCTATTTATTGCACCACCTACTTGCCCCTGTTCTATTGTGGGGCAGCACTAACTGTTACACTGGAGATTGAGAAGAATTTCCTAAATTTGTGTTTTAGCAATTTCTACCCATGCTCTTGGGCCTACCCTCCGAGGCCAAAGAGAAAAAGGTTAAATGCTGTTTTTATTGAGGCTGCCCTTGTTTGTAGTTTTATTCTCTGTTTATTTGTTATTTCTTCTTGTCTTTGTTATTTATTGCTATCTTCCTGGCTTATTATTGTCTTCATTATTTGCTTTTGAGTTAATAGTTTCCCCTTTCTATCCCAGTAGACTATAGAAAGTTAGGCTGGGCAATAGAGCTACCCTCAGCACTAGACAGCCACCTAGTACCTCTACTAGAACTGGATGGATTTCTAGATCCTGGTTCCTTTTCTGGTTCCCTGGATCTCTCTCACTAGTCTCTTGATTTACCTTCAAGTCCTCTGGAATGACCCCACTCATGCCTGAAAAGCCCATGATTTTTAACCTGCCTCCCCCCTGGCAGTCTGAAGCTATGCTCCCAGCAAACAGCAGCAGTCACCCTATCTCAATGCCCTCCAAGAGATGTTTATGGATGAGAATGGACTCTGGTACTTCCTAGGTCCCAGAAGACATCTTCATGGAAATGGGGGTATTCATCCCTTAACCCTTGAGAAGAAAAAAAATGGGGGGATTTCCCCACCCCAAACAGAGGAGACTATTGAACAGGGAGACAGAGCACCATAGGGTTACAGCTGAATGGGATCTCGGGGGCCATTTTATTTTACAAATAAGGAAATTAAGTCCCTGGTCCTCTTCTTCATGATAATTGACAGAATACCAGAATATCTAGTGGTAAGGGCACAGGTCAGGCAGAATCCAAATTGTGGGAATTAGAATCCTATTTGAATAGTGCTGGGCCCAGTCCTTCCCATTCCTTACCCCACTCCTACCCATACCCCTTGTGTTAGTTGAAGAGTTAGCTGCTGGAAGCTCAGAACTAGAGAGCCAGGGCTTCTGGGAGGAGAGACCTCCTTAGGGATGGAGTCTCAGGCCTCTAGTTCCTGTGTTTCCCATTCTCTAAAGAAGGGCAAATAAAAATGAAGAAAGTGAACAAACTTGGGCTCTCATTGAAAAGGTATTGAAAGACAGAACAATGGGAAATGATCGTGGCTTGTCAGGATTAATGAGACATTGTTTAGGAGCTGCGTGTGATGGAGGCCAGGGGGGTTGGATGTGGAAAACAGTGATCCATAGGCTTGAGATGCTCCTTAAATGCTAATAATTTAGATGTGTATGGTGCCTTTCATCTCATTATGCTCCGAGGAAACATATCTCTCTTTAAATGACTATTAACAATTGGCCCATGTACATTAATCAAGACCACCAGAATCTACAGTATCTGCTGCAAGCTACAAATTGAGGCTGAAGACCTTGTGCTTAGGAAGCCTGCAGTTTTCCTTCATCCCTGGCCTGCATTTTTGGATGCCAGTAATAAAAATGACAAAAACAACGGTAGTAATACTTATCATTTATATAGTGCTTTAATCTTTGCAAAATTCTTCACATATATTCTCTCATTTGAGATTCACAACACCTCCAGAAGGAAGATGTGATTATCACACATCTATTGCACATAACTGTGGCTTCTAGAGTTAAGTGATTCAGCATTTCAGGCATGTCTAACTGTTTGCGAGCCCTCTGGTGTTTTCTTGACAAAGATACTGGAGTGGTTTGCCATTTCCTTCTCCAGTTCATTTTACAGATGAGGAAACTGAGGCAAACAGGGTTAAGTGACTTGCCCAGGGTCACACAGCTAGTAAATAAATGTTTGAGGCCAGATTTGAACTCACAAAACTGAGTCTTCCTGACTCCAGGTGTGACACTCTATCCACTGTGCCACCTAGCTAGTAAGTTTCTAAGGCAGGAGGCATGGGAAAGATCTTAGCTTGAAAATGCCAAGGTCTCCCACTGCATCCAGGGCTATCTCCAGTCATCCTGATCTATATCTTGCCACTGGATTCACATGACTCAGGAGGAGAGAGTGAGGCTGGTGACTTTGCACTGCCCTGCCTCACTTAAATCCAGTTCTCTTGCGAGTCATGACATCACCTTCCTGATGTCACTGTCCTCTTCGAGGATGAAGGACAAACAACAGGACAGGATTGGACAACCCTGTTTGCCTCAACTCCTCATTTGTAAAAGGAGCTGGAGGAGGAAATGGCAAACCACTCCAGTATCTCTGCCAAGAAAACCCCAAATGGAGTCACAAAGAGTCAGACATGACTGAAATGACTCTATAATACTATGAGCTGAAGTCTTCCTATCTCATCATCCAGGGTTATTTCCACTGCTCCAAACTGCTACTTTCAGGACCACTTCAGAAGACAAGGCAAAAAGGTCTGCGTCTGAGTAAGATAAAATAAACCATTTAAAAAGGTGAGTAGACCAGTTCACTCTTCTTTTAAGTCAGTTACAGTTATATGATTCCAAATAGCTGAAGACAACAACGTATTTAAGTGTTTTTTCATTCATTCCTTCATTCATTTAATGTACATTTACTAAGTGCCTACTATTTTCAGAGCACCATGCTGGATTCTCAGGGAATTAAAAAGGATGTTAATTTCTTGAGCACCCTGTGCCTAACACCAGGCCTTAGGACAGTCAATGTATTTATTAAGTACCTTGTATGTTCCAGGAGCTCTGCTAAGCACTGGGGACATGAAGAAAGGCAAAAGATAGTTTCTGCTCTCAAGCTTATCTCAATCTAGTTGGGAAGAAAACATGCAAATAACTATGTACAGAATAGATAGGAAATAATTAAGAGAGAGAAGGCATTAGAATTAAGAAGGAATGAGAAAGTCTTTCTGTAGATGGTAGGATTTTACTTAGAACTTGAAAGACATCAGAGAAGCCAGGAGGTGGAGATAAGGAGAACATTCCAGACTTAGGGGACAATTAGTGAAAATTCCCAATGTCAGGAGTACATGAGGAACAGTAAAGAGGCCAGTATCAGTGAATCAAAGAGCACATGGTGGGGCAGGGAAGGGAGAAGAAAGGGGTGCCAGGGTATTATGGGCTTTGAAAGCCAAATAAAGGATTTTATATCTGAGATGTGAGGTAATAGGGAGCCATTAGAGTTTATTGAGTAGGAGGTAAACATGGAATGTGCATTAGGAAGATCAATTTGAGAGCTGAGTGGAGGATCAACTGGAATAGAGAGAGACTTATGACAGAGAAGCCAACCAGTAGTATATTGCAATAGTCCAGCCATGAGGTGGTGATGGCAAGCACCAGCATGGTGGCAGTGTCAAAGGAGAGAAAGTTTGTTTGTTTTTTTACAGAAATATATTACGAAGACTAAATCAGCAGACCTTGGCAAGAGATTGTATATGGGATTGGAGGGGAGCAGGGTGAAAGAGTGAGAAGTCAAGGAAAACACTCAGGTTGTGAGCCTATGTGATCAGAAGGATGATGATACCTCCAAAAGTAATAGGGAAATCAGGAAGAGCAGAGCATTTGGAGGGAAAGATAACGAGTGCAAGTTTTAGATGTGTTGAGTTAATGATATCTATGAGACCTCCAGATGAAGATGTCTAATAGGTAATTGGAGATTCAAGATGGGAGGTCAGCAGAAAGGTTAGTGCTGGTTTTATAGATTCAAGAATCATCAGCATAAAGATGAGAATTGAATCCATGGCAGCTGATAAGATCATCAAATATAGAGGAAGAAGAGAAGAAGGCCTATGGGACAGCTGTGGTAGCTAGTGTGAGTTGGTCACTAATAAACATTTATTGAATTAATAAGACATGATCACTTCCTTCATGAAGCTTACAGTCCGGAAGCAGGACAAGACACAAACACATGACTGCAATCCAGAATAACAGATAATAACCTACACAAAGTTGTCCCTTAAGTGTGAAGGGGAAGGTAATTTCTGACATCAAGAATCAGGGAACACTTTCTAAGGGGATGTCCAGATGAACTTAAAAGTTGGGCAGAATTTCAACAAGCAAAGAAGAAGAGAGAGACAATTTCAAGCACAATTAATAGGAGTGACCACAGGCAGGAAGGTAAATGGATTCAGAGAACATTTTGGGAAGAAGGTAGAAACATTTGGCTGGAGAGTATAGTGTGGGGGAAGGAGTTCTGCATCACCCTTCTTTGTTCCCTTCCCATGATGCTTGTCTCTAAGGTCCTTTTTCACTTCTGTTCTTCTTTGAAGTTCTTCATCTGTTGTATGTTGCAGCCTGTTCACAGCCACCATGGCCCTCTCCCTTGACCCCTGGGTGATATTCCGTAAGGTATGTGATTTTGGCAGCTACACGAAGGATACATTGGAAGTGGGAAGACTTGAAAAGAAGCTTTGACAATCACTCAGTCCTGCTGTGACTACAGTGAGTAGACTGCAGTGTTGACAATTCACACTGAATCAAACTCACACCATTTCAGAGATGAGACGGGAGTCTAATCTCACTTACCACTGAACAGGAACTCTTACAACGTCTCTGACCACTAAACAGCCAGGAGGGAACAGATATGTTTGGGATATCCATATGAAGGGGCAAAGATGCAGGAAATGTGTGTGACCATAGCACACATATGTGCAGGGACAACTCCATGTACTACAGAGCTCCTTTGGCTAAAATCTTTGCTGAGTCTGCACCCTAGAAGACATCACCTATGACATATGTCTTTTCTGTTATATATCTATTATGTCTATTCTGTCCTCCACTGGGCATCACAGCTTCCATCCAGCTAGTCTTCCACTATCCAGCAATCTTCCTGGGGAACCTGATACCTTGTCCAATATCTACTAGTGTGGCTTTAGTTAGCAAGCAGAAGGTGGCTACATTTTTCTTCAGTCACCTATACCATCTATCAGATGGATAAATGAATGGATAGTTAGAGGGGTGGATAGGTAAACAGATACAGATAGATATAGATAGAAAGATAGATAAATAAGTAAGTAGATCACTTACTAAATACTTACTATGTGCCAGGCACTGTGCTGAACATTGCACATACCAATATAAATAAACAAGCAAGACAGTCTTCTCTTAAGGAGCTTACCTCCCAATAGAAGAAGATAACACCTATAGGCAAGTTGGAAAGGAGGGAAGAAGGATAGAGCACTGGCCTTGGAGTCAGGAAGCCCTGAGTTCAAATCTGGCCTCAGACACTTACATTTACTAGCTGAGTGACCCTGAGCAAGTCACTTAACCCCAGTTGTCTCAGCAAAAAGAAAAAAAAAAGGAGAAGGAGGAGGTAGCATAATGTGGCAGCAAGTTTTGGAGATAGCTGGCAGATGGAAGCCTGGATATGGGCAATCCAAGGTAAAAGCTCACTTATCAGAGCCCGGTGTGGTTTCAGGGATGGAGAACAAGTTTTCAGCTAAGGATAATGTCAGGAAAGCAGATGTCATAGTTTGAATATGGCTGAAAAGTGCTAAAGGTGGTGATGGGAATTGCTATGGTTATGAAACTTCCCCCATTTAGAGGAGAACTACAAACTCTCCTTAGATAGCTGTTACCTTTTAACAGAAAAACTTCTTAATCAATTCCTTCAGCCAATGGCAATCAATCCCCCAAACTAATCCTATTTAGGGTGCTAAAAGAAGGTAGCTAATCTCCAGGATAAGATCTTATCTGCTCTTTGAACTCTTTGAAATGTGCTCTTCTCTATGGTGCTCAAAGTACCTCAGTTCAATGAGACTAAAGATCAGAAATTCATTTTAAGTGTTAGTCCTTATCATGATCCCTGGCTGAGGCAAATATCCCCAGGGCTCTATTTTCTCAAAGGAAAAGATCACTAGTTTAGAGTTGGAAGAGAACTTAGATACCACCTAGTCAAGGTGGAGAACCTGTGACCTTCTTGGTCCCCAAGTGTGGCCTTTTGACTGAATCCAAACTTCACAGGACAAATCCCTTTAATAAAAGGATTTGTTCTGTAAAACTTGGACTAAGTCCTAGTCATTTTATAGATAAGTAAACTGAAATCCAGGAAGGTTAAATGACTTGCTGAGGATTACACAGAGGTAAGATTTGAACTCAGGTACTCACTTCAGAAACACTTCTATTTTTACAGTACCGAATTGCAATGACAAAGATAAGTGATTTATATTCACCCATCATGTTCCTCTATTTAGCACAAATGACAAGGTGTAAGAAACGAACTTTAGGCTGCTTCCTATAAGCAATAATTCACAGATCTCTCTCTCCCCTCCCCCCCTCTGTTTCTCTCTCTCTCTCTCTCTCTCTCTCTCTCTCTCTCTCTCTCTTCTCTCTCTCTCTCTCTCTCTCTCATACTTGGAAGGAATTATTGTGTTCCTTCTAAGTTTCCTCTTCTCCAGACCAGGCACAAGCACTTTCTCGAACTCAGAGTATTTACATACTGTTAAAATTCATTAGCCATAGAATTTGAGAACTCCATGTTCGGATAAGGTGATGGCTGTGCCATAACTAGGGTGGGAAGATCAGGGCTTTGCCTGAGGGTAAAAAAAGTCAAAAGTACTAGCAGTATTTCAGTAGGTAGAAACACTTGAACTTAATAGGTAGTTATCAAAATATTTAGTTTAAAAATAAATTGAGTTGTCTGCTTCTTTCCCTTGGTAGTAGCACCCAATATGGGCTTCTACTCTTTCCTGACCCACCTTCTCCTTCTCCTTTCCCTTGCCTACTTAGTTCCTAAGGGAGAGGTGGGGAATAAGCATTTATTAAGTGCCAGATACTGTGTTAATCACTTTACAAATGTTATCTCATCACCTTGTCTTGGGAACTTTGTCACTGACATTCATTGTCTTGAGGTGTCCATTTCCTTACTATGGATCTATCTCCATCTTTCCCCACCTCATGGGATCATATATCTGTAGGTTCAAGGTTTCTCCCTTGCCCAAGGTCCAAGGTCTTTGCCTGGGGTCTTTAATCCCTTCTTCCCAACACCCAGCTCAACTGTGCTAGCCCCAGGCATCACAATTGTACAGTACTACTCTGGGTATTGAAAGACTAGTCCCCAACAAGCAGCATTAATGAAAACAAATAATGAGAGCACAAGTATTAGGGAAAAAAAAATCAAAGCTGTAGTCCTAAACATAACTAGACAGTAAGGTGAGAACCTAACAATACACTTTGGGATCGATGCAATCTGAATCAGTGAAGCTACTAGATCTCAACCAGTCAATTAAAACTTACTGAAGGGTGTAGCATTTCTAGATCATTCAGAATGACGTTAGAAAGGTCACCTGGTGAGAACAAGGAGATCATCCCTGGGACATGATGCTATTCATGAAAAGGTTAATGGTGCAAGGTGGAAGGACAGTGATTGTCAAGGACAGAATTGTAAGGAACTGCAAGACCACTTACCTAGTCCAGCTATCATTTTACAGATGAAGAAATTGATACCTAGGAAGGAGTCAATTAAGTCATAAATAGAAAAGCCAGGATTTAAATACTGTCTTCACACTCAGTTTATCTTCCAGTACATCACAAGATGCTTTGAGGGGAGATATTTTTATAGAACTGGAAGTGACCTCAAAAATGACCTAGTCCAACTCCTTTATTTTACAGAGGAGGAAACTGAGACCCAGACTCTAACCCTAACCCTAAATGTCAGCTAATAAATGCCAGGTCTAGGACTCAAACTCAGGTCTTCATACTCTAAATATATTATCCTTTGCATTATACTGAGAGACAATT
This sequence comes from Phascolarctos cinereus, assembly GCF_003287225.1. Lineage (NCBI taxonomy): Eukaryota > Metazoa > Chordata > Mammalia > Diprotodontia > Phascolarctidae > Phascolarctos > Phascolarctos cinereus. Next base: position 79,707,041 of record NW_027555625.1, on the reverse strand, counting down.
TTTCACGGGACAGAGTAGTGAAAACTACACTTTAATGATACAATTTATTAAAACTAATGATGATCATAATATTAATGATAGTATTTATATGCTCTTTATGTAGCTTTTTAAGGTTTTGAAAAGTGCTTTACAAATATTATTTCATTTGATCCTCACAACAGCCTTGGGGGGTAGGTACTGTTATTTTAGCAGATGAGGAAGCCGAAGCAAACTGAAGCTAAGTGATTTTCACAGATAACATAGCTAGCAAATGTTTGCATCTGGATTTGAATTTAGGTCTTCCTAACTCCAGGCCAATTGCTGCATCCTCTCAACCATTATATTTGTCCTCTATTTTGATTGCCATCAGGAGGATGTAATCTTAATGTTCTTGGTCAACACCCTTGGGTTGATCTAATTGCTAAAATTTAGTCAGACTACTTATTGTATCTTCTACAGAGGTATAATCTGATGGACTGTGTGTAGGGTATTACATTTTTTTTATGTTCCATTTAATTGCAGACCACATTTCCTTCTGCAAGATGAGAGCTACTTTAAAAACAAACAAACAAAAACCCTCGAATAATCCCCCAACTCAAACAAAATCGAACCCTTACCTAAGCAAGAGTAAAGACCATGCATCAATTTCCCCCAGGAGCACTCTCCAACGTGCCATTAAGAGTGTTCAGGAAGATCATCTCCGCTCTGCTGATAAAATAGGTCAAAACTGGGAAAGTGTTATGGTGATAAAATGTGATCTATTTTACATCCTGACTGTATCTTACCATCAAAAGCAACTTGACCCCTTTGGAGAACTTCTTGTAAATCCTTAAAGCTGCTTAGAAAATCAGGGCTCATGGGCCAATCCTGACCTCAGGTCCTTGTCCATTTTCCTAAATGAGTATCAGTCATTCTGGCTTGGAAATAAGTGCTGTCTCTTGTATTGAACTCTTTTTCAAGTGTCCTCTCATAGAATTTTAGAGTTGGAGGGGAGCTCCTCCTTTTATTTTGATCCAGATCTAGTATTTCTTTTCTGGGAGAGACTTCAGATGTTAGAATTCCTTCTACTGAAAGCAAATCTCCCACTTTTCTTTTCCTCCTCCTCCTCATTGTCAAATATTGATTAAATATTTGCTATGTTGGGCATTATGCTAAGAACTAGGGATAAAAAAGGTAAAAAAAAAAGGGCCCTTTCCCTCAAGTAGCTAATGCTCTAATGGGGGAAATGACATACAAACAACTGTTCACATACAAGACAGACAGAGACAGATAAATTTGCTAAATTGGAGGTAATCTCATAGGAAAGACATTAGCATTGGGGGGGAGTGCCTGAGTGTACCCAAAAAAGGCCTCTTACAGAAGGTTGGATGTAAACTGAGTCCTGATAGAAGCCAGTTGGATGAGGAGAGAAGGAGGGAATTCCAGGCATAGGGGTAGCCAGTGAAAAAGTCACATATTCTAATGGGAGAGACAACATACAAACGACTGTGTACATACAATTTGGTGTCCTAAAGAATCACTTGGGTCATTGAGAGGTTAAGTGACTTATCTATGGTCACAAAGCCAATATGTGCCATGAATGCAGGTCCTCCTAAATTCAAGGCCAGCTCTCTATTCATTTTACACTTGGCTTCTTATCTAATCCAACTACTTCACTTTATCTATGGAGAAAAGGAGTCCTTGAAAGTCCTTAAAAGGAAAGGGACTTCTGCAAACTTAGGGTCTGTGAATGACAAAAGCAAAATGCTAAATCTTTGCACTAAACCACATTCTTTGATGAATCTGTGATCTCATCAATGTGTACACTCCTTCCAATAGAGCAGATCAGAACCATCCTTGACCTTACTGAAGGTCTTCCAGAAAAGCCTTTATGACCACTTTCCAGGTATACCATGGAAGAGATTCTTGCTCAGAGTAATTGGATTAGATAGCCTCTGAGCACCTTCTAATTCTGAGAATCTGTAATTTTCATCTTGTGTCACTCCTGTCTATGTCCACCAAATCCTCCAAATGGGGTTCAACCATCATGGTTCCCACCACTACTAGTAACTTCTTTCTGAAATTACTTGCCATTTAGCCTGTACATATCTTGTACGTACATAGTTGTTTGCATGTAGTGTACCCCATTAGAATACTTGTTCCCAGAAGAACACATCCTCCACTCAGATAACAAAGTTATCTTTCTAAAGCTCTTTCCAAAATCTTTCCAAAATTCAGGTCACTCTCCTACTCAATCAATTTAAATAGCCCCCAATCACCTCTAGGATCAAATAAAAATTCTCTGTTTGGCTTTTAAAGACTGATCACTTTCTGTCTTTCCTGTCTTCTTACACTTTACTCCCTTCCATTAACTTTTTAATCTCATAATATTATTCTTTTGGTTCTTCCTCAAATACAGTACTCCATCTCCTGACTCTAGGCCTTTTCACTGTCCTCCATGCCTGGAATTCTTTCCTTAGACTGTCTTCCCTGGTTTTACTTCAAATCCGACCTTCTGGAGATAGATTCTGTTATTATTCCCTTTCTGTAATTGAGGAAACTGAATCAAATAAAGGTTAAATGACTTTCCTAGAGTCACACAGCTAGTAAATGTCTGAGGCCAGATTTGAACTCAGAAAGATGAGTCTTCCTGACTCCAGCCTGGCACTCTATCCATGTGCCATCTAACTACTCCAGTAGTCAGGAGATATTAAAAAGTAATGAAAGAGTAAAGATGATACCTGTATACTGTAAGCTGAAAAATTTTTATTTTTCCCCACTTTTTTCCCCTGTATGTGTTTAATTAGGGTGAACTTTTATGCATTTGCTCACTTAGAAGACTATAAAATTTCAGGGCATGTTGTAATCAATACAATATTACCCATGAAAAAAGGAGCCTCTGGAGGACACCGTCATCTATAGATAATCCCCTTTCCATTTAGTTTAGAACATAGTAAGTGCTTAACATTTTTAATTCATTCATTTGCTTAGACTCTGTTAGGCATATCCATTAAGAATGGAAAATAGCTTTGATGAGCACATACCTTGCAGTTTTTGCCTCCCTTGCATATAAAAAGTATTCAGAGGATCCTGGGACAAAGTTTGCCTTTGCTATTGTGGTTCTTGAGCCATCTCGTATGATCTTAACACGTGTGTGTGACACACCTTGTAGGAGAACTATTAAAAAGGTATTTTGCTCTGTATGTGCCCATGCATATGTGGTCTGTGGCCTAGTTGTCCAGATTTCCATAAATATCATCTAATCCACTCTCTCCTTTTATAGGCATCTAGAAAGGAGAAAGGACGTGTTCAAGATCACACATCTAAATCAGGACATAGGCAAGACTAGGAATTATATAAGCAGAGAGCATGATGGGTATGGTTCTTTGGGAGGGAGGAGGACTGAATGTTGCTGGGAGATGAAGCATGGATCCAACCTGTGACCAGAAAGGAGAGCAAAGGGGAATACAGATGGTGAACACTAAAAAAAAATAAAATAAAATAAAATGAAGTTTGAAGAAGTACATTTGAGCAGGCTCAAGGGCCAGAGGACCAGAACTCCCTGGTGTCTGGATTCCTGATCTAGTGATGACCTGGCTTGAATTTATTCTGCAACCAGTTGTACTACTCCTCTCAGCCCCTCATATTTCAGTGCTCTAAAAGCATCTTACTTCCCCCCACCCCCTCCCAAATCTGGTTTTTGATATACACTCACTCACTTCTGAGTCTGTCCCATAACATCTATTTCCCAGGTAGGGACAGCTTTTCCCGTACACTATTTGCTTGATCCCATGCACATGTCTGCTTTTTCCTACAGGAAATAACAGGATCTAGACATCTTCACTCCCAGCACTTTTTCTAAAGCATCCCTCTATTTCTCTTTGTTCTATCACCCTGATATTTTGTTAGGCTCCATTGTTGTTATTTCAAAGTAAACCGGAGGAATTTTAAAATATTCAGTGGATGATATCCACAAATGGTATTGTTCGTCAGTGATTCCCTTGCAGCCCTGATACTTTAATTGTGCGAGAACAAATACTCTAACCCATTACTTTCCTATCCCAAAGAGGAAAGAACAAGAGGAACTGAATTATCTCATCCCCTCTGGGAATCACTTTTTTTCTATCAAGAAGGAAGTCTGTCTCTTAAAGTTGGCACCCAATATTAGACGTTCAGCTGTCAGGTTCTTCTCACATTTATTCTGAATGAACACAACCCATCCATCAGTGCTTAAAGAGTTTTCTAACAGTACATTGACCTTGAATGTGGCACATTGATTTTCAGTAACGCATCGCAAATAGGGTCGTTACTGAGTCATCCAACAGTGAATGTGATTGGGAACAGATTTCTAGAATTCCAATACAGTGCCACCTGCCTCCGATGATGGATCAGCCTACTGTAAACCATCAATCCTCACCTAGCACTAAAAAATGTGACACCTGGATGAAATTTATCATTATGTACAGTGGGAGGCAAAACAAACGTATCTACCTGGGCTTTGCAGCATTGGGCCAGCCTGCAGGGACATCAGCCTGTTTTGTTTACAGCAGCACTTATTTACTGAGATGCTTCTTATAAAGAACCCCCTCCCTGCACCCCCATTCCCCTAGGGGGTGGCAGTGGTGACAAAGATGTAAGCACTATAGGGAATTAATTCTGCAGCCAAGATTGAGCTAGAGATAAAAAGTCTGGATCTTAAGCTGTTGGAGGTTAACACTGGATCAATTAAGGTGATTGTTTCCTAGATTGCATCGGACAAATATACACACACAAAGGGGATATTAGTGAAATGGGAGAGGAGGAATAAATAGAAATTAACTGATGCTAAAGTAAAAATCAAAAGGGAAAATGATTTTATGTTCTTTTAAAATGTCCAATCATCTTTTGAAAGAAAGGAGTTCATTTAAAATGGGACCAAAAAAGATTTCCTGAGCTCATAATCTCCCTTCCTGACTGGGCAACAAGAGTTACCTTTTTTTCATAGACTTTAATAAGTTTAGATTGCTTTATGGCTCTCAAGATTCATAATTATTTAAATCTTCAGTGTCTGTGCTGATTTTCATAGGTGCTAGGAAGGAAGGCTGCTTTGAATATAGGTTTTTCATATATCAATATGTACTATGCCCGATTCATGTTTCAGCCAAATTTCCCCTGAGCCTCAGTTTTCTTACCTCTAAAATGGAGATAATAACATTTATACTACCTACCTCATATGATATGAAACTCAACTGTGAAAAGGCATTGCAAGTGTGAAGCATTAGATGACTATGCCATTGGTATTATTTTGTTTATTATTATGCCATTTTTCTAATCAAAGATGACACATCTGTGATTTCTAAAGCTTTAACTAGGGTGAGGTGATTAGGGCTTTGCCTCAGAGTGTCCAAATTTAAGGGTCACTGCCAACAGGTAAGCTCCTTCAGGAGAATAGTAACTAAACTTAGCACCTAGTTAGCAAAGGTATTGAGTTAAAAAAGGAAGCTACCAGATGCTTAGTTTTCCTTTTTTCTTCATCCTTGGCAGTGTCATTCCAGATAAATATTATCCACCACCCACCCACCCTCCCACCCCAATCTCAGAGAAGAGAAGCCTCACAGTGCCTTTGGGATCTTTGTCTCTTTCCCTCAACTACTTGAATTTGTCTTAACTTTTTTTTTTATTTGAGAGATTCCTTCGTTCAGCTTTTCCCATTCATGTTTTGTGGCATTTGCCTCCGTTGCATTTTGGCATGTGTGGCCTGTACAGAAAAATGTAAAAACATGGACTTGGGTTGCAATGTTTCCTGATGTCCTCTCTCTGAATAGAAGGTTTTAGAAACCCTCTGAAATATTCAGGCAAATTCTAGAGACTGTTTTATCTTTTCCCAATATCTGGAGCTGCCCCAGGCACATGGCTGATGTTATTTGCCCCAATATAGGAGGGTTTTTTTTGCTCCATTTTCATTCTTCTAGGACTGTAATTCAATGGAGAGAGGCAGTCTAGTAGAGTGAAAAAAGGGAAGACCTCAGAATTGGGAAGACCTGTGTTCAGCTCCTGCCTCTAACATAGAATGGACTCCAGGCAATTTTTTTAAGATTATAAGTTGCAAATCAGCTGCTCTAAATCAGTGAAGAGAGTTTAATCATTTAAAGCTTTTTATTCCATGAAATTAAGGTATAGAAACATCAGATTTTTAGACTTAAAAGGGACCTTAGAGAGTATTTAATCCAACTCTTATTTTATAGGTGAGAGAATTAAGGCCCAGCAAAATTAAGTGATTTATGCAACCTAGATAATAAACATCACAGGCAAGGTTTGAATCTAGGTCCTAGTACTTCAGACCAAAACTCTTTCCACTATGCCATTTTCTCTATTCTCTCCATTTCTTTCTTTGTCTCTCTGTCTCTTTCTGTCAACTTCTCTGTCTCTTTCTGTCTGCATCTGTCCCAATCTCTGTCTCTCTCCATCTCTCTGTCTCTGTCTTCCTATCTATGTCTCCGTTTCTCTCTGTCTCCTTTCCTCTTCCTCTGTCTCTCTGTCAGTCTCTCTCTCTGTCTCTATGTGTTTTTGTCTCTTTGTCTCTGTCTCTCTCTCTTCCTCCTCATCCTCTCCTTCTCATTTTTAAGTGGATTTTTAAGGGTTTATCTTTCTCTCCAAATAGTATAAACTTGGTCAATATTGTCCCCACCAGTGACCAGCTGAGGCTTAGTCATTTTTCAACTCAAGATGCTAAGCAAAAGGGAGGATTTGGGGAGAGCCTGGAGGAGCACTGAAAAGGAAGACAGCAGAGCTTCACATGGCACATTAGAATCTATGTGACACTTGAGCCTAGAAAGAACTAGACAATGTAAGTAAGGAAAGTATAAATATATACACACATATATACATGTATGAGCACACACACATAAAGACATGCATATATACACACACATGTATGTCTGTGTTGATATGTGTATGTATGTATGTGTGTATGTATATTCTATTGAGGCTCCTTTCCTCAGTATTACCTACTCTCCTCTATTCTTCTCTCCCAATCTCATGGTCAAAGTACATATTTCATCTATCTTCCTTCTCCTGTTAACCCCTACTGAGACTCCAAACTAGCCATCAGACAGCAGCTGAAATGAAGATAAGTTTTGCCTTTGAATCAGGAGCTATTTCCAAATCCTTGAAAATAGGGCATGAATTTGCAAGGGCAGTGCGATGCCGTGAGGTTGAGTAGTGCAGCTGGGCAAACACAAGAGGTCAGGATCAGGTGTGGATAAATAGGACCAGCTGCCACTGAGCTACCCAGCCCAGGCCTCAGCCTCTTTAATTTTCTCCCCATCAAGCAGTCTTCACTATTTCTAAAGCATACACTGTCCCTATGAAAATTCTTTGTCACTGTACCTATGATGTAATTAAAAGGGCATTGAATGTGAAATCAGAAATCTTGGGTTAAATAGTGGTTCTTCTCCTTTCTCATTATATGACCTTGAGCAAATTACTCCCCTTCAATTTTCTCCTGGATGTAAGGTGAATTCTTTTTTTAAAATTTTTATTGCTTTTTTCAATTAAAAAAATCTTTTTTCTCTCCCTTTCAACCTAGAAAAGAAAGAAAGAAAAAGAGAGAAAGAAGAAAGGGAAAGAAAGAAAGAAAAGGTAAGGAATGAAGGGAGGAAGGAAGGAAGAGAGGGAGGGAGGGAAGAAAACAAAAGAAGGAAAGAATGAAGAGAAAGAAACAAAAAAGAAAGAGAAAGAAAGAAGAGGTAAGGAAAGAAGGGAGGGAGGAAAGAAGGAAGGAAGGAAGAAAAGAAGGAAGGAAGGAAGGAAAAGAGGGAGGGAAGGAAGGAAGCAAAGGAAGGAGGGAGCCCTTGGATTTGACCTTGAAAGGAGACAGGGACCCACCAGGAAGGTAGCCAGGCACGCAGACTCATAGATGCAGGCATAGAGATGCCAAGTCATGTACATGTCTGGGGAGAGACCTTGTTTCCCCTCAGCCTCTACAAGGTACCGTATGTACCTCAGTACCACCACCAGGTAGAGGTAATATTATTTGCCAAGATTTATATAACACTTTGAAATCTGCTACCTCTTTTTTTATTTTGCATGATTTGTTCCTCCTAACAATAACTGTCAGGTAGGTGTTCTGATTGTCCTCGTTTTACAGATTAGTCAACTGAGGCTGATGGAGGTTAAGTGATTTGTCTAGAGTTACACAGTTATTCATTGTCTGAGGCAGGATTTGGACTCAGGATTTCCTGAGCCCAGGTCTAGCACCTTATCCACTAGACCAGGGGAGAAGAAAGTTCTAATCAAGAGAGGTCTCTCAATTCTCAATCTAGTACACTTTCCCCAAAGGGATGAGAGACACATAATGCAATATCAGGCCTGTACTTCAAGGCTGCCAGAGATTGCTTATCACTTCCTTAGCCCTTGAGATCCCAGGGTTACCTCCATCCTGGGATGAGACATCCATCCAGGAGAACATCTTTTGAAAAGAGTGAGCCAATGTGGCCCCATGGCCACACCTCCAAAGGAGCCCCTTTGAGTACTGGTCGGGTATGTCTGTAATGACGTTTGGCTAATTACAAGTTGCTTGGATGAAAGAAGGGGGTGTCAGGGGTCTGGATTTCATAATTAATGTTTATAAGGCACAAACCTAAACACAACCTCTGTGTCTTGGGGTTGGCTTTGCTGTCAGGGGGACCTGAAAGGCTTCCTGCCAGCTGATGGCAACAAACCTAAACCTGCCGTAGTAATGATAGGCTAGAGTCTCCTTCAAGCTGTGGGGATTTGGGTAGGTTTGGAAAGTGCCTATCTCCCTTTCCCTGTGTAATTAAAGCATCTTGTTGGGGCAGAGAGCAAGCCTGTCCAGCAATACCAATGAGCTTCTTGAGGACTTCCCCTGGGACACATGGGAGGCAGGGAAACTCCCAATTTTGGAACATCCTCTCTCTTCAAGAGTCTAAGGAGCAGGGACTGTGTGTACTCTTCCAGAACAGGACTTACCTCATTCCTTTGCTGCCTAAGCTTCAGCCTTTCCGTGAGCAGCCCTGAGAGGACCATAGCTTTAAGGCTGAAAGCATTGAAATTCGGGTCTTCCTGACTCCAAGTCCAGGTTCTGTTTGGGGCATGTCGAGTTTTAAATGTGTAAGGGGAGAGTTGAGATGTGAATAAGTGGTCAGGGCATCATTATTAAAAGAGAAGGGTAGTAGCCTAGGAGGCCCTGTTATTTAACACTTTCTTAATGTTCTTTAGGTCTGGTGAGAAGCATTGCTTAGAATAGTCAGAAACAAGGCTTCATAGTGGAGAGTAGCCCAGATTTGGAATCATCTAAACACATTTTGATTCTTGGCTCTTCCTGTCTGATCACATTAAGTTAGCATGCTGTCTCTCTGGGCATCAATTTCTTCATCTGTAAAATAATGATCCCTATTATACCTACCTCACAGGGCTACTGGGAGAATATAATGAGATAATGAATGAGAATGTACTGTGTAACTTTCCCATGAAGCCGCATATCAGTAAATGTAAAGGATTGTAATTATTGAAAATGTACAAGATAGAGTAAGATCTCATTGTGGGCACCCACAGGGACTGCTCAAACCTGGTTTTGTGTAGGTCGGGCTGGGAAAGAAGGGTGAGTGATGGGGCAGCCTTGTTGTTGTCATACTGAATGCACACACTGACCATCACAAGCTGAAGAGTTACAGGGATTTTTGAAAGAAGCGAGAGGTCTTGCTGGACTATGTATGAAGAAGGCAGATACATTGAGCGGAAAAAGAAGTAGCCTGTGAAAGAAGAAAGGTTGGTTCCTGTCCTCACATTACAACTAGCCATGCAGTCTTGGACTGGTTGTATTTCTTACCCATCTTTAAAGCCCTATTTAAATACTGTCTTCTCTGATTTTCCCATAGCTATTAAGCTGATTTTTACCTATGGCCTATGTACTTTTTGATAGTAACTTTGTAGCTCTCTGATGCACTTAATTAATACAGTGTCTCTTAGATAACTGTGCTTGTGTCTTATCTCCTTCCCCTCTCTTCTCTCCCTGCACCCCCTACAAAACTCACACACACATACATACACACACACACACAATATGATTTGGTTAACCTTCAAATTGTCTTCCACCCACACACATCGACTGCAACTACTCTTTCCAAAATTGTTAAGGATCTCATCAACGCCCAACCAAATGACGTTTTCTCAAGGTTTCATCCTTCCTGACCTCTCTGTAGCATTTCATTCTGTGGTTGATCACTCCCCTTAAATGCTCTTTCACCTTTGGGTTTTTGTAATGACCTCTCCTGGTTCTTCCTCTACCTGTCTGCCTCCTATTTCTCAGTCTCTTTTGCTAGATTTTCATCCATGGTCCTCCCTGTAACTATGAGTGTACTTCAAGACCCTATCATTGGCCCTCTTCTGTTTCTGTACTCTCTTATGGTGACCCCATCAACTCCAGTGCGTTCAATTACCGTTTCTATGCCGATGACTTTCAGACCTATATATCCAGCTGTAGTCTCTCTCCTGAGCTCCAATCCCATTTCACCAACTTCCTCTTAAACATTTCCAACCAGATGACCCATATGTACCCCTAACTCAACATGTTCCAAACAGAACTAATTTTCTTCTCCCCCAAACCTACCTTTAACCTAACTCATTAATTTCTCTTCAGGACGCCACCATTTTCTTCTAGTCATCGTGATTTCTAATCACAAAGTCATCCTTAGCTCCTCACCTGCCTTTACTTTACATAACCAATCAGCCACAGGTTCTTATTGATTCTACCTCAACACCAGTTCTCACATCTATCTCTCTTATCTCCGATCACATAGCTACCACTCTAGTTCAAGATCTCACAGATCTGTCATGTGAATTATTGCAAAAGCCTGATAATTGATCTCCCTGCTACAAGTCTCTCCCTCTCTAATACATACACTATTGTTTTTGTCAGTGACCTCCATATGTATAGCAATGGAATCTCTGGGTCAAAGGATATGGGTATTTTAGTTATTTTGCATTTTCCAGAATGGTTGTGTCAATGGACAGTTCCACCAACAAAGCATCAGTGTGCCTCTCTTTCTACAACCTCTTCAACACTAACTATTGACATCTTTTGACATCTTTGCCAGTTTGCTAGGTGTGAGATAAAACTTCAGGGTTATTTTGATTTTCATTTTCTTATCTGTGATCTGGAACATTCTTTCATATGATTATAAATAATTGCTATTGCTTTCTTAAGAAGTGTTTGTTCATAACCTTTGACTACTTATCCATTGAGTAGTGACTTTTGGTCTTACATATTTCTATTAGTTATCTATGTATCTCAGATATCAAACCTTCTGCAGAAATATTAAAAACAAATAATTTTGTCCTGGTTGACAATTTCCCTTCTTATCCTAGATTCATTAATTTTGTTTTTGCAAAATGTTTTTAATTTCATGTAATCAAAATTATTTATCTTCCCTTTTGTAATTACCTGCATCTCTTGTTTGGTTATGAATTTATCTTGTAGTCATAGTTGTGAGAGAGATAAGATCTGCTCCACTTTAATATTTTTTTTAATGATTAAGGCAAATATCAATTTGATTTTATTTTGAAATGCTTTATAAGATGTTGAGCTAAGCCTAATTTCTGCCAAATTTATTTCCAGTTTTCTCAGTAGTCCTTATCAAAGAGATGGTTCTCTCCTAAGTCTTTTATGTTTTTGGAACACTGAGTTATTAAGATAAATTATTCTTATTCTTCTTATTCTTCTTTGTCCATTATGTTCCATTATCTAATTCTCTATTTTTAACTGATACCAAATAGTTTAGATGATTGTAGCTTTATAGTATATTACAGATCTAGATGCTATTCCCCCTTCTTTTCTACCTTTTTCATTATTTTCCTTGATATTCTAGGTATTTTCCCGCTAAAAGCATTTCTTTCTTATTTTCTATTGTTGTTCAGTTGTTTTTCAGCCATGTCTGACCCTTCATGAACCCATTTCAGGTTTTCTTGGCAAAGATACTGGAATGGTTTGCCATTTCCTCCTTCAGCTCATTTTACAGATGAGGAACTGAGGCAAACAAGGGTAAATGTCTTCCCCAGGGTCAGACAGCTAGTAAGTATCTGAGGCCAGGTTTGAACTCACAAAGATGAGCCTTTCAGACTCTATCCCAGTACTTTATCCATTGTGCCACCTAGCTGCCCTTAGGTAGCTATGCAAAGTATCCCTTTGGTAGTTTGATTTTATAGCACTAAATTATTTTTGCAGCTTTGCTATTTTATTTTATTAGGGCAGCCCATCCATGAATATTAAATCTTTACCTAGCTATTTAAGTTGTTTATTTCTCTAAAGACATTTTGTAATTATTGAATCTATACCCAGTATTGACACCTCTCTCTTTCTCTGTCCCTCTGTCTCTCTGTCCCTCTGTCTCTTTCTCTCTGTCTCATATATGTGTGTATACACACACACACACACACACACACATATATGTATATATATATTATATAATATATTATATATATATATATATATTATATATATATAATATATATAAATTATATAAAATGCTATTGATTTTGTGGGTTTTATTTTGTAGCCTCCAACTTTACTGAAGCTATTAGTTGTCCTAAATTTCTTCAAGGGACCCCTAGGATATTCTGAGTCAATTATTATATCATCAACAAATAGAAATAGTTTTATTTCTCTTTTCTGCCTATCATTATGCCTTTAATTTTTTTTAAATTTTTATTACAATATTAGCATTTCTATAAATAGATCAAAATTTTTCCCATCATAGGTATTCAATAGATATGGTGCATTATAGAGGATAGAGCACAAGACTTTGAGTCCAAAAGAAATAAGTTGGCATTTTGCCTCAGATATCTATTAACTGTGTGGCCATGGGCCAGTTAGTTGCATAGGCTGTCTGAACTTCAATTTTCTCATCTGTAAAATGGGGATGGTTATAGCAACTACTCTAAAAGGCTGTGAAGATTAAATTAAACTATGAACGTAATACATTGAAAACCTTGAAGTGCTAAGCATGAGACAATAATGATAAAGATGATGGTGGGTGATGATGGATTCTCATCTTTTTTTTGTTAGAGTACAAATAAATATGGTTCTGTGACAAGTTTCTATCCTGATATCATTCTTTTATATCTAGTATAAAAATAGTATATAGAACACAGAATATAAATTGTATGTATGTATGAATGTATATATATGTATAAATGTATATATGTATATATGTATATATGTATGTGTGTGTATATATATATATATATATATTGCACAAGTGGATAAAATAATTGCTTTCTATAACTGAATAAAAATATTGAAAGATAAGCTCATCTTCTGTAAGGTCTTCAGAAGTATTTTGGGATAATTCCAGCTTATCACCAGCATCATTATTAAAAGTTCATAGAATTAAGCTGAATTGTATTTAATTGAACTAAACTACTCTTTTTGAGTCCCAGTTTCTCCACCAGTAAAATGGGCATGATTCTGCCAGCTCTCACAGAAAGATGACAAGTAATCTGAATCAGGGAACAGGGAACCATTTTCTGATAGTGATTGTTATGAGGAGAAGGGAAAAAGGACATGGGGATGATAAAGCTGCCAGTACAACCAATTCTTCTGCCAATAGAGTAGAACTGTCCAGTTCCTGTCCTCTTCCTTAGAACCTGGGGAGTTTCCAAGCTCTTCATCATGTGTGCTCAGAATTCAGTCTGTGTCTATCTGATGTGACACAGTAGATCGCAAAATGGTCCATCTGAGCTGTCCAGCTGTCTTAATGTCCAAATCAGACCAACTACACAATTGATTCAATTGATTGTGCAGAAATCAGTCCTGAAGACAGCTAAACACCACAATCAATTCAGTTTCCATGTGTAGACAAGCTCCTGCTTTAATTTATAAACCCCTGGGCTCGTCTCTGCTCTTCACTTTTCTATTTTCCAAGTAGGAGAGCTGTGGCCTGGATGTTAGGGAAGAGAAGCCCTACATAGGGCCTTGTGTCTAACCATGGCTCTAGAAATGGGGACCATAGAGATCATTCAATCAGAGAATCACAGAATCTCAGATTAGGAAGTGACTGATTTTTTTTTGTTTTCTTTGCTAGGCAATGGGGTTAAGTGACTAGCCCAGGGTCACACAGCTAGTAAGTATCAAGTGTCTGAGGCCAAATTTGAACTCAGGTCCTCCTGCCTCTAGAGCCAGTGCTCTATCCGTTGCACCACCTAGCTGCCCCTACTGATTTTTTTTTTTAAGGATGATAGCAGTATCAGTTTAGAGCTGGAAAGGACTTTGGGGGTCTTTAACTGCAACACTCTTATTTTATACATGAATAAACCAAAGCCCATAGAGGTAAAGGGCTCCTTATAGGCCATCGCCTGATCAAGAATCCCTACTATAACACCCAAGTAGCTATCCAAACTTTTCTTGAAGACTTTCATCGAGGGCAGAGTCTCTATCTCCAGAGGAAGCCCTTTCCATTTTGAAACAGATAGAATTATTTTAAAGTTTGAGCTTATATTAAGCCCAGATTTGCTATTTTGAAACACCCATCCATTGTTCCTCTTTTTGTCCTGGGCTGGTGGGGGAGGTCAAACAAGTCTAATCCCACATTTACTAGTTGTTGTTGTTCGGTCATGTCCAGCTCTTCGTGATCCCATTTGGGGTTTTCTTTGGTGAAGATACTGGAGTGGTTTACTGTTTTCTTCAGCTCACTTTACAGATGAGGAAACTGAAGAAAACAGGATCACACATCTACTAAGTGTTTGGGGCTAGATTTGAACCCATGAAGATGAGTTTTCCTGACTCCAAGCCAGGTTCTCTATCCGCTGCACCACCTAGCTGCCCAGTTTTACTAAACAGTCCTTCAGATACTTGAAGACAGCTATCATGACTTCCTCTCATCTCTTATCTTCCCAAATCTCTTCTTAAAGCTAAGCGTGCACAGTTCCTTCAACCAGTACTCATGCTGCAGAAACTCAAGGTCCTTCAGCATCCTGATTACCCTCTTCCACATACTCTCCAGCTAATCAGAATCTTTCCTAATTAAATTATTGAAGTCCTTCTATTGGTTTCTTCAATTTAGCTTTCTCTCCCATGATGCAGATTGCCACACAGCCATGTCTATCCATCCTGTGTTATGTTACAGTGACTGAAGACCATGGATGCTAGACTTGGAGTCAAAAGACTCTGGTTCATCTCCCAGCTCTTCCATTTACTTTCTATAAAATCTTGGGTAAGTCTGTTAACCTCCATAATTTTCAGTTTCATCTTCTGTAAAATAAGAGGAGTTGGGTTTTACGGCCTTTGCCATTTATGATCTTATATTTTTCTCTTACCAGAGACAGAGAGATGATAACATTTTATCAGTAAATTATGCTGCAATACAAAAATTGAAACTATTTTTAGCCTCCCACAGGCTGCTAGTCCACTATCATAAAATTGGGCATTGGGGGCAGCTAGGTGGCATAGTGGATAGAGCACCGGGCCTGGAGTCAGAAGGACCTGAGTTCAAATCTGGCCTTAGACACATAACACTCACTAGCTGTGTGACTCTGGGCAAGTCACTTAACCCTGATTGCCTCACAAAAAAACAAAGAAATTGGGCATTTATTATTAATGAAAGGAATTCAGATACATTTATTCACAGAAAATAGCAAAGGCCCATTGATAATTGGGAAGCCTTTGGCTGTCTCCCACTGTCAACTTGTTAATTATCTCACTTCATTCTAGGAGTTTTTTAAAAAGGTTCTCTGGCTTTATCTACGTAGCTACACCATGGGGGAAATAATTTTTCATTAGTTACTTGGCATGACATAAACCACCTTTCCTTGCTTTCTACTATTTCATCAAATCCTAATTTTTTTAGCCTGTGCTGTGATTTTGAAAAATTGAATTCAGTTTAACAGGCAGTGTGCTTGACAATGCTGGCAATAAGCTACTGGCACAGCAGATTTTTTCTAGTCAGAGTCTGAAAGAGGAGGTAGCAAGATATAATGGAAAGAAACCTGTAATGGAAATCAGGAGACCTGGGTGATAGCCTCAAACTCTTCTACAAACGTAGTGTGGAACCAAGGTAGATACATGGCATAATGGATAAAATACTGGGACTAGAGTCAGGAAGACCTGAGGAAAATCTGACCTAGATACCACCTACCTATGTGACCTTGGATGAGTCATTTAACTTCTATTCAACTCAGTTTCCTCAACTGTAAAATATGGATTTTAATAACACTTATCTTGCAGGGTTGTTGTGAGGATCACATGAGACAATATTTACAAATGCTCAGCACAGTGCCTGGCATATAGTAAGTGCTACAGAAATGCTGATTCATATCCCCTAACCAGAGATAACTCACTCTTGCTCTACAAGCCTCAGTTTCCTCATCTTCAAAATGTAAGGTTTGCACTAGATGACCTCCAGTTCTCTTTTCACATCTAAAGTCATAGGATTATTTGATAGTTTTAACTTTCTAGGGATCTATCTATATTGTGTCATAAGGGTGGGGGCTCAGAGGCGCAATTCAATTTAGCAAACATTTATTATTTGTCAGTTATTCGCGAGGCACTGTTCTCTGGACTGAGGATGTAAAACTAGAAAATGGAGATATCACTGACAAAAGGAGTGTACATTCTATGATACTTAAACTTACTAAACCTCAGTTCTGTCATCAGGGAACTAGATCATAATAGCACCCCCAAAGGAGTGTGGCATAAGTAGTACATAGAGAGCTAGCCTCAGAATCGTGAAAAAGTGGCTCAGGTCCTTCCTCTGACAAATGCCCACATTGTGACTCTGAGCAAGTCCCTTAAACTCTTAGTGGACCACTCCCCCCAATTTTTTTTTTATTTAAATTTTATTTTTAGTTTATGGAATAAAACAAGCATTTCAATAATATAGCATAATAAAAAGATGATTGCACATGAAACTACAAATCTATTATAACTTGCTAGTTCTTTTAAATATATATATTTATCACGTTATATCAAGTTATATATATAGATACACCAAGTTATGTAAATTTATTTTTTTCTTTTTACTTCTTTTTTTTCTTCCCTTCCCCCCCTCCAAGATGACTACCATAAGACACACCCTCCAACTCCTTAAGATTCTAAATTGAAGAAAATGGCTGATCTGCATTGGCACAGGGAGCATCCTCATTTTTTTAAAACATTGTTTAAAAAAACATTTATTATTTATTCACTTTCAACTTTTTTTTTTAAATTTTGAGCTACAAATTTTCTCCCTCCTACTCTCTGAGAAGGCAAGCAATGTATCAATTATGTGTGTGAAATCTTGCAAAATATACTTCCATATCAGCAATATTGCACAAAAAAGAGCAAGAAAAACAAAACAAAAAAAATCATGCTTCAATTTTTACCGAGATCATCAGTTCTCTCTCTGGAGGTGGATAACATTTTTCAACACTAATCCTTTGGAATTATCATGGATCTTTGTATTGGTCAGAGTAGCTAAGTCTTTCACAGTTGATCATCATTACAATATTGCTATTACTAATATACAATGATTTCCTAGTTCTGTTCATTTTACTTTGCATGAGTTCATACAAGTCTTCCCATGTTTTTTGAAACCCTCCTTCTAATCATTTCTTACAGCACAATAGTACTCTATTGCAATCATATGCCATGACTTGTTCAGCCATCTCCCCTCAATTTCCAATTCTTTGCAATCACAAAAAGAGCTTCTAAAATATTTTTGTACATATAAGTCCTTTTCCTCTTTTTCTTCAAGCTCTTTAGGGTTCAGACTCAATAATTGTATTGCTGAATCTAAGGGTATGCACAGTTTTATAGCCTTTTGAGCAGAATTCCAAAATGTTCTCCAGAATGGTTAGACCAGTTCACAACCCTACCAGCAGTTCATTAGGGTACCTATTTTTCCTTACCCCCTCTAGCACTTGTCATTTCTGATAGGTGTGAAGTGGTACTTTGGAGTTGTTTTACCTCACATTTTTCTAATCAATAGTTGGACAGCTAGGTAGCACAGTGGAAAGAGTGCTGGGCCTGGAGTCAGAAAGATTCATCTTTCCACTTTTTCAGATCCAGCCTTAGACACATTAACTCTGTGACCCTGGGCAAGTACTTAACCCTGTTTGCCTCAATTTCCTCATCTTTAAAATAAGGTGGAGAAGGAAATGGCAAAGTATTCTAGGATCTTTGCCAAGAAAACCACAAATAGGGTCACAAAAAGTCAAGATGTGACTGAAAACAACTCCACATTAGTTAATAGTGATTTAGAACATCTATCATGAGATTGTAGATAGCCTTGATTTCTTCTTCTGAAAACTGCTTGTTCATATCCTTTGATCATTTATTAGGTAATGGCTTTTATTTTTTATAAATTTGACTCAGTTCCATACTCAGCATAAATTTTAAAAACGAAATATTTATTAGAGAAACTTGATATACATTTTAATATTATTTCATTTTCTATGGTATCTTTAAGCAAAATATAGTTTCTCTGATTACCCCTTTTAATTAGCTCTATTTTTGATTTTGCTTTATCTGAGATCATGATTGTAATCTGCTGCCATTTTTTTTACTTCAGCTGAAGCATAGTAGATTCTGCTTTAGCCCCTTATTTTGATTCTGTGTGTCTTTCTGTTTCAAGTGTGTCTCTTGTAATTAACATATTGTTGGATTCTAGATTCTAATCATTTGGCTTTCTGTTTTCATTTTATGGGTGAGTTTATCCCATTCACATTCACAGTTATGATTACTAACTGTATATTTTCCTTCTTTCCATTTTTTTCTGTTTATTCTTCTCTCTCTTTTTATCATGTCCCTCCTCAAAAGTCTGTTTTTCTTCTGATTACTATCTCACACAATCCTCCCTCTCTTCTGTCATCCTTTTCTTTCTCTTTTCTCCTCCTCCTCCTATTTTCCTGTTGAGTAAAATAGATTTTTATACCAAACCGAGTGTATATACATTCTTCCCTTTTTAAACCAATTCTTATGAGAGCGAAGGTCAATTGTTGCCTGCCACCACCACCCCTTTTACCTATATTGCAAAATTTTTTTATTGTGTGCTTTTTTCATGAGAAAATTATCCCCATTCTACTTCTCCTTTCTCCCATTACATCCCTCTTTCTCACTCCTTCATTTTCTTTTATATCATCCTCAAATAATTAATTCATACTTGTGCTCTCTATGTAGACTTTTTCAAACTGCCCTAATAATGATATAGTTCTTAAGAGTTACGTGCATCATTTTCCCCAATAGATATGTAAACAATTTAAGTGTATTGAGCACCTTATGATTCTCTTTCATGTTTTCCTTTCTATACTTCTCTTTCTGTTTGAAAGTCAAATTTACTATTCAGCTCTGTTTTGTTGTTGTTGTTGTCATTCATCAGTGATGCTTTAAATGTTTGAATCTATTTAATTAAATATTCACTTTCCCCCTGAACAATGATAATCAGTTTTGTTTGGTAGGTTATTCCTGGTTGTAATCCTAGCTCTTTTGACTTCTCAAATATCATATTCTAAGCCCTCTGATCCCATTAACATGAAAACCGTTAAATACTTGTGATCTTGACTGTGGGAGGTTTCATTTTGGGATCTCTTTCAAGAAGTGATTGGTGGTTTCTTTCAATTACTATTTTATCTTCTGGTTCTAGTATATCAGGGTGGTTTTTCTTGATACTTTCTTGAAAGATGTTGTCCAGGCTTCTTTTTTTTCGTCATGGTTTTCAGGTAGTCTAATAATTCTTAAATTATCTCTCCTGGATCTATTTTCCAGGTCAGTTGTTTTTCCAATGAGATATTTTACTTTTTTTTTCATTCTTTGTATTTTGTTTTATTCATTCTTGATGTCTCATAAAGTCATCAGCTTCCACTTGCCCAATTCTAATTTTTGAGGAATATTTTTTAGTTAGCTTTTGTACCTCTTTTTCCATTTGACTAATTCTGCTTTTTAAGGAGTTCCTTTCTTATCTCTTTTTTCTATTTAGTCTATTATTTTTTTTAAGGATTCATTTCTTCAGTGAATATTTGTGCCTCTTTCACTATTAGGCTAATTGTGTTTTTTCAGGTGTTATTTTTATTCAGTATTTTTATATCTCTTTTACCATGCTGTTAATTCTCTTTTCATAACCTTCTTGCATCACTGTCATTTATTTTTTTTTCCAGATTTTCCTCTTATCTCTTTCTTTAACTCTTCCAAGAATTCTTGCTGGCCCTGTGCCCAAGTAGCATTTTTCTTTGAGGCTTTGCTTATAACTGTTTTTACATTGTTATCCTTCTGAGTTTGTGTCTTTGTCTTCCCTGTTACTGTAGTAACTTTTTATGGTCAGGTGCTTTGTTGTGGTTGTTGTTGCCTGCCCTTTTCTTTTCCAGTCTATTTCTTGACTTTGAACTTTATGTTAAAATTGGGCTATGCTCACATGGGAGTGGGGAGGCACTGTTTAAAGCTTGAAGCTTTTTCATGTTACTGTTCTCAGAGCTAGTTCTGGGGGTCTGCAAGTTTTTGTTGCTTCTGAGGTTGTATGATCTGAGGAGAGGTGTGGTTACTGGTCTCATCTGTGCTCCAAAATTTGATTTGAGGTTTTATTTTTAAGTTGCTTAGAGAGGAACATTGGAAGACTTTGACTGGATTACCACCTCTACTCCACTACCTTGGCTCTGCTTCCCTGGAAGCCTCTTCATCAATGAAACTGCCCACACCTCTCCCCTACAAAATATAGTGTTGTGAAGATCGCATAAACCCTTAGCAAGCCCTACATAAACATTAGGTATTGTTATTTTATTAACAGAAAATTGGATGCTAATAGAAACAAGTGTGCTGGAGTCAGCTTCTAGCTGGCTAAGGAGAACCAATTGTTAACTTTCAGTGTGAGCATTTACACTTCAGAAATTAGCAAAGGCTATAAATCAGAGTTGATTCTGTTGTTGTTGTTGATTGTCTAGACTTAGGAAAGTTATGGAGAATGCTATTAATAGAGATTAAACTTAAATGTATGTCTGAGCTGGTGGTCAAACAATTAGCAGCACACACTTGGATGAGTATTGCTTAGAAGGGTAATAAAGGGGGAGGTCCAGATAAAGTATTCTAAGAAATCTACAAAGAGAGAAAAAAAAAACCTTTTACCTGGTGAGATAGACTTCATAGAGGAGGCAGCCCTAGAGTCTTGAAGGAACTCTTTGAAAGATGGAGATAAGAAGGGAGAGGGGTCATAGTTCTAGCCATCTACAGTCATCAAAGAAAATTAACAAAGGCCAGGAGATAATAGTTCTGGGAATAGCTAACAGTCTGATCTGGCAACAATATAGAACATATATATGAAGTAATGTAAAATAAGGTTGGACAGATTGTTTGAAGTGAGGCTGCAAATTGGGCACCAACCAGGCTAATTAATTTCCATTTTATTTACTACAAGAAATTGAGAGTCATAATTTTTTTTTTTTTAGCAAAGAAGTGACATAGTCAGATATGCGTTCTACAAAGATTATGAAGGTCTTTATATGTAAGATTGAGTTGAGGGTGACAAGATAGTAAAGGAAGGAAAACCAATTAAGAAATTATTTCAAAGAACCAAAGTTAAAAGGACCTCAATTAGGATGGTAATAGTGTGAAGGAAGACACAGAGAAAGATGTTAGAAGTATTGTAGAAGAAGCAGGACTTGGTAACTGATGGGATATAGCAGGGATGTTTGGGTTAATATTTAACAACCAGCTCTTTGAAAGACAAAATGTATCCTGGATACACTTTTAACTTTAATCTGCATTGCTAACATTGTTTTCATCACTTTCAGTTGGCTGAATAATTGACAATACAATAAAGACCAAATTTGTAGCATTTACTATTTTCCAACATGTAAATGCTCACATTGGAAAAATTAACAATAAGCTTCCTTAGAGCTGATAAGAGCTACCTCTATCATAACCCCAAAGATGAGAAAGAGAAAAGAGCAAAAAAAAAAAAATGACTCTGTGGTTAAAGACTTGATGGCTTGGATAATTCATTGGTTTTCTAATTTCTGATCTAAACAATCCTACAGCCTGTTCTGCTGTACATGAGAACCATCTAAACCAGTGTCCATACTGGAGACTTTCAATGTGGTTTCAAGAAGTTTAAGAATCTAGCCATCCACAGAGGGTCTTATGAAGTTCTTTCCTTAAAAAAAAAACCCTCAAACAATATGAATTTAAAGATCGATGCACTGTATGGTGCTCTTAAGGAGGATAGAAGATGGAAGCATTACACAATTAAGCAAACAATAGACTGGACTTTGTCCAAAGAATTTCCTTGGTCTAAGTGATCCCCAAACAATCAGTCAACTCACTAGTTTTAGAGAAAAAAAAAACATCATTATCCCATTAAAATTCTGGGAAATCAGTTCTTTGGTATCATGTTGACCAAAAAATAATGACCTAACAGAGTGAATGATTTTTATTCACTTCCTTGGACTTTGCAAGAGTCCAAATAAAACAGTCAAGACAATCCATAACGGTTCTGCTTTTCCCATAGTTGCATCTTGCTTATGTAGATATGGAAATAGTCGTTGGTGGAAGGGGCTATTTATGTATTTCATCTTACATTTCTTTATTTCATTTTATAAAAGAAAGCCTTAGATCTATTTCTCTCATGTAGGGAACTTCCTACTGACTTGCTTGCTAATCTCAGGCCTTAGAGATAAGCTTTAGGGTATCTTGCAAATAGCTGCACTGCAAAAGCAAGAATTTTACTTCCATTTTCTCTTCTATTCTATGACAAAATAGCTACACAGTCACCCAAATGGCCTAGCTATTAGGTCTATTTTAGTGGGCCAGTCAGATTATGCCAGAGTCTTTGGGATTAATGGTCTGGCATTAAGCTATTTAATATAGTCCAAACTAACTGACCAAAATAGAAGGGGAAATAGTGGGGAGAAGATCACTTTGCTCAAATATTTTGAAGTGGTATGATAAGGAAAAGGTACTAAACTTGTTTTGCTTGGTCCTAAAAGACAAAAGTAGGAGGAAAAAAAAGAGATCTGCTCAATCCAAAGAGGAGCTTTCAAATAGAGTTGTCCAGTAATGAAATGGGCCATCTCTGGAGATCCTAGGTTCATAGATGTAAAGTTGGGATGGCCTTCAGAGACCATCTAATCTACCTGTTTCCTTTATAGAGAAGGAAAATGATACCAAAAGTGCTTAAGTAACTTGCTCAAGGTCACACAAGGGGTCAGAAGAATTGTGTTCAAATTCTCTTTCAATGCTGGTCTCAAATACGCTTTCCATTTTATATGCATTGTCTATGTTGTCTGAGAAGAGAAAGGAAATATACGTCAGAGCCAATATTCAAAATTCTCCAACATTTTATGTGTTCAGATAGAAATCATATAATCACTTATTAGAGATGCTATAGTTGAAGTGATTTCTGTTTTTACAGAAGTTGAGAGTGGGAAAGGACATCAGTGACCATTTAGTACTATCTGTGAATAAAATGAATTCCCATTATAATATCATACCTGACAAATGGTTATCCAGGCTTTGCTTCATGGCTTCCAAAAAGGGGGAACCTTCCACCTTTCAAGGCAGCCCATGCCACTTTTTGATAGCTCTAATTATTAGAAAGTTTCCCCTGGCATCAAAACTAAACTTATCTCTTTGCAATTTTGACCCATTACTTCTGCCTTAGGTCAGGTCTGGATTACATGAATTCTGAAATCCTTCCCAACTCCAGAAATTCTAGGATTTTCTTTGATTTTATAACCTCCTTTACAGAGAAAATGAGGTTAATACATGGCCAATTTTTATACTGTATCTTGTACATTTTGCTCTTCAATGCTACAATGCCATCCCAGGTATCAGAACCAGGGCTAGACATAAGTATCATAGTCATCTACCTAGGGCTCGACCTACAGGGAGGGGCAAGGAAAGCCAATTTATAATATAACTTTTCAAAATCCACACTTTTAAACTGCCATAACATTCTTCTCTCTAAAGCCTGTTGGGATTTGACTTATGATCTCTGGCGAAGCAAGGGTAATAGGTTTACAATCTAAGTTTGCTGGGTGAACTCTATCTCTAGTAGACAGTAAGATACAAAAAAAAAAAAATTTAAACCTTCTCCTCTCCAATCCATCCTTTACATAGCTACCACAATTATTTCCTTCTTAAATAATATTTCATTTTCCCACAATTGCATGTTAAAGTAATTCTTAACATTTTTTTTAAGTTCTGAGTTCCAAATTCTATCCTTCCCTTCCTCCTCACACTCCTCCCTGAGATGGTAAGCAATCTGATGTAGGTTATACATGTGCAATCATGTAAAACATTTCCATATTAGTCATTTTGCAGAAGAAAACTTGAAAAAAGGTTCATGTAAGTCCAGATTTTTCTGAAATCACCCTTTTTTGTCATTTCTCATAGCACAATAATATTCCATTACAATCCCAATTTGTTCAGCCATTCACCAATTGATGGGCATACCCTCAATTTCCAATTCTTAGCCACTGCAAAAAAGAGCTGCCATAAATATTTTTGTACAAATAAGTTCTTTTCCCTTTTTAAAAATCTCTTTGTGATACAAACCTAATAGTGGTATTGCTGAATCAAAGGGTATGCACAATTTTATAGTCCTTTGGTCCTAGTTCTCAATTGCCCTCCAAAATTATTGAATCGGTTCAGCACTCCACCAACAATGCATTAGTGTTCCAATTTTCCCACATACCCTCCAACATCTATCATTTTCCTTTTCTGTCGTATTAGCCATTCTGGTAGATATGAGGTGTCACTACCAGATTTATCTTCCTAAGGTATATCTGACATGCCCCTATTGCCTATGAAATCAAATAGTTACTCATCAATATAGCATTGAAAGCCTTCCCAAATCTGCCTCCACACAACTTTTCAGTCTTACTTCACTCTAGCTCCTCTTCCACACTCTTCACTCCAGATAAAAAGCTCTCAAACTGGCCTTTGAGTTCAGCATGTGGTCATTTGTTTCTGTGTTTAGAAGGCTGTCCCCTATGTCCATAATGCTCGTCTTCATTAACTCTATTGTTCTTATTTCTTATCTCCCTTTGAGACTCAGTTTAAGTATCTTCCACAGAGCTTTCCTTGATCCTCGACCTAGGGGTTAGTTTTTTCTCCCTATCGAATATTCTTACCATAGAATTTGGTCTCTCACTCCCTTCCTCATATTTCCTTATCTGTGTAGACACCATATCCTCTGCAGTTGAATAGAAGCTCCTTGAAGGAAGGCAATGTTCTGGGGTTTGCTCTCCAGAGCTTAGAACATGTTTTATAAATGTCTGCTGACTAGGCCACTAAATACTCACAATTTGCATGCTATCTTTTTTCTTAGCACATAAATCTTACAACTGCTTGAGGGTTCCCATGCCTCTGCCTCACATACTCCTTCTACAAAAAGAAAAACATTCTTGGGTTGTCTTTTATATGACTTAGGATCTCCAGTGAAGCAAAGAATAATAGGGTTACAATCTGACTATTTATTGTTTGGACTACTTCTAGTAGACAGAAGATACAAAAATAATTTTTTAAACCTCCTCTTCTCCAGTCCATCCTTCACATAGCTACCACAATTATCTTTCTAAGCCTTGACTGGCCTCCCCTCCCACATTGGTGTGTCCACATTCATGTGGCATAAACAAAGAATGTGAAGGATTGACACTTTTCACTCTTCTAGATGTTTTGACATTACGCTGTACACATCCCTTACTTTGACCCACTGTTGGCATTTTTGGACAAAGGGAAAATAGGGTGCTGTGGGTGAGAGCATCTCTATATGTATCAGTAACAGAAAAACCCCACCCCCTTTCTGGCACACACACACACACACACACACACACACCCCAACATTCACCAATAAGAAGTTAACGAGGCTTGAGCTATAAATATTGGAAGAGAAATGACTTTTATAGTCGACTAAAGAACTTTTTGATGAAGGAAACCCATTAAGTATTTCCTGATTATATGAGCCTCTGTATACACACAGGTTCTGATGCTATTGGAGCACTGAGTGGCAGGGTTAATAGCTGGGCTGAAATGACATGACCCAGGCTAGAATCACGAACTGTCAGAACCAATATTCAGAGGATATCTTGGCCAAATTCTATTTGAATTTCTACAAGTGTCACAAGTAATTAGGCAGCTTCTATTTGATACAGAACTCACTACTTACCAAGATAGTCCTTTCTATGTGGGGGTAGATATATTGATTAGGAATTTATCCCTCTACATAGAACTTAAATCTGTTTCTCTGTAATCTTCCACCTCTACCTCAACCCACTGGATTTTAATTCTACTCTTTAGGTTAAAGCAGATGGCTCTGCAAATGCTTGAAAATACCATGTTCTTCTCCTCTCTGTGATTCTGCTCTTTCTATACTATCTGGCTAAACAGAGATTCTAAGAATAAGGTAGAATGGGAACTTGGTGGCTAGGCTGGCCTGTTGGGAGATCAGCCAAGTAGGAGGTGACTAAGTCAGGTGTGGAATCACTTAGATTAGACAACAGAGGAAGGGAGAAAAAGGGCTGTCCCAAGGGACTGGAAAAGGAAAAGGAAGGTCATCAGAGGAAACTACTCAGACAGGCTGGTCTGTCAGTATCCCACTTCCCATCAATGCTCACTGTCCAGCAACTTTCCTTTCCCACTGCATCAGCTTCCAACTGTCTAGGCAACAAACTGGAAATAAAGAAAAAAATTTAATCTCCAGAGACAGCCCAATCATTTTGAAGTCTATTTGTGCTATTAAAAAAAGAAGGGTTGGCAATGTTAAAAAGATGGGCAAAGACCTTGCTTTCCAGGCGAAAGCTTCTTATTCCTACTTGAGTAGAGGCAGCCTGATGACCTGGAAGAACTATCATCGTGGAGTGAAGAGATATGAATCTGGGTGTTGGTTCTGACTATCACTGGGTGACCTTGGGCTAATCATGATCCCAACAGAGCTTCAGTTTTCTCATCTGTAAAATAGGAGCAATAGCACTAACTAGGTGGTCCAGTGGATAGAGTGACAGGCCTGGATTCAGGAAGACTCATCTTTTTGAATTCACATCTGGCCTCAGCCACTTACTAGCTATGTGATCCTGGGCAAGTCACTTAACCCTGTTTGCCTCAGTTTCCTCATCTGTAAAATGAGCTAGAAAAGGAAATGGCAAATCATTCCATATTTTTTGCCAAGAAAACAACAAATGGGGTCACAAGGAGTTAGGACTGGAAAGACTGAACAACACCTACTCTATAGAGTTCTTATGAATTCAATTAAATTGAAGATTTATTAAATGTCTGCTTTGTGCTAGGTACTGTGCTAATGAAGGAGTGAAGGAATAGGAAGACAATCTAAAAACAGTCTCTCCTCTCAAGGTGTTTACATTCTATTGAGCTAAGTTATTTTAGAAGAAAGTTGGGGGAAAAACACTTTGTAAATCTTAAAGGACTATAGAAATGTGATGTCTTAATACTGTTAGGGTAGTAATAACTACACATGGTATGATGAATAGAGAGCTACCTTGAAATTCAAGGTAGCTGAATTTAAGTCCTGCCTTGGACACTCAATGATCGTCTGACTCTGGACAAATCATTTAACCTTTTAGTTGCCCCTACACAGTTCACTGAGACTACATATTACAGAGTAGCTTATGATCTGCATGGATAAAAGGAGTTTCCTCACTGGGAGTTCCCCATAGCAAGTAGGCGCAAAATAGAAGCCAGATGGTTTATTCCTAAGGTGTCCCTAAAGACATCTGATGTATAAGACTAATGGCATCCGGGACTAAACACCAGCATCTATTTGTGGCCTGAGCAGGGCAGGAAATAATGGAAATACCTCTACCTCTTATCCAGGCATCTTGCTTTTATTAATCATCCCTCTCACCTTGGCTTCCAGTCATACTGGATTCATTCAGCTTGTAGACCACTAGGACCCTGCAATCTTTTTTATACAAACTGTTTTCTAGCTCTATTTCGCTAACCTTGTAATTATGAAGTTTGTTTCTTTTTTTAAATAGGAGTATACAACTTTATATTTGACCCTAAATAAATCTGTGATCCTTTTCTTCTGTGGTCTATGGAACTATAGAATCAGAGATGCTCAGAGGTAGAAGCAAATTTGGAGAGCACCTATCTCAACCCAACACAAGCATAAGTCTTCTCAATGATATCCCCGAGAAATAGTCATCTCGCCTCTGACATGATCACCAGAGATGAAGAATGAACTAAGTCTCAGAAAAGGAGGAGAGGAGCATTCTACTTTCTACTAGTTCCAATTGTTAGGAAGTATTATTAGCCGTCGCTCTTTGATTTCCACCTAGGTGGTGAAGTGGATAGAGTACAGGTCAGGGAGTCAAGAAAGCCTGAGTTCAAATCCCACCTCGAATAATTACTAGCTATGAGACCCTGCGTAAGTCACTTAATTTACGTGTGTCTCAGTTTCCTCATCTGTAAAATGGAAATAATAGAGGTAATAATTATTATAGTAGCTCTGTTCTCTGGGACTAATCTAGAAAAGTTTAATCCCTCTTCCATGAGACAGCCCTTCAAATAATTAAACATGAACATTAAGTTCACCTAAATCTTTCCTTTTCTAGGTCAAGTGCTCTCCCTTATATCAAATGATTTTCAGATGGAGTCACCTGATGTACCCTCAACATTTTGGTCACCTGCCTTTGGATACTCTCTCACTTGTCAATATTCTTAAAATGTGGCATCTAGAAGCTGTTCTAGAAGTCTTCAGAGGATAGATGCCTTGAGGACTATTCCTACCCCAGATCTTGATATGATGCCTCACATAAGGCAGCTCAGATTGAGGTTTGGTGTTTGAAATCTGACCCAACCAAAACATATCTGGGCCATCATGTCCAGTGACAGGTTCTACTTTGTAGGAAAGAGATTGACAAATTAGACATTATTGAGAATAACGTGATTTGAATGATGAAGGGTCTAGAGAACTTGCCATTT
Organism: Phascolarctos cinereus; assembly: GCF_003287225.1. Classification (NCBI taxonomy): domain Eukaryota; kingdom Metazoa; phylum Chordata; class Mammalia; order Diprotodontia; family Phascolarctidae; genus Phascolarctos; species Phascolarctos cinereus. Next base: position 79,678,186 of record NW_027555625.1, on the reverse strand, counting down.
GCAGACTGATTGGAGAAATAAAGAATAATGAGCCTGGAACAGAGCAGAGTTGGGGGGTTCTGTGGGGAGTGGGGTAGACAGTGGAGGAGATTCCAGCTACATTCAAGTATCTTGAGGGACCTCATTTTAAAGAGAGAATTGGCTTGTTTTTCTTGGCCCCAAAGGGCTGAATTAGGAGCTTTGGTTAGCAATTGAAAAGGTAAAGATTTGGGATTCATGTCAGGACAACCTTATGGAACCATCCTATTATGGAATGAACTATTTTGGGAGGTGATGGTGGTGGGGTCTCCCACTTTGGATGTCTTCAAGCAAAGGCCATATAACACTTTGCAACATATTAGAGTTCTTCGGTGGCACAGTGGATAAAACACTGAACTTGGAATCAGGAAACTCCACTTGAGTTCAAATCCTGCCTCAGCAACTTACTAAGCAAGTCACTTACCTCTGTTTGCCTCAGTTTCTTCAACTGTTAAATGGGGATAATTACAACCCTTGTCTCCCTGGGCTTTGTGAGACTCAAATGAAATACCATCTTTAAGATATTTAGCACAGTGTCTGGAACATAACAGGAGCTAGGTAAATGCAAGCCATCACTGTATCTGTCATTCAGGAACATCTAGATGGTCTCTGATATCCCTTCCAAGTGTGAGATTCTTTGATTGTGTGAACATTTGCTGTCAGACTGACAGCCTAGCTATATATACAGATAAAACTTCAGAGGAGAGACAACTAGACGCTACTATATCTGTGTGCCCATATTTGCCAGTAAGCTTTTTATAAAATTGGTAGCTTTACAACACTCACATTCCACTTACTCAACTTTTACTTTACGGTGCACACTCTCTACTGATTTGTCACTTTTTTGGGGTAAGATTATGTCTCTGAGTAAGCTGATTAGTCTTAGACTGATTGTTTTAAAATAACTCAAGCAGCATCTGAATTTATTTACATACATGATATTGCCTTCTATAAACACAGCTGTACGCCGAAAGAAAATTCCACAGTATTTTAGGAAGTGAAGCCAACAGTTTAGCTGTAATAAAGGCAGCCTTCACATTCTCCCTCTTCTTTTCTGGACTGGGTTTTGCTCAGAGGATTGGGCAGAAATAGTTACTGCCCAGAAGGCCCACAGGTACTTGGGGAACAGTGCCATAGCAGCTGCAGGGTGCTGAGTCCCGGATGCTGGCAGACGCTGTATTTATTAGGGGTGACTTTTTGCAAGGAAACCTGGTATAGGAAAGAGCACACAGGGTAAGGAGATAAGAGACCTGTCCTTAGAGTGCCAGCCCTGCTGCCTCTGGAGTTGTGAGATGATGGACAATCCTCCCTTCTTGGGTTTCAGTTCAAGAGTCTATAAAATGAAGAGGTCAACCTAGTTCATCTCTAAGCTCCCTTCTAGCTGTGGCCTTCTGGAAGCCTGTGTTATGTGGCAATACTGGGATTCCATGGCTAGTGGGCACAGATGGTTCTGTTTAAGACACTTCAGCAGTTCAAGGATCCATGGAGAGAGTTCTCTTCTTTTTACCCACACAAATCTCAGACCTCTACACCTGTATGTGTTGCTGTGGAGAAATCTGTATCTGTATCTATCAGTCTCTGTATGTCGTATATTGTACATATTTATGTGTATATATGCACATAGTATATACACATATGCACATGCGTATATGGGAGAAAGAGTGCTTGCATGGGAGATAGACAGATAGTGACAGGAATATGAGAGAAAAAGACAGAGAAGGAGGGAGAGAGAGAGAGAAAGAGGAGAGACAGAGAGACAGACAGAGAGACAGAGAGAGAGACATATTAGTGGTCAAGTCTACACATTTAGTTTTTCTGATCCCCCGGTGATAGATACACAACCTATCACAGATCCATAATCAAGTTTTTCCAATATGGCAAGCAGGTCCATCCATAGTATTCACTCTCCTGGCCTAACCTATGAGGTCACTTCTACAGCATAAGGAGGCATTGAGAGGGATTGCAGTTTATCTCCATAGAATATAAACTCCTTGGTACTAGTGCAACTTGACTTTTGTCTTTGTTTTCCTAGAGCTATGAACGTAGTAGAAGACACTTAAGAAATGCTTGCTGATTTGAACTGAGGATTCATTTGCTCTAGAAGCAACTCACGTCCCTCAAAGCTTTAACAGATGCATCAGGAGACAATGTTCTGTGTCAGAGACTTCAAATGTTACAAGGGTGGCTCAGGCTACAACATTTGAGGGCATTTATTCATTTGAGTGATAAGTATTTATTAAGGGCCTATTATATACCAGTCACTACACTAGATGCTTAGGATAAAAAGAAGAAGAGAACAGCCATGTCCTCAGGCTGCATGCATTCTACTGAGCAAAAATCATATTAACAAAGGAAAAAGGATTTGGACTGGACTTGGTATTTCAACCAGTGCATGTCAGCACCTTCTCCACAATATATAGTCTCATACCTAAGAATCCCTATGGGTTACTACATATCAACATTATCTATGTTCTGTTGTATTTTTCTGTCTATTTTGCTAAATATTTCCCAATTACATTTGAATCTGGTCCCAGCGGCTCTAGAGAGTGTTGTGATCTGTATGAAGTGTTTGACTCTTCTACCATCAAGTATCCAGAGGTTGCTTAGGGTCACGTGGTCAGTAAGTAGGACTCCCACACAAGTATTCCTGGCTTCAAGGCTCTCTAGACACTATGCCATGCTGCCTCCCTAAATGGAAAAGTAAGACAAATATGTTCAGAGGTGTGGAGGGGGAGAAGGGAGGGAACTGCTTGGAAGTGTATCCTGCCCAAAGGATTCATGATGAAAAATGCTATCCACCTCCAGAGGAAGAACTGATGTTGTCTGAATACAGACTGAAGCATATTATTTTCCCTTTCTTTCTTCCTTCCTCCCTTCTTTTCCTTCCTTCCTTATTTCTTTCCTTCCTTATTTCTTTTCTTCCTTCCTTCCTTCCTTCTTTCCTTCCTTCCTTCCTTCCTTTCCTTCCTTCCTTCCTTCCTTCCTTCCTTCCTTCCTTCCTTCCTTCCTTCCTTCCTTCCTTTCTTTCTTTCTTTCTTTCTTTCTTTCTTTCTTTCTTTCTTTCTTTCTTTCTTTCTTTCTTTCTTTCTTTCTTTCTTTCTTTCTTTCTTTCTTTCTTTCTCTTCCTTCCTTCCTTTCTTTCTCTTCCTTCCTTCCTTCCTTCCTTCCTTCCTTCCTTCCTTCCTTCCTTCCTTCCTTCCTTCCTTCCTTCCTTCCTTCCTTCCTTTCTTCCTTCCTTTCTTGCTTTCTTGCTTTCTTTCTCCCTTTCTTTCTTTCTTCCTTTCTTTCTTTCTTCTTGAACAAAATGACTAATGTGGAAATGTTTTACAAGATTGCACATGTGTAACCTATATCAGATTACTTACTGTCTCAGGGAGGCAGGAAGAGAAGAGGAAAGAATAGAATTTTGAACTCAAAAGTTCAAAAAAAATTAATGTTAAAAAGTGTTTTTACATGTAATTGGAGGGAAAAAAATATTATTTTAAAAAATTAGTGTATTATGGCCCATAACCAGAAACTGTTTAGACCCTCTTTTCTATATTTTTTAAATGTCTATTTTTCATAATATCTTCCATAATCAGGGTTTTCTGTTTTCTTCCTATGCTCTTGATTAATCATATTACAATAATTAATTTTAGGAGGTTGTTTTATGGTTGAAATGATTTATAAAACACTTTAAAAGAGTGGTAGGTGGGCAGAGGGCTAATCTTGGCTTTAGGGGACCAGGGTTCAAATTTGTACCTCACAATTAATTTAGCTAATTGCTACTAATATTCTACCCATTTGATAGATAAGGAAACTGAAAGTAAAGGATATTTGATAGCTTGCCCACAGTCACACAATTGACAAGAATAAAAGGTAGGAATTCTGACTCCAAATACCAGAGATACCATTATCTCCAATCAGAAGAGAATTGAGAGATATTTAATGAAATATATATTGTTCTAGAGAGACTATGAACACTACAGGATTTCAGAGAAGTAGTCTGGTGAAGACCTGAGTAGTAGTTAAGGAAGGCTTCCTGCAGGAGAAGGTACCTGAAGTACATGTAAGGTGTTTCAAGGCAGCAGGAAATTAAAGGCCATTTTAGAAGAATGGAAGGATGAACTGAGGCACAGAGATGAGAAATGAGCCTGGGCTACTCATGAGACAAAGGAGCAAAGGTTACTTCTTAAGGATTGGGGTACAGGTAAGAGACAGAAGAACATTTCAGCTTATTTCTCCTTTTCATCCCCAAGGCCTGGGATCCTTACTCCCAGATCAAGCAGAGAATAAAACTGACATTTATTCACACTACAATTTGTAAAGTGCTCCTTGTAAGATGAGCTTCATATTAATTCCAAGAGGGGTTGGTGCTAACTTGAGGTTCACAATGGTTAATTAATTTGCCCGGGATCACACAGCCAATAAGGGTCAGATGCAGGATTTGAATCTAGGTCTTTATGACTCCTGGTCCTGAACTCTGTCTACTACTCTTGTCTCTCATGTACCTGTCATTGTTTGTGGCAGTGAGGCATGAAACAGCCACTGAAGAAGTCAGTGTCATTCAAACAATATCTACTAAGTGCCTACTATGTGTAAAGCTTTGATAGCATCATTGTACACATAGTAATATGGGCAGCCTATTTCAGCCCAGACTTCAGCCTTCTCCTTGGCAGCCTCCTGAGACAGCCCCGTAGCTCCATATTGACAAAACAGAGACACTCTCCCAATTCTTCAGAATCCTTGAGAGCTAACTCCTGGTTATGTGCAGGGAAGGTACAGAATATCTGATCAAATAAATGAGTACAACGAACCACCTTAGAGCTGGAAGGGACCTTGGTGGTGATGTCCAATGCTTTCATTTTACACATAAGGAAACTGAGGCACAGAGAAGTGAGATGCCAGATCACACAGATGACAAGTGGACAAGGCAGAATTCACAAGTGACCCTACTACCATGTTTTATTTTTACAGATTCTAAGGAGACCCCAAAATACTCTCATACTTTTTTTTTTACTCTCCTATTTGAAGAATACCTGAAGGTGTCTTCTTTCAGGTCCCCACTCAGTCATCATCTTCCCCAATCCCCTCACATGAAAATGTTCTCTAACTCCTTAGATTTTCCTGGACTCCTTTGTTTGGTTCTCTTCTATCCACCTAATATTGTCCTGTTGTATCACAATGATTTGTGTGTATGTTATATCCCATGTAATATACTCTGAGCTCTCTCATTTTGTAGTATTGTATAACCAGCACCAAGGACAGTGGCTTGTACCTCATAGGTAAGCTTAATAAGCCTCTGTAGAATTGAATTGAGTATGGGAGTAACAGAGTTGAGCCTTATTTGAACAAATAAACTCATTACTCAAGAAAGTAAACATTTTGAAGCTGAAGTAGGAGCAAATTGATACAAGGGCTTTTTCCTCCTGGAAGTTCCTCTTTTGATAGCTTTAGCATAGCTTCAGAGCATAAGTGAATATGTATCTCATCTTTGATTTAACTATCCCATTTAAAGCAGGTGCAGATTCCCTTCACCTTCCCTTGTTTCCTTTCTCCCTTCCCCCTTCCCTCTTCCAACGTATAGCCTATCATTAGCTGCTATCTGGAATTGACAGTGGAGTAATTTGAACTCTGCCTCCCAGGGGCCTATTCCTTTACTTCCCGCTCCAGGAATAAGGTGTGTATTGATTAGATATCAGGCTGTAATTGGGCTCCAATCTCTCTGCCTCAAGATATATGATGGAGATGACAGGAAACAGATACCCTGTTGCTACTTGTAAACAGTCTGGTTGAACAAAATGGTCAGTAACCACTTCAGTGCCGTGGACTTTTATTACCAAGTCAGAGTCATTCTATCACTCAAGTCAAAATATTTTTGGGAAGCTGTGTGTATGTGGGGGAGGGGAGTGGAAGAATGAAGGAAATGTGCTTCCCTAAGAAAGTTAAAATTACACTCAATACCCCCTCCTCTATCCTCTGGGGATGTTCCCAGGCAGTGGTTTACAGTTGGGTAATTGTGTACAAACCATTTCATTGAGGAAAAATTAATTGCATCCATAACTTTAATCTGATCGAGTGATTAATGTAAGGAAAGGAGGGGAGGACAGGAACTCCCTGAGAAGGCGGACCCAGGGGAAGATCTGCAGAAGCAGGAGGCCAGGCCTGCAGGTATTGGAGATGATGTAGCAGAAAAATCAGAGTATGCACATGGAGTGTCCATAGGTGAAACCTTGGATAGCACCAGATGCTATGCCAGCGTTTGGTATGCAATTCAATTACAATTACCTCCCCAGGATATTCATTCCAATGGCCAACGTACTACAGCATTGATTTTTCATGCTTGGAAAAGAATCAGAGGTTCATAAGGCCATGGATTTAGAGCTGAGAGGGACCTTAGAGGTTATCTGGTTCAACCCCCTGTGAACTTGGGTTAGTTTGAAGTCCTTTCTCTAGATGGATATTAGGGCCTGTTGCTTTCCTATATAGGGCTTGGACTAAATTTGAGTTTTGTGTTGTCAGAAACAAGGTATAATGGGATACCCCAGTAAAGTTACCTCCCAGGTGGCTGGAGGTGGGGGCTCCTCCATTCTGGAAGCAGCTTCTCCAGTTGTATAAAAATGACTCTCTCCTTTTCCCATTAAAAGCCTAGCCTGAAATATTTTCTACTCCCATTCCTTTCATATGCTATTGGTCAAATCTCTGCCTGTCTGAGACTATTTGGAAAAGATGCCAGAGAAGCAAACACTAAAGAGAAATAAATGTGGCTTTATACATTTTTAATGTATAAAGTTTAATACACTTAATAAATTTTAATTTAATTAATTTAATAGAGTTTAAATGCATTTAGACCATGGCTATAGTTCATCTTCATTTCGTGCCAGCAGTATCATCTACTTATTTGCCACTTTGGTAATCTTTGCCCTGTGAACTTGCATGAATTTGGATCATTTTAAATGAAGATAAAGGAAAAGCTATAGCATTTTGATTCTCTCAAAGAAAAATCTATGGCTCCATATAAGCCAGTGTAGGTTCAGGTTTGCAGTCTTGATGTGGGGAAGGCTTCTATCGGTGAACAGGAAATCAGGCTATGTCTAGACTTTACTGTGACAATCTTGCCCCCACCCCCACCCCTCCTCCTTTGTATCAGAAGGAGCTAATCAATGAAACTTTGAAAGAGGAAGTAGTGAGAGGAAGGAAAGGTTCTCTGACTGGGTATCAAATGCTATCTTTCTGCAGTAGGTAGAGATGGGCAGTCTGAAATAGCCAACCTCACTGAGGATGTGAAAAAACACCAAATTCTGAATTGCATCATCAGCATTGTTCCCACTTAAGGTTGGGTTTAATTAGCCCAGGGAAGAACTGTAGAAAATAGCCGGGGCTGTTTGTTTCAGTACAGAGGAAATGGATGGAGCAAATCATGTGCTGTTGGAAGGGGAGTGAAGCCTTAGAATATGGAGCACATAATGTCAGACCTGAAAGGACCCTTAGAATGTAGGACACAGAAATGTCAGAGCTCAAAAGACCCTTAAATAAAGAAATGTTAGAGATGAAAAGACCCTTAGAACCCAGAACCCACAAATGTCAGAGCTGAAAGGACCTTCAGAATGCAGAACACAGAAATGTCAGGGCTGAAAGGGCCCTTAGAATGTAGAACCCAGAAATGTCAGAGCTGAAAGAACCCTTAGAACCCAGAACCCAGAAACGTCAGCATTGAAAGGACCCTTAGAATGTAGAACACAGGATGTCAGGGCTACTTGATCTAGAACACAGAAATGTCAGAGCTAAAAGGATCCTAAGAAAGTAGAATAGAGTGTTGGACCTAAGATGACTTTGGAACATAGATAGGTAGGTAGATAGATAGATAGATAGATAGATAGATAGATAGATAGATAGATAGATAGACAGACAGACAGACTGATTGATTTTGTGTCAGGCACTGTGCTAAGCAATTGGAATACTAATATGAGCAAACAAGACATTCTCTGCCCTCAAAGAACTTACATTCTAGTTAGGAAAGGCAGCAAAAACAACAGCAAAGGAAGCTAAAAGGGGAGGGGGGCAGTTTTGTAGACAGTGAGATGCTTTGGAGGTATCTAGGAGTGTCTTGGAATCCTGGTTCCTAGACGGTAAAGCAAAACCTCACCTAGGGATGAGCAAAAGCTGGATAACCTAGGGACAGAGTCCAACCTTAAGGCTGGGGAATAAGGAAGTTGAAGCTGATTAACAGCCTGGTGAGGAGACTGAATGTCAGAGCTGGAAAGGACCTTAGAATAAGGAATGTCCAGACTGACAGAGGCATTAGACATCTCCTAGCACAACTCCCTCCCCGACCCTCTCATCCCCGATTTATGGATGAAGGAAGTGAATTTCAGAGAGAAGGGATTGGTTCGAGATCCCACTACAATTTCTTAGAAAGGGCAGGACTAGGACCCTTTTCTCCCAGCTCCCAGACCCTGGCATTTTGCTACTATACCGCACATTCTCCCTGTGATCTACAATTACTTCTTTCCTCGTGACATCCAGCCTGGAAGAGATGTTTGTGCTGAGCTCTCTTTTTTCCACTCACTTATGATGGAATGATTTTTCCCCCTGTACTGCTATACCCTGCAATGTCAAATACCAGCCTTTTTTTTCCCCTGTTACATCCCAAATTTGGAGGAATAGAAGGTCCCTGCAGTGAGAAATTGAGAGACTTTTGTTAGGTTCCAAAATATTTCCCTCTTTTCTCCCTTCAATGTGAAGCCACACATTCCTCTGGAGGAGAACATTCCTCCAAAGCCTACAGTTCTCCTCTGCCTCCATATCACATGAAATTCAGATGATCCAAGCATTAGAATCTCTACGGAAAGGCAGTGTGGTAGTGTGTAAAAAGCAGAAGACTGGGGCATAAGTTCCAAATCAGCTACTAGAAGTCTGTGTCACTGTAAACAAAGGCAAAGCCCTTCTCTGAGCCTGTTTCCTTGTCTGAAAAAGAGGGTAGAAGTGCAGGAGGGGGGCTCAAAAGATCTTCCTTGCTCTCATTGCAAGGATGTGAGGCTTAAATAAGTAAAAGTATACAAATGAGATTTAGAGCTTTATTAGGTTCCCTGTAAGTTTAATTTATCCCATGAATTAATCCCTTGGACAGCAGCATATAGAGGCTCATGGGATTTGGAGCTGAGAAGAACCTTAGGGGTCCTCTAGGCCAAACAATTTATTTTACAAATGAGACCACTGAGGACCAGAGAAAAAAAGTCACTTGCTCTAGATCACACAGGCAGCTTGTGACAGAGTTGACTCATGCAGATCATGTAGGTTTTCTGACTTTCAATTAAGAGCTCTTTCTGTTGTACTATGCTTTCTTTTTGCAAATACTTTGTTTGCCCATCAATGTATGATAATGTTAATCATTAGCATTCATATTAAACTGAGAAATCATCAAATCTTCTCATTTCAAAAGAAAAGTATTCCTCAGAGATCTCACCCTTAAGTGACACCACTTGGTTTGTTCTTTTTTTCAGTTTTGAACTCCAAAAATACAAATATGTGTATGTGTGCACACATATTCTAATGTTTGTACATAATACAAGGCACACGCAACTAAACATGTGGACATTCTTGCACAGCATATATACACACAACATATATGTGTGGACACACATACACACATGACTATATAGGGCAAATATGGGTATCTGCGCACAAGACGAAACAGAATTCATCAGGCTGGAAAAGCACAGGCTGTCACCACATTCCCTGGTTTCAAAACAAGGAATCAGGTGCCATTTGTGTAAAGATTTTTACCCACATATCCCACCCCTTTCTCTTCAGTGTGTGAAGGTATGTGCCATATTTCTGGCATAGGCACAGCCTGAACTAGGGGCAGGTAGGGATAATCTCTTACCTTTATGTAGTGGACTGAGCCTGACAGGTTGCCTGGTCAGTTAGGTCCAATATGGGAATGAAAAGAGGCCCTAATAGGTCATATAATAGCTACAAAAGGGAGTGTACTTATCCACAGCATAGCAAATGACAAAAATAAAGTACACAACCCAGATAGAATTATTTCTTGCCTCCATATGGAAAAATATGTGGTCAACCAAGAAGTATGTGGTGACTTCTATGGGACAGCCACCATGTTTTATACATCTTTTTATGCACTTAGGCAAACGGGAAGCCAAGTCAACACGGCCTGAGGTCACCAGAAAATTGTTTCAACAGCTAAGTGGCTTGAGCCTCACCCTTCTGGTTCAGTTAGGTCTTGAGGACGGCTTTCTCATCTCTCAAAGAATAAAAATAGCCTAATCTACATGGGATATGGTGGGGGAAGTATGCACCTATCACATCTCTTTCACTGAATCTAAATATTTAAGAAAACTAGATGTCCAGATAAGGGATTGGGGTAGTCACTTCAGGCCTTCCAGAGAGAAGAGCCAGTAGGTGGGAGAATCAGGAGCTGGGATAATAAGATGATGTTAATGGCCTTGCCTAAATTAATAGATCAACCAAGAAGTATCTTTTAAGCACCTGCTTTGGCAGACACGTTGGAAGGAATGAAGGAGGGTTGTAAACAAACAAACAAACAATGCAACTACCCCTATTCTCAAGGAGTTTATATTCCAATGGGGGAGACAAGTGCACATAAAAATACAAACAGCATAAATATAAAATCAATAAATACAAATGCATACAAAGTAGTTCAACTGCAAGGTTGTTTGGGAGGGAGAACATCAGGGCTGAGGGAAGGGTAGAGATCAAGAAAAGCTATCCCTAAACACTGGCCAGGTCCAGCCACTCAGAGCTCAAAACAAATCATGAGCTGGCTGTCAGTCTTGGTCAAGCCATTTCCATTTGACCATAAAAAGCAATCTGAACCTCCCCATCATCACAGTCCATCAGCACATGGATATATTTTAGACAATTGTTTGTGATCTTTTCCCTCAAATATCAACTTTTATTTAACTTCTTAGAAAATTTCAGTATACTTTGCAAACTTGGGCAAACAGAGATGCAGAGTAAAACATAAACTTAGCAACCTCAATAAAAGGAGATGGCCAATGTTTGTCACTACTTGGGCAGAGTTATTTACAATTGAGGAAATTCTATGGGCTTCAAGGAGCTCACCACATCACAGGCTCATTCAGAGGAACAAGGAAGGTAGAAATAACATCACATTTTTGGGCTCAAAAGGATGCTTATGTGCTATACACATGGTATATTGCAAATGGTGTGTGTAGCTTTTTTCCACCATGTTGCATGCTAGTCCCTCTGAACTCTACACCAGCCTGGACTGTGTTTTTCTGACTGCACTTTGATCTTCTTTGTGACTCTCCTGCTGATGTCCTTTTATGATCTCTAGATAGGACTTCTGCTCCAGCCCCTTTTTGCTTTGTACTTCTCTTCTTGCTTTTGTAGTGACTGAACCCCGTGTTGCATATGACCGACTTTTTGAGAGCAAGATTTCCCAGCCCAGTTGGCCTGCTTCCTACTCGACAAGGTGTCGGCTCCCAATCTCTCAACTCTGGTCCCTTTTTGGCCCTGGCCCTGCCCCATTTGTGCAGTGCCCAAGGGGGAAGAGCACCCATTTCCTTGTATTCATAGCACCCAAACTCTTGTGATGCAGAGAATTTCCATAACTGTTAGATAATTGCCTTTTGTGGAAGGATATAAATTCATTAATTTTAACCCTAGTCATAGTAAGAATTAATGTATGAAAGAGGGTCTGAGTTTCCAAATATTTCTTCTTTGTTCGACTTTGAGCTTATTGAGAACAAGGATTTTTTTTTTTGCTTTTCTTTGTTTTCTTATTGCTTAGCACAGCACATGGCATGTAGCAGGTAACAAATGTTTGATTGATTTGTCCTGTAATCCTGGAAAGGGGCAGTGTGGTATATTGGGCAGAAGGCTGACCTTTGAGTCTGAAAATCCTGGGTTTGGGTCTAACCTCTGACATATGTTATCTATGTGGTCAGGGGTTAGTCACTTGACCTCTTAATAGCCTCTAAGTATCTATCTAAGACCATAAATTACAGAGGCAAAACTGATGTACATAGGTGGTATAGGAGGTGACGGTGAGAGGGTAGTGTCTACACCAAGAATACCTGAGAGGGATGAAATCATACATCTGGACCAAAAAGAAAATGAATCAAAATCTTGCCAAGAAGAGTCAGACCTATATGGAGCAAAAAGCAGTGGTATTCATTTCTGAATCACACAGAAAATGTGTATAACATCAGAAGATTTAAAATTGGAAGGAACTTTAGACATTAACTATTATAATACCCTTGTTTTACAGGTGAGGGAATGAATGCCCATAGAAAGGGCGTGACTGGTCTGAGGTCACAACTTTTACTTGACTCCTTACAAAATTCAGTGATCTCTATTCAATGAAGTATAATTTCCAAATGTTAGCAAGGGGATGTGCAGAATTAAATACATGCTTAGTGACCTTGATAAATGAGGATGGCTGGTGGCCAGGGCTGCTGGACTACAGCTATTTTCCACATGGGAAACACTGTGCCACTGTCTGGGAGCTGTCCAATGCTCAAACTCATTTAGAGGGAGATGGAAGGAGAGCATTTTTGTGTGACTCTAATATTAGGGTCAGTGACAATTGTCCAATGTGATGCTTATCCCTTTGACAAAATAAGCCTGGCCCCAAACTAATAACAATAACAACAACAACAACAACTGAAATTTCTATTGTGTTTTAAAGTTTGCCAAGCATTTTATAGACATCATCTCATTTGACCCTCACAACAACCATGTGTAGTTTTACAAGTAAGGAAATTGAAATCGAAAGTTCAAATGACTTGGATGCTTTTTGTGCTTTTTCCTTATACTCCCAAAAGTCTAGCATAGTGACTAGAACACAGCAATCACTCAAGAAAAGCTTGGTGACTGAATGTCTTGCCCAGCCAGGATATGTCCGAGGCAATATTAGAAGCCAGTTCTTCCTCACTCCATGACTAGAGCTCAATCTACTATGCCACTCTGATATTCACTCACTACCTGACTTGAAAGGAGCCAGTTTCAAAACAAGAGAGCCGGGATATGAACCCAGGTCCTCTGAATCCAAATTTTCTATTTCTTCTACTATAGAATTCTGTCTTACCTTGTGGTATCATTTTGGCTAGTGCAATGGATAGAGCACTGAGGCTGAACTCAGGAAGACCTGAGTTCAAATCTAGCCTCAACCACTTCACTGGCTGTGTGACCCCAGGGAAGTCATTTCACTTGTCTGACTTAGTTTCTTCAACTATAAAATGGGAGTAATTTTACTGCACTTACCTCCCAGCATTGTTGTGAAGATCAAATGGCATAATATTTATTAAGTGCTTGGCACAATGCCTAGAATATAGTAGATACTTAATAAATATATGTTCCCTTCCCCATTTGCAAAAAAAAAATACATACATTTTGAGTGTATTTCCTCAAACAGAGTAGAATTAGAGACCTGATCATTTTAAGATCATTTTATCCAATAAAGTGAAAAAAATCCACATGGCCTAGTAATTGGGGACTGTGTGTGTGTAGGTGAAAGTGTGTTGTGAGAAAGTGTGTGTGTGTGTGTGTGTGTGTGTGTGTGTGTGTGTGTGTGTGTGTGTGTGGTGTCCTGCCTATAATGATTTGGACAATTGCCCCTGTTCTCCACTTCACTTAGGGTTTAGGGACGGTTTTCATCATTAGCTCCTGAAACCCTTCTTAGGGTGAATAGCATATTTGAGTGAATGGCTTGAATCAATTCTATTTCTGATAATCAACCTCCACTTCTCAAATTGCTCACCATTCTTCAGTAGTTACACCATAAGCATGAGGTCCATTCAGAGTTCCCAGAGTCAGTCACAAACTCAGCCATAGATTCCACTCTGTTCTTTTTGCTTATTTTCCCCATAATATCACCCTTAGCCTGATTCCATTGGCATCAAACTTCCTGGGCATTGATGATTCTTTTGGAAAACTAAGCATTTCCTTTAAAGTGGTTTTGGACTCTTGCAGCAGCCTGTTTATGCTGTTATAGCGAAAGTCATGTCGGGTTTCCACCAGGCACCATTATCTTCAGCTCAGCAAACTGAGCAAAATAACCATTTTGTGCATGAAATTACCCCTGGTCTGCATGTGAGTCTGGGCTGTTCAGCATCCTCACCACTGATGATCTTCCCTTGGTTTGAAAATTGGGCCCTGCGAAAGGTTGACTTTCTTCCTGCCAGGTACTAGAAATGCTACCTCCCAGAAGACAGAGAATTCAGAATTGGTCCCAAGCAATTTTAAGAACTGAATTTTTCTTCATTTTATTTTTATTGTATTTATTTATTAAATTTGCATCATCAGGTTTCAGGAATAGGCACACAGAACAGAAGATGATAGATTTTATGTTAGAAGGGGCTTCAGAGGTTGTCTAATCCTGCACCCTCATTTTACAGATGAGGATCTAGGGTTCAGACAGGTTAAATGATTTGCCCTAGATCACATTGGTAGTAAGTGGAAAGCCTGGGATCTGAACTTAGATATTCTGTTTCTTAACCTAGCATTCTTTGCACTGTATCATGCTCCCTCTATGCTTGAGGAGGTTGAACAGGGCTTCATCAAAATGTTCTCAATTGGTACAAAACTCCTACTTGGGAGGCAGCATGGTCCTATGGCAGGGTCATTGGTTTCAGGGTCAAAAATGTGGATTTGAATCCTAATTTTGTCATTTCCTGTCTGTGTGATTTTGGGGAAGTCACCCCCATGAGTATCAGTTCCTCATCAGTAAAATGAAATACATGAAGTTGAATTTGATGGCCTCTTTTGATATTCTAGTAAAATTCTAGTGTGTGTGTGTGTGTGTGTGTGTGTGTGTGTGTGTATACACACACATACACACTATATATGTATATACACATATTTGTGTATGCATGTGTGTGTATATATATATATATATATATATATATATATATATATTTTAAAAATTCAATAACAAATTCAGTCCAACAAACATGTTAAAGTGCCTACTATTGTATAAGGCTCTGTCACATAAGCCACAAAAGATGAAGTGTCTCTTAAGAGGAAATGTAGGAACACAGAAACCTATTTGGAGCTGGAAGAAACCTCCTGGTTTTACAGCGGAGGAAACTGAGGTCAAAAACTTAAGTGACCTATCCACTTTCAGAATGTGCTAACTGGCCTAGTGAGTCATAGGACTTGGAGTTAGGAAGACCTGAGTTCAAATTTGACCTCAGATACTTACCACCTCTGGGACTCTAGGTAAGTCACTTAAATTCTCCAGGCTTCAGTTTCCTTATTTGTAGTAGTAATAATAATAATAATAATAATAACAATAATAATAATAATAATAATAATAATAATAGTAATATATTATATGAATATATAATATAAATATATTATATATATGAATATATATTATATGAATATATAATAATAGCACTTTCCTTAATAGGTTGTTGTGAGGACAGAATGGACACATTTTATAAGGCTCTATATAAATGCTGACCATTATTGTTATCAGTTGACTCACTTTCATTCTCCTGCATAACACTATGGGAATCTCACTTATACAGAATTCACTCCTCAAACACACTACTCTCCCACTCTCCAATCTTATTTCAACATACAACCTGAATGTTCTCCTACTCCTGCTTTCACAGGCCATCCAATGGTGCTCCCAGAATTTCCATATTAACTAATGCCGCCCCTGAGGCTGGTTATTTGCTGGTACTACTAAGTATTCCCAAGGGATTGAAATCATCTGATTTTCCCTTTTCTCTCTCAGACCACAAGTGATGGTGAAGATAAGGAAGGAAAAGAAGGAATCAGAGGAGATGGGATAGGCCATGGAGTGATGAGAAGCAACTTCTCAGCTAGAGGTACACATACAATACCAGCTCTGCCTCCTGGACTCTCTGGAGTCCTGTAAGACAGTTTAAATCCTGCCTTTTGCACTCAACCTTCTCTACCCTTCCTCTTCTTCCCTCCGATATTACCTCCCATTTTTACTAAATATATCTTGTGTCTTCATAGTTGTATACCTATTGTCTCCTCCATTAGAATGTGAAATCCTTGAGGGCAGGGACAGTGATTTTGCCTTTTCTTGCATCCCCAGAGCTGGGTTCCCATGCCCAGCACATAGTAAGAAATTTACTAACTGCTTGTTGACTGACTAATTAACAAATGGGTTCTAGAACTGGACATGGGATATTTCTCCTGGGTTATGAGATTTCACAACCAATTAGAAGGGAATAGATATCTTCCTTTGTAGTGGTGGGATCCATGAAAAAATGGAGGCAAATCTGAAAATTATCTATTGGTTCTGCAGAAGCATAAAATTAGGTGAAACAACATTAGAGGAAGGCAATTAGCTCTATAGCAATGATATCATAAATGGGAAACGGACCAAACAATGCTAATAGTAGGGTTTGGTTATAATACATTGGTAATGCTATTATTAAATGGCATTGGAAGTCTGTGCAATGATGTTTCTACAACATGGATCAAAGCATTCTTTGCACTGTGGAAGTCCTAGCTTAGGCCCCTTGAAAAAACCCATAATGGAAAAAAAAAACACTAACCAAGTTATTGCACTGTATGGTTTACAAAGCACTTTCCTCCCAACAGCCCTATCAAATAGGCAATTTGAGGTTTATTATTCCCATTTTACAGGAGAAACAGAGGCTCAGAGAAATTAAATGTATCACCTATGATTGTATAGTTGGGAGGAGTCAAAAGCAAGTTTTAAAATCAGTTCTTTAAACTCTCAAGTGCTAGCACCCTAGCATTCCTCGTAACATCTCATTCCTCAGTGGTGCCTAATTCTCTTTTTATTCAATCCATATATTTATATATTTTTTTCCTTGCAGAAGATAGAAACTCCAAGGGGGTTTTCTCAAATCAAATGTTAAACATACCACTTCTTCACCACCTGTTAAAATAAAACGTGTCCTGTCAGTGTGCTAGTTTAACTGCATAGAAAAAAGTTAACAAAAATAAGCTAAAATCTAATGAGTAATCAATTTAGGGCCCTTTCTGTAAGAGAAATCTGAAACAAATAAAACAGTCCACTTTTGAAACTTGAATCAGAAGCAGAAAGAAAAAGCCAATGTATTTTTAAGATACTTCAAGAAGAGAGGGACACAAGGAACATGGAAGAAAAATGCCTTTGAAAATCCTCCTCTTCTGCAGGTATCTTCTTCAAAACCACATCTGACATGGATCTAATTTCCTTACTCAATAACTTCATCATTAAACAGTCACACATCACAAGCAACATGTTTATCATCCTAACATTCCTTCAAAGGATCAGCTTTAAATTATGGATGGTGAAAACACCATAGGTTCTGTTCTTTAGGAGGGAGGGGGGAAAAGATCTATTAGTGTTCTGGAAAATGAATCTTTAACACCATTTGAAAGACAGATTCCAAGTGCTGTTCAGATGTGTTAACCCTTTAAGATCATGCCAGGGCCTGGAGGAAAGAAATGATTCATTAGGCAGCTAACTGCTCTTCTGGATGTCACAGAGGAGCCAGAACAAGCTGAGAAAAACTTGATTTGGTGATAAGGAGTTGGTTTGATGTTGGAGGGACTGCAGGCAGACAGGCACATTGTGTTCCTGGTGGTGCTGTGAATGGTTTAACCCAACTTCTGTTTGATCTTGCACAAGTCTCTTAACTTCCCTAGCCAATGAGGTGGCTGGATTTGATGTCCTCAAAAGTCCTTTCCAGCTCAGAATATCGTGATGCTCCTAAAAATGATCTGGAATAATTTAAGAAAAGCCACAAAATTGCTTAGACTCTTTGACTTAGAGATCTCACTTTTAGACATACATATACTCCAAAGGAGACAGAGGTAGGAAAGCAGGTTCCATATGTGCCAAAATATCCAAGGGAACACTCTTTGTGGTAGCAAAAACTTAGAAATTAAGTGAGTGTCCACTTTAGGGGATGTCAGTGATTGGCTGAACAAATTGTAATCTGTGAATATAATGAAATATTTTTTTCATTGTAGGAAATGATGGATGTGATGAGTTAGAGAAACAGCAAAAGATTTATAGGACCTGATGCAGAGGAAAGCAGGCTGAACCAGGAAAAATACATTACTAGGTAGGTATGTAGAGCAGCTAGGTGGGGCAGTGAATAGAGTGCCAGGCCTGGAGTGAGGGAGACTCATCTTCCGAAATTCAAATCTGGCCTGAGACACTTACTGGCTGTGTGACCTGGGCAAGTCCCCTAACCCTTTTGCCTCAGTTTCCTTATCTGTAAAATGATCTAGAGAAGGAAATGGCAAACCCCTCTGGTATCTCTTCCAAGAAAACCCCAAATGGGGTCTCAAAGAGTTGGGCATGACTAAAATGACTGAACAATAGTAACAGAGAGGTAGATAACAGGCATTACCAAGTTCTTACTACGTGCCAGGCACTATGCTAAGCACTGTGGATACAAATCTAAGCAAAAAGTAAGACAATATTTTCCCTCAGGAAGCTTACACAAAAAGGGGTTGAAATGAGGGAGTATGAAATGAAAGTACCCAAGAGGGAGCCTGGTGTTGAAGTCCCTGAAAGTCAAAACCACAGCCTTCCATTGCTTTATGAGTAGTCATGTTTTTACCTTGTCTCTCCACCTAAAATGTCACCTTCTGGAGAGTAGGGGGCATTTTGATACATTTATCTTTTGCCTATTATTCCATATAGTGCCTAGCAACTTTAAGTAGATACTCAGCAAATGCTCACTGATTTTTATCTTGTTGAATTGACCATCAGCTGACTAGAGCATGAGTAGACACACCAGATTAAAAAAAGAAACCCACTTAAATGAAACCAAATGCCATATTGTTAGAATAATGACTAATCTTTCCTCTAAGGGGGAAATTAGCACATGTTCTTCCCTCTTTTTTTTGAAGAGGTGGGGATGATGTTGAAGATTAGAGGATGCCCTCCCTGACTCAGTCACTGTATCACATAATAAATGTGGAAATGACTATCACATAAAGACAAAAAAGCATCAGTAAAATTTTAAAGGCAACTAAAAAACAACCAATACCTCTCTTCATTCACTGTCCTCCAGGCTCAGTCTTGGGACTTCCATTGACATGTCATAGGAGTCTGTCCCCAACTGGTAAACTGAGGAGCAAGTGTACCTTGAAAGATTCTCAGCATCCTCCAACCCCCCAAAATATCTTCACCACCTACTTGAAAATCTCATCATCAGAATTGTTCCTCTGAATGCACACAAGGCCTCTGTCATATTTAACATGAGGCCTCCACCATATTTAACATGAGGCCTCACTAGTAATGTGAACTTTTTCTAAGTATATTAGAACTTAAACTCCCAAAGAAAGGTCATTTTATCAAAGTCTTTTCTCCAGAGGCCAAAACATCATGGGGGCTACTATGGTCAAGAATATATTTGGTATTTTAGCAATTTTTCCTGCCTTATTCTGTTCCTTCCCTGGTCCATCCAACCCACCAATGCCTGAGCGGTCATCATAATTCACCATTACAATAACGCCACCTCCTCTACTTACAATCCTTCAGTGGTTCCCCATTGCCTACCGAATAAAGTATAAATACCTCCGACATTTAAGGCCCTTAGAGGAAAGCCAGTTAATTGCTTTATTTATAGTCATAGTTCAGCTTTTCTAAAAAACCCAGGGTTCACCAGTCTGATGTCACTCCTCCTTCCCAAACATGGCTCTGAATGACTCTGGGCTGAATATGTGGCTAAAACCAGTCCTCTGCATGCAAAGATTTGCCACCATTGAAGAGATTCCAAAGAATATGCCCCTCCACTGAAAGAAATTGCCAAAGAAGGGACCTGACTTGTTCTGAAAATTCTAGAATAGAAGCTCGTTGAGGACAAGAACTCTTCATTTTTACCTTTAAATTTCCAAAACTAGTATAATGCTTGTGTGTACCCTTTCACCCAGCAATACCACTTCTAGGTCTATATCCCAAAGAGATCGTAAAAAAAGGGAAAAGGACACACATATACAAAAATATTTATAACAGCTCTTTTTGGGGCAGCTAGGTGGCACAGTGGATAGAGCACCGGCCCTGAAGTCAGGAGGACCTGAGTTCAAATCTGGCCTCAGACCAAATAGTTGACACTTACTAGCTGTGTGACCCTGGGCAAGTCACTTAATCCCAATTGCCTAAAAAAAAAAAAAGCTGTTTTTGTGGTGGCAATGAATTGGAAACTGAGGGGATGCCCATCAATTGGGGAATGGCTGAACAAGTTGTATATATGATTGTGATGGAGTACTATTGTGGCATAAGAAATGATGAACAGAAAAAACCTGGAAAGACTTACATGAACTGATGCAAAGTGAAATGAGCAGAAATAAGAGAACATTGTACACAGTAATAGCAATATTTTACAATGATCAACTGTGAATGACTTAGCTATTATGAGCAATACAATAGTCTAAGATAATTCGAAAGGACTTATGATAAAAAATCCTCTCCATCCCCAGAGAAAGAACTGATGGAGTTTGAATGCAAATAGAAGCACTTTTTCTTTCCATTATTTTTCTTGGGTTTTTTTTTGTCTGTATTTTCTTTCACAACATGACTAATATGGAAATATGTTTTGCATGACTTCACATATATAACCTATGTCAAATTGTTTGCTTTCTCAATGAGAGGAAAGGGAAGGGAAGGAGGAAGAGAATTTTGAACTCAAATTTTTTAAAAATGAAGGTTAAAAATTGTTTTGCATGTAATTGGGGGAAAATACAATATTAAATGAAAAAAAAAAAGAAATGTTTGCTGGATTAAATTGAATTGAGTTGAATAGTGGCCTGACTGGAATAAAAGTCTACCTTCCCCAGAAGACTACTTTATTTGTTTGTTTTTAAGGCAATTGGGGTTAAGTGACTTGCCCAGGGTCACATAGCTAGTAAGTGTCAAGTGTTTGGTCTGAGGCTGGATTTGAACTCAGGTCCTCCTGACTTCAGGGCTGGTGCTCTATCTACTGCCCCACCTAGCTGCCTCTCCCAGGGGACTACTTTAAAGGGGATGACACACCCTTTGAATGTGTATGGTATTCTGTTAATTATATGTGTGTAGTTAGTCTGTTATTAATGAATCATTCTAAGTATTTTATGTTCACATAGGTAGATAGGGTAGGATTGCATACTGTCCATTGGTATTATTAGAATGAATTAGGTGACCATAGTAGGGAGGTGACTTGTCTCCTGGGGAATGAATATCTCAGGACATGGTATTAAGGTCTAGCACAGGGGTTCTTAAACTTTTTTTTTCACAGACCCCTCTGGGGCTGTGGTGAAGTCTGTGGGGTCCTTCTCCATCTATGTTTATGAATAACCAAAGGAAATACTAAATATCAGTTTAAAGTGATAGAAAATAAAGTTGCCACTTTAACCCCTTCCAGATTCATAGACCCCATGAAATCACCATGGATCACTAGGGGATCCATGGAACTCATGTTAAGAATCCCTGGTCTAAAGACAAGCCTGGGTAAAGTGTCCCAGCATGACGTCTTCAACAGAGAGCTGGTGAAGGCACAAGGTGCCTGATTAGGGCAAGCATTGAGAGATGAGCCATGGATAGCACTGAGGGCAAACTGTTTCCCTCTCACAGATTCACAGGTGGCCAGCCTCCTATATATAGGTCTGGAGGTCACTATGAATCAGTAACTCCTACCCAGGGTATATGATAATGATCTCAGGTGGACCTGTGTATGTATAGCATGTATTTAACTTATAATTAGGTGTCTATTTCATGGTCCAGCATGAAAAATCAAATTAGAAAACTCATGATAGCAGGTAATGGAAAGTGAAGTAGAAAAGATACAGGTCTGCTGATGACCTACACGCAAAAATTACCATAGAAGAAATCATCAAGGCTGTATATGAATCTAAAATGAAGAAGTCCTTATCTTATTATGGCTGTGATGTAGCAATAGAGAGGGATGATGGGATTATTTTCATTGAAATCCACGAAATACATTAAAGAAATAGCGAAAAGTCCCCAACCTGTTGGGTAGATTCTCTATGAAGTCTTTACAGAAAGTCACTAACAAGAATTGCATAAAATGACAATAAGAGCAGTTCACGTTTATTAAAGACTCACCTCTTTATGAAGCATTTTGTTCGCAAGGTTCCATGAGATAGGTGATGCTACCACTTTATATATAATGAAACTGAGGCCCAAGAGAGCTAAATGATTTGCCATGGTATTTGTATAGCATCTTAAGGTTTGCAAAGTCCTTGAGCAGACAGTATCCTCTTTATATTACATTTATTCTATATTATATTAAATTATATTCATTATTTCAATTGATTCTCAAACAGCCTCCTCAGGTAGACACTGCAGGTATTATCTCATTTTGCAGATGAAGAAATAGGGTCAGAGAGGTTAAGTGAGTTGCCCATGGGTTCACAGCTCATAAGTGTCAAAGATGGGATTTGAACCTAGATTTTTCCTGGCTCCAAGGTCAGCATTCTTTCAAGTAAACTACTCAAGTGTTCAGAGTACTCACATGATTAAGCACATAGATTCATCAAAGTAGAAAAATCTCTGCATACAGTATGCCCAACACAGGCAAGCATGCATGTACATACAATTGAATTACCAAAAGTCAACAGAGGTCAACAGACTATGAAATCCAGGGTAATGAGGCACTCTCTACTCAAGGTCCCCTTACTCCCACCCATCCTCCCAGGCATGCCTTGGGAATTCTTGCCTCAGACTCTTTGCTCTTCCCCAGTCTGGAATCTCCTCCCCCTTCCACTGTTTGGATCCCACTTTGTCTTGAACACCCACATCTTCTAGGAAGCTTTCTCTAACCTTCCCTACCGCCCAGTGATTCCACCCTCCAAAGGGGGATCCTGGAGCACTTTCCAAAGATGACCTGGTATTGATAACCCTCTTGTCCCACAAATACACATGTCCTGTCTTCCCTTGAGGTGTGTGGAGGGAAGTATCTCCTTCACTTGAATCTGTATCCCCCACAATGCTTAGGACAGGGTCGTGTGCAGAATACATGCTCAATAATAATTTATTGACCAATTGATCAAAATATCTGCATATCTAGTTTACCAAAAGATGATATGGTTATCACTCTGATGTATAAGTAATTCATATGCTGTGGAAGTCCTTTCTTCTTTGCTGAAATAATAGTAATTCTAAATCTGTGGAAGATCAGAAATAGAACATCTGACTGAACTGCCCCCTCTTTGCTGTCTAACTGTTTTCCTGGTGATGGGCTTCTCTTTTCGACATCATCATCAAGGAGCATTTTAAAGCACTTCTTATGTGCCAGGCACCGTGCTAGACAAACACAAAATGAAACAAAAAAAGCATTGGTGGAGACAAAATTTTTGATTGTTCAACTGAATGTAACATTGATCCCTAAATATTTAAGAACAACATTTTAAATAGATGCCACCATACTGAATACTCATAATCTCCAAATAATGGAATGCGATCTTTCAAAAAAAATCACAGGGGAACAAGATGAAACATACACCATCCCTATTTTCCTATCCACTGCTGGAGTTGTTTCTTTTTTCTTTTTTTTCTTTTTACATTTTTTTCTTTTTCAAAAGAAACATGAAATTTGCAAATTTAGAGACATCTCCACTCCAGATATTCATTTGAATTATTTGTATCCAACCTATGGTAGAGACTTTTGAGCTTGTATTACTTTGATAAGCCACAGTTGGACACACTGTACCTGGACCCCAAAATAGTGATGTCATTTTGGTCCTCTTTGAGAATGAAGGATGACAACCACTGGAATTGTCCCAACAATGCTTTCAGTGAGCCTTCAGAGGATGAGATTACATGCAACAGTGCCACAATTTCTGTGTGAAACTTTAAATAAAAAGAATAGTAACAGGTTAGGGACTTTTTCCAGGACTGTCCCTAAGGCAAACTCCTATGGGGGAAAAAATAACAATAACAACCACAAAATTATAATAATACTCAACATTTATACAGCTCTTCAGGTTTGCAAAGTTTATAACATTCATTATCTTACTGGGATCTCACTACAATCCTGTGTGATTTATACTACAAACTTTATTATTTCCATTTTACAGGTGAGAAGACTGAGGTCCCAGCCCTCAGCAAGAGCTGGGTAGATGGTAAGCACTTAATCAATGCTTGTTGACTGACCAGTTAAATGACTTGCTCATCCTATAGTTGCCCCTGGATTTGGAATCAGAGGATTTGGGGTCAAATGCTGGTACTGATGCACCATCATACACCTACCTGGTATAAGTCCTGCTCACTTTATGCCTGGGTCATTGCAATAACCTGTTTGTTGGTCTCCACGCCTTGAATCTCTCTCTCCTCGGGGCCACCTTCCACTCAGCCATGGAAATGACCTTCCTAAAGCATAGATCTGACCAAGTCACTATCCTACTCAATAAATCCCAGTGTCTCCTTACTACCTGTAGGGTCAACTATAGAATCCTCTATTTGGCTCTTAAAAGCCCTTCACAGTTGGACCCTTTCCTATATTACCATTCTTCTCACTCCCCTAACATATTTGGTGATCCTATGACACTGGACATCTTACCATTTCTCACATATAACACTCCATCTTCCAGCTCTATGGCTTTGTCCTGGCTGCCTCCCATATCTGGAATTCTCGCCCTCTGTCACCTCCTGGCTTCACTGGTTATTTCAAAACTGCTCAGATATTACCTTCTGTAAGAAGCCATTCTAAGCCCGAGTACTATTTTTCACTCCAACCTCCTATCAACCCCTTCCCTTTGAGATCACCTCCAATTTATTCTGTATATATCTTACATATACTTATTTGTTTGCATGTCTCCCCCAGTAAAGTCCCCCCCCATTAAAATGTGAGCTTCTTGCATGCTAAGATTGTTTTTGACTTTATTGGCATCTTTTATTATTTATTTATTATTTATCACCACAGCACCTCCCATGTAGAATGTATTTAATAAAATGCTTATTGATAGATTGACTGATTCTGAACCTCAGTTTCCCCCTCTGTATAATAAAGGAGATTTTCCAAGCCCAGTACTCTGTGATTCCTACTTCTAAGTGAACTTTTCTTCGGTAATCATTATATAGTTTTCTATGTTCAGTTTTTCTTTAGAAACTCTGGTCCTCTGTTTGGGAATCTAAGAACTACTGAAACTCAACACCATTTCTAGGCCCTGGTTGTCTTCATGAATTAAAGTGGCCTCTTTAGAGCCAGACCCAACCAAATAAATAAATAAATAGCCCAAAACAAACAATTAATAAAATGATTTTGGTCAGGCTACGAAAAGGTTGTGATATCAGCCTCCGCAATGGCCCCCAAACAAAATCACATCCTTTCACGGTATTAACTTCCGCCTGTGAGAAAGAGTGGGGTCTGAGGGAAACTTTTTCCCCTGGGAGCAACAGTTGTTCTCCCTGTTCTTGTTGTGGGCCATCTAACAGAGAAGGGAACAGCCTCCTCTATGTTCCCTCCCAGGCATTCTCTAAATATTCACATTCTTAAGATGCCAGCTCCTTCCTTATTTTCTCAATTCTTTATTTGTTTACCCTCAAAAGCTCCTTTGTAGCTGCCCACACAGATCTGGAAAAATGTATAGCACAGCCCTCCCTCCTTAGACCCTACAGTAGAATGCCAAAGCCTTCATTCTCTACCATTGGAAAACTTTCTTGTGAACAGATTCAGACCCCAAGGAGTAGGGGGGAGGGGGAGGGAGAAAGGGGACAGGCAGCATTCGCTGTTTAAAGTCTGTAATATTCAAGTGAATTGGATTCTAGCAAGTATAGATACATCACCAGTTAAAAAGGCTTGAAACACAGAATTTTGACCAACCTCAATGGAAGTTACAACTTGCAGCCACTTAGGCATGGGGTAAGAAGTCAATGAAGAGATTCAGACTATAAGTCAGGACCTTAATTCAAATTCTGACTCATGCTGACTCTTAAAAGCTGTGTGACCATAGGACAGTTACCTTATCAGGCCTCCATTTTCTCATCTATCTTTGTTGCTGTGAGAAAGGCTTTTTGCAAACCCCACAGATTCTTAAATTTAGAGGTGAAAGGGACATTGAAGGTCATCTGGTACAATTCTTTTATTTTCCAGTTAAAGAAACTGGGGCTCAGATGGGTTGTACTGAGTCTTTATGTCGTATTACTCTCTGGAGATTCTAGGGCTTCCAGAAAGAAAAGAAAAAAGGAAAGAAAGAAAGAAAGAAAGAAAGAAAGAAAGAAAGAAAGAAAGAAAGAAAGAAAGAAAGAAAGAAAGAAAGAAAGAAAGAAAGAAAGAAAGAGAGAGAGAAAGAGAGAGAGAGAAAAGAAAGAAAGAAAGAAAGAAAGAAAGAAAGAAAGAAAGAGAAAGAAAAAGAGGAGGAAAGGAGGGAGGGAGGAAAGAAGAGAGAGAGAAGAAATTCATCAGAAACTTGCCCAGAGTTACACAGCTAATAAGTGTCAGAGGCAGGATTTGAATTCAGCTCTTTTCTGATGCTGTCTGCTATTCTATTCCCTAGGCGATGCTGCCATTCAAGCACTCTAGAAAATGGAGTTGTCATTAGGCAGGCAACAACTCCCAGGTATTTTTTAAATAGGGTCAGTCAACTATCATTTCTTAAGTGGCTACTTATGGGCCCGGCAATGTGTAAGCACCTGGATACAAAAATGAAAACGTCATGCCCTGCTCCCAATGAACCTAATAGGGGATCTACAAAAGAATCAGCATCTGGCTGGCTGTGAGCTACTGAAGACTTTCCTGCCCCCACCCCTGCCCCTGCCCCTGCCTCTGCCAACCAAAAGCAATCTCCCTCTTTACAAATAGGTCATTGTACTTTGTCTGAATCTCAGCTTTGCACCTACCTCGCTCACTCTTCCTGGTATCACAGTTATTGCTGTATTTGTCCCTCCCAACCCCACCTCTTCCCCCCACTATTAGATGTTAAGATTCTCAAGAGCAGGACTTGCCTCTTCACCCTCTTTGTATTTCAACCTCCTAAAACAGGGAGTTATATACGTTAAACTCGTTGATTTGAAATGAATTGGAAGGAATCTTACCAAAAATTATTACAATTTTCTACTGGATTGAAGAATGCATCTAACCTCCTCTTCTACCTTGCTATGTCCAATTCAAACTAATTCAAAACTTCCCCCTTTATTAACTGAAATCCCTAAATTTAAAAAAATCATTATAGTGTCTTCCTTACTTTGTATGTATTGCCTAAATAGTAGTGTCTAGAACACAGGTCATAGGGTGACTGAAGACCATATTGGTCAAACCAAAGCTTTCATTGGTTTCTGGATACTTTCCAGGAAGGACCTTGGCAGGGTGGGGACCATCCAGAAGAGGCTAGTCAGAATTTTGAAGGAACTAGATATTATATGTCACATAAAGACTTCATTGAAGGAATAGTGGAATCTATAGTTTGGAGACATGAAGAATTGAGGGGAGGACACACCATTGCTTTTCTTTAAGTATTTAAAATCTAGATGGATTCAATTTGTTCTTACATGGGCCCAAAGGAGAGCACCATGAGCAATGGCAGTGGGGTGAGTTGGAGGGGGGGAGTTGCCAAATGACAGATTTAAGCTCAATATAAACCACTCTTTGATAACCAGCGATGTCCAAAAGAGAATAGGTCGTCCATGGAAGGGGAATGAGCTGGCTCCCTTCTGCTTGAGATCTTCAAACACAGACTAGATAATGATTAGCTGAAGAAGCTTTAGAGAGTCGTCTATGGGTAAGACGACTGGCTTTTGATATTCATTCTAAATTTGGCATACTATGATTCCAAACAAGCCTGTGAGCACTGTCTGGAGTCAGCAAGAAATTATGGAACTCTTAGCACTCAGGAATTCTTAAACCAGGGTCCAAGAGCTCATAAAAAAAAAAATTGTTAACAACGTTTCAACATAATTGGTTGCCTTTTTAATTCTATGTATTTAATTGTTCACATTGACAACCATTATTCTGAAAAGGGACCCGTGGGCTTCTCTAGACTATAAAAATGGTTAAGAACCTCTGCCTTAGGCAAAGATGATGAGCTGCTCTCAGCCTCCATTTCCATGGTCTCACTAACACAGACTACTGCAAGATGAAGTCCTGCAGTCAATTTTCATTTGTGAAATCTCTATTAATCCTTAAGTCACATGAAATGACTGACTCTGGGACTTGGGCTTTCACAAGGAGAAAAGTTAGATCTCTCATAATGCGTCATAGTTCACCTAAGCACAGATTTCCTCAGGGCTGGAAGGGGTAGTGCTGTTCAGTTATCTCAATTGTGTCTGACTCTGTGACGCCATTGGGGGTTTTCTTGGCAAAGATACTGGAAAGGTTTACCCTTTTCTTCTCCAGCTCATTTACAGATGAGGAAACTGAGACAAACAGGGTTAAGTGACTTGGCTAGGGTCACACAGCTTCTAAATGTCTGAGGCCAGATTTGAACTTAAAAAGAGTCATCTTGCTGACTCCAGGCCCACCACTCTATCCACTGTGCCATCTAGCTACCCCAGAAGGATCTTAGAGATGACCTAGAACAACCTAGAACAGCCCTTTCATTTTACAGATGACAAAACTGAGTCCCAGGGAGGACAAGTGAGTTGTCCAAGCTGTCACAGATAGCATGTACCAAAAGTGAAATTTGAACCCTGGTCCCCTGACTCCAAATCCATCATGATTTCTAATATACTATTTTGTCTCCTCTCTGCAAAAGTCATAGTTCTTTGTCTCAGAATTAACAAGGAACTGCCAACAGCTCCATCCCCAGGACAATAGCAGTGGGGGTCCTCATTAGGGATATATAATTATCTGAGATTTCAAAAACCAGGGGGTGAAAGGTGGATAATCCAAAAGGGTACGGGTGCCAAAATAGTCCAATCATTCACTGGGAGGTGAAGTAACTAATTCCTGGGGCTGAGCCAGTATTAGGGAAAGTTTATTACCCATCTTGGGGTCATTAGTTACTGTCTCTCTTATGTCTGAAAAGTCATGTTTGCGCTTGACTAGCCTGTGTAAAGAGGAAAGCAGACCCATGGACTTTGACTGTGAAAAACAAAAGTATAGAACAGTTTTATGTGAGTGAAGCTTAACAGTCAAACAAAGTCACCAGGACAATGTCCACTTCCATTCTAAATACACTCTGCCCACAGTGCAAAATGTCCGGCAGGTGGAAAGAGAGCTCTACCAAAGGAATTAGCAACCTGGGCTCCACCATTGTTGATGGACTTTGGGCAGGTGACCAAGGACAAAATTTAATAAGCACCAGCCATGGTCAAGATGTTTGCTCAAATGAAATTCTCCTAATAGAACAGTGATCAAAGATATGAATGAACAGTCCCCAAAATAAGAAATCAGAACAACTGATAACTTCCTGCAAAAACATGTTTCAAAATCACGAATTACCAGAGAAAGGCAAATAATCATAATACCAATTCTTGCAATCTGTCAGGTAAGCAAAGATGGGAGAACAATGCTGGAAGGACTGTGGAAAGACAGTCACTGTTGGTGGATCTGGGAATTGATTCTGCTGCTTTAGAAGACAATTTGGAATTATGGTCAAAAGATTTCTATACCCTTCCAGATGGACATGTTATTTCCTCTTCAAACCAGATGAGAATTAGATTTCAACATTACCAGCCCTCTGCCCTCACCTGCTTCCTCTGTATTAGTTCTTCCTTTTACACACCATTTTTACAGTGTAATTGCTCCCTTTTTCCTTTTTCTCCCTAATTTTGTTTTTAAAACCATCCCATCATACACCACTCAGCCCCAACATTTCTTTTAAACTACCTTAGCAATGATGAAAATTTTAAGAATACTGATAACATTTTCATATATATAATAAATGAACAATTTGACCTTAATGAGTGCCTTATAATTAATCTTTCATATTTTCCTTATGTTTCATCTGGATCTTTTATATTATGGAAGAAAAGTGTCTAAACTATCTATGCCCTTTGGCCCAGAGATTCCAGTAATAAGATTATGCCCAGGGGTTACCAAAAGAGGAGAAAAAATCCATATCTACAGAAATATTCCTAAGTATTTGTGGTACTCTTATTTTTATAATAAAAAATATGAGAACAAAATATGGACAATATTTGGGGAGTGGATGAACAAATCATGCTATGTGAATGCAGTGGAATATTTCTGGTCATAAAGAATGACAAAAATGAAGAATTCAGAGAAACACGAATGGCATATTAAGTGACAGTGAAAAAAACCAAGTCGAAAGAACAATGCATACAGTTGCTCCAATACTGGAAATAAAGACGACATGAAAAGGCAACAAAACCAGCCAAATGAAATTTTAACACCATACTGCTGAATTTAAAGGGTAATCATGTCTTTAGAAATATTTAGGTCTGGGGTTCTTAATTTTTGGTTTCTGTTTTTTGTTGTTGTATCATGGACCACCTTGGCAACAATATGGTGAAATATATAGATTTCTTCTTGGAGTCTTGCTTTTAGATGAATAAAAATAAGAATATGGGATTGCAAAAGAAAGCAATTCTATTGAAATACAGTTATGAAAATAATTTTGTTGTTGTTAAGTTGTTTTAGCCGTGTCCAACTCTTTGTGACCCTATTTAGGGTTTACTTGGCGAAGATATTGGAATGATTTGCCATTTATTTCTTTTTCTAGCTCATTTTTACAGATGAGGAACTGAGGCAAACAGGGTTAAGTGACTTGCCCAGGGTCACACAGCTAGTAAGTATCTGAGGCCACATTTGAACTCATGAAGATGAATCTTCCTGATTCCTGACCCCATGCTCTATTCACTACACCACCAATAAAAAGATTAAAGTCAAACAAACAAAAACAAAACAAGTCGATGAACTATAGGCTAAGAATCCCTGCATTGGTTAGTTTAATGGATTAGAATGCTATAATTGGAGTCAGAAAGGCATAAGTCAAAAACTTTCCTCCAATACTTACTAGTTCTGTGACCCTTGGCAAGTCACTTAACCTCTATGCCTCAACTTCTACATCACAAAGAAAAACTGAAAAAGGAGATTCTTGAGCAATGCAAAAGGATGGGCTATCACTATAGTCAGTTCTGCCAGCCAAACCAAGCATCTTCCCATGCACATGTTCTCTACCAAGTAAGATCTTCATGGGATAATAAGGTAGGCTTCCACTTATTACGTTCTGACTTGGAGAACTGGTTTGTCTTGAAGGAGCACTACTTGTTACTTCTAGGGGTTCAACCCTGAGCTTTGGTCCCTTTTGCCTATGTTTATCATGTACTAATTAGCATTTAATAACCAGCAACCAGGGAGCCCACACCTGAGTCAATAAAGCAGCCTCATCCCCACTTGACTGATGAAGAAACTTAGATTAAGAAACTCAGATTAAGAAGAGTCCACACAGCTAATTGGTCTGGGGTAGGGGGAAATAGCACAATTAGTACTCAGCACAATTAGCACTCAGAACCTCCTGGATGGAAACCTCCTTGAAGTCAACAGGCAACCAAGCCAGGTAATTAGCCTGCTGAGATTCCTTTTTGAGTCACCAACTTGAGTAGCATAATTATCAGGGGTTAGATCTGTTTCAACAAGAGCCAAGTTCTGCAAAGTTAAATAGATCCAATTAGCTCCCCCAAATCCTCCCCACCAATTTCTCCTTCTTGGGGCCATTGCACAACTCGGGAGTTCTGTGCCCTGGCTGGGTGTTGGGCAAGTTGGCTTTATGCAGGCTGTGTGTCTGACTTTCCTAGGCAAGGATCTGAGAGACTGCTGGTATTCATTAGGAAGGAGTGCTGTCCTTGTCCATCTCCATCCAACCTTTTCCAAAGGCTGAAGGAACCTGGGTAGTAAAGAGGGAGTGACCTTCAGGGCAGAGGAGACCTGGCTTCAAGGTTTTGCCTCTCACAAGTCTGGCTATGTGACCCTAGGCAAATCACGCAAGCTCTTAGTACTCTAGAAAACTCTCTCAGACTATAAATTTTTGAGTTTATTTTTAATTTCACTTTATTTTTTAATTAACCAGCATTTACTTTTTCTCTCTCCCACTTTTCCCCTTTACTGGAAAAAGAAAGAAAGAAAAACAAAACTCTTACATCAAATATGCTTATTCAAGCTGATCAAATTTCCACATTAAGTATGAACAAAAATGTAAGTCCAACACTATAAGTTGCATTAAATGTGGTGACCTGCATCTGTGCAGGGAGTTTCCTCACCTAGGAATCCCTTGTAGCAATGAAATCATAGGTCCAGTCACTCTGAGAGGGAGAGTCTGATGCCTTCCCCATCAGGCCACTTAAAGGCAGCTTCATTTTTGGGAAACAAGGTCTTTCCTTGGGTTCTTGAGAGGGATTGAGAATGTTTGGTAATGAGGCAGTTGTTGTTTGCCCTTCATTCTTGAAGAGGACCATGACATCAGGGAGGTGATGCCAGGACATGCAAGTGACTTGGATTTAAGTGAGGGAGGGCTGTGCAAAGGCACCAGCCTCACTTTCTCCTCCAGAGCCATCTGGGTCCAGAGGCAAGATATAGATGGTTGAAACCTAGCCTATGATAATCTCAGATTTTCAGAGTCATTTTGAGGCAGAAACATTCTACCTATCTCACTCTATCTCAACTCTTTCCTAGAATACCCCCTACACTCTGGCCAAACAGAATGGTTTATTGTCTCCAATACAGGACCTTTGCTTTCTCACCTCCAGAATCTTGCCCACAAGATTTAGCCTCCCCTTCTCCATAATTTCTACTTGCTCACATCTTGCCCATCTCTGAAAGTCTCTTTCAGATGCCACCTCCTTCATGAAACCTAATGAGTGATCTTTACCTTATCTAAAGTCATGATGTTTTCTTTGGATAATGCTTATGTTCTCATAGCTTCAGTGGATGGAGTCAGAAAGATTTGAGTTCAAATCTGGCTTTTGACACTCACTAGCTGTGAGATCCTGAGGAAGTCCCTTCACCACTATCTGACTTAAGTTCCTCAATTGTACAATGGTGTTGGGGCAGCAAGGTGGCACCGTGGATAGATCACCTGCCCTGGAGTCAAGAAGACCTGAATTCAAATCTGGCCTTGGATACTTAATGCTGTGTGAAACTGGGCAAGTCACTGAAGCCTGATTTCGAGAGAAAGGAAGAAAGAAAGAAAGAAAGAAAGAAAGAAAGAAAGAAAGAAAGAAAGAAAGAAAGAAAGAAAGAAAGAAAGAAAGAAAGAAAGAAAGAAAGAGAGAAAGAAAGAAAGAAAGAAAGAGAGAAAGAAAGAAAAAGAAAGGAAGGAAGGAAGAGAAGAGAAGAGAAAAGAAAGAAAAAGAAAAGTCCAGAGAACTGCGCCTAGGTGGGAAATGAGGAGATGGCTGGGAGGAGGCCCTGGGAGGAGCTCTCCCACTCAGAGAGAGGCTACAAGGGCAGAGGCTACTGATGAGGTATGATTAAGTCCTGGGAAGATGCAAGATAATGAGGTTCCGGGACATTGTAGCAAAGGCCAGAGGAGGATAGGCCAGCGGTAATAGATATAGTGTACCATTGTCTACAAAGGAATGCTAGGCAGATCTCCCAGGCCCCACCCCCTCCTGCTTAAAACTCTGCCATTAGAAACTGATTCTTTTGTATCTCGAACCCTTTCTTCTAAGAAACCTTAATATCCTGCTTCCCAAGATTCTCACAGTGTGGAAAATACTTCATAAAAAAGCACTACTATATAAATGTGAGCACTTTTTGTTTCTGTTATTATAACCAGAAATAAATAGAGGAAATCCAAAGTTGTGTTCTTAAAGCCAGAAGGGCCCAGTATTGTTTTGGTTGCATACCCAATGTCCCTTTCTGCTAGTTAAAGTATGTGTAAAGTAGCCCAAAGAAAAGATTCAGCAGACCTGAAGAGTTTCTTCTTCCACACTGGAAGGATACAACTTAATTGCCTACTACAATAAAAAGGAAAGGCTGGAAGGGAGCTTGGAGCACAGAATGTTAGAATTGGGAGGGACTTTAAAATGTATAACATGGAAAGTAATTGAAAGGACTTCTAGAACTTAAGACATAGTCTTCAGAAATGTAGCAAAATAGAACACAGACTCTTCTAGGTGAAGGGGGCCTTAAAACATAGCAAGTCAAGTTAGGGAAGAATTGGAGAGATCAAGCGTTCCAAAGAAGCCATGTTATAGATGGAAAAACTGAGCCCAGTGGAGCGAAGTGTTTTTGCTTAACTCACACAGGTGTTGAGTGGTAGAGACAGAATTAGAATCCAGGTCCTCTGACTCCAAATTCTTTCTAATATGCCATGTTGCCTTTAGAAGGGACTTCAGAGATTACCTAATATAATTTCCTCACCTTATGACTGGGAAATTGAGATTCAGAAAAGAGGTGCTACTTTCCCAAGGCCAAAGGGTCTTTCAGTGGCAGAGATGGGCCTGGAACTTGAAACTCCTGACTTCTTTCTGGTTCAGTGGTCTTTCTCTACTCCATGCTACCAGGAGTACCAAAGGAAAAGATTAATTATGGGGTAAGGATTAGCAGAACATTGTGATCCAGGCAGGAGTCTCTGAATTGACCCTGAAGAAAATGCAGAAAGGTGAAAAGAAATACTGTCTTTAAAATGCTGATTTTATTCCAGGGATAGCTTTTGGGGTAGTTATGACATGAAAGATCCCTTTTCAATATTCTTTAGCCATTCAGTGGCTCCCTGAGACAAGCCAGGCCCTGTTAGAAGCTGGCAAGAGGAGGCAAACCAGACGAGGCCTTCTCTGTTGCCATTTGTGACCACAGAGGTCCAGGGTGGCCTAAATCCTGGGCTGCAACAGAAAGATACCTAAGGCTCTGTCTTTGTGGTCAGAATGGAGTCTGTAGAAACTTGTCACTGCCCTCAGCCACCAAGAAGGAAAGTTGATACATTTGAAGGGGAAGTAGGGAAGAAATGAAGAAATCATTTTTCCAGTTCAATCCTCAATCCTCTTTGGAAACAGAGGAGCAGGGTAACTCAAGGGTGAGAAGGAGGAAGATGATGCTGGGCAAGTTGCAGCCAGGGCTTCCTTTCAACTGTTGACTGAGTTGAGCCTCCCTAGATCAGTCAGTCTTTGCCAAGCCAGTGCCTGTCTGGTGGTAAAGGCCTTTGAAGTTACCCACAAGTCATTTTTCAGGGGAGCACACTGGTGAGGTCAAACCCTCTTTGTGGACCATCTCTGCCTCCCCAGTCCTGTATTATACATCTAAGTGAGAGGATGAATCCCCTTCATAGTTAGCAACAGACCCACCCACCATCAGAATGCTGGCATGATCATGACTTTCACTTCAATGATTCTGCCCATTTCCCTGGGAGGAAACTAGGAGTGATTCAAAATGCTTTTACATCACTGAGTTGTTGGATTTAGAGTGAGATGGGACTTTAGAGGTCATTAGACCCCACCCCTTCGTTTTATAGGTGAGAAAACGGAGATCCAATGACATGAGGAGGCTGCTCAAGTTCACTCCCAGGCTTTAAACCCAGACGCTCTAACTTTTTCAGGTGCCTGAGAGCTAGGTTGTTGCTTGCTCTTTGTTTACTAAGGGGACCCACAACATCACGGGGTGATGTCTTGACTCACTCCTAAATTGGATTTTAATAAGTCAGAGTTGCACAAAGCCTCAGTCTCACTCTCTCTTCCAGAGTCCTCAAAGTCTTATGGAAATACAAAAGTAAAGACGATAAAGTGAAGGATCCAGAGTCTTTGATGTCTGACCAAACTCTAAGCGCTCCACAGTGCCTGCTTCAGCCCCTTCGTGGCCCTTAAAGCAATCTCTTAGGGTAGACAGAGTCAGAAGAGCAACTCAAATGGTAAAGAAAAGGGGTGATATTCTGGTCAGATCCAGACTTCACTACAGAGTAGAAGGTATTGCATTTATAATCAAAGACTCCCAGATCTGTTACTTATCACCAACTTGACCTGGAGCCAGCCACTTCACCTCTGCTTCCTCATCTATAAAATAAGAGAATTGGACTCAATGATTTCTAAAGCTCTAAATCCTATGACCCAATCTCTCCCTTTTTAGCCTCAAGGAACCTACAATGCTATTCCCTTTGCCAGACTACACATGACTCTATGCCTAGTGACCAGAAAATTGTCAACCCTGTCCATCCCTGTTGTTATCCTCTCAAGCAAGTAAAGAATCATTTGTTAAGCTCCTACTATGTGCCGCACTGTACTAAGCAGTAGGGATACAAAGAAAGGCTAAAACATTCCTGGCCCTCAAGGAGTTGAAAAACTCATGAGGGATATAACATGTAAACAATTATGTACAAACAAAATCTAAGAAGGATAAATTTCAGATAATCACAGAGGGAAGGCAATAGTATTAAAGGAGACTGGAAAGGCTTCTTGCAGGAAGTGGGATTTTTTTCAAGACTTAGCAAAAGCCAGGGAAGCCAGGAAACAGAGATAAAGAATTCCAGTCACGGGGAATGGCACAGAGTTGGGGAATGGAGTGTTCTGGGCAAGGAACAAGGCAGAGATCAGTGTCACTGTAGTGCAGAACACGTGGAAGGGAGTGACATTCAAGAAGACTGGATAGCTGTGTGACCCTGGGCAAGTAACATAACCTCATTGCCTAGCAAAAGAAGAAGAAAGAAGAAGAAGAAGAAGAAGAAGAAGAAGAAGAAGAAGAAGAAGAAGAAGAAGAAGAAGAAGAAGAAGAAGAAGAAGAAGAAGAAGAAGAAGAAGAAGAAGAAGACTGGAAAAGGAGAAAGGGGTCAGGTTAGTGAAGGACTTTAAAATTTTTTTTAAAAATGACAGTTGATCCTAGAGGTAACAAGGAGCGATGGGCTTTTACTGAATTGAGGATGGCAGGGAAGGAGAGGGTAGAAAGAGTGATACATGACAGATCTGCACCTCAGTAAAATCTCTCTCTTAGATAAGTGGAGAGTGTCCTAGAGAGGGGAACTCAGTACAAATAACATCAAACCTTTTTTGTTTAATTCCTCTACCCTGAACCACTATTATAGAATCATAAATTTAGAGAAGAGCTTCTTAATATGGCAACCACAGACCTTTAAAAAGAGATCCATGGATGGATTTCAGGAGGTCTCTGAACTTGAATGGGGAAAAAAAATACAGACTTTTATTTTCACTAGCCTATAACTGAAATTTATCATTTTCTCTGACTTTCGGATAGCATTATTTTGAGGAGGGGTCCCTAGGCTTCACCAGATTGCCACAGGGGTCCATGATCCATGTTAGGAATTCATTGTAGAGTTGGAAGGGATGTCATAGGTCATCTGGTCCAGTCCCGTCATTTTACAGATTAGAAGATTGAGGCCTAGTTGTGTTCAATGATTTGCCCAAGGTCATAGAAGCATGGGAGGAAGGGTTTGAACCCTGCTCCTCGAACTCCAGAGTCCATGACCTTTATGGATTGCCTGGTATAAATCACAGTGAACTTTCAGACATTTGTCCCCCTCTACTCTGTTGGTGGTTAACAGAGCAGAGCAGACTTCAGTTTGTCAAGGCACTCACATATCCCTTTGCTACCTCGTCAGGATCATTTACTAAGTAGGGAAAAAGATAAGAAATCGGAGAATATATTACAAGCACATATTGGAAGCATGCATAGATTCAGACTGCTGGGAGAGACCTTTTCAAAGAAGCTTCTGGCTAGCTTTGGACACTGGAGCTAAGACACTGACTTTATAAGTTTGCCTTCCAGGTCTTCATCTCAGTTTTTTAGCATTAGGAGGGGCCTTAAAGATCATTCAGTCTCAGAGTGCCTAACTTCTTTGTTTTCATTTTTTTTTTCATTGACTCCTTTGGCAATCTTGTGAAATCTATGGATTTCTCAGAATAATAATTTTAAATAATTAAAGGAAATGATGAATTTCAGTTAGAGTTTAGTGAAAATTAAGATAATTTTCTACTCTCTAATTTTGTGGAACCCTTGTAATCTCTCCACAGGTTCTTTGGCAGTCATGGAGCCCATATAAAGAACTTCTGATTTAAATCAATCCCTTTATTTGACAGACAAGGTAAATGGGAAGCAGAGTGGAGATGACTTGCCCCCAAAATGGATATTTACTAAACAGCAGAACATATGAAATTTGATTATCAGTCCCCGACTTGAAATCTAATGCTCTTTCCACACTGAGTAACATGCTGAACAAGAAAGAGTTAAGAATAGAGATCTTGGGCATGCCATTGGCTCATTGGCTCTTTGGTTCTGGTGATGCCAGCTTTAAATTCATTTAGTTAGGCATCTTCCAATCCACAGATATCTCATCTATAAGGATGTTGTTACATAGACCTTCATATTCACTATCATTCCGAGTACTAGGTCATCTTACAAATTTGACAAACATGAATTTTGTGTGTATATTTTGTGGCATAGTGAAAAGTATTGCACTGCAAGTCAATATCCTGGGTTCAAATCCCAGTTCTGGCATTACCTTTGTGACTAAGGTCAAGGTATATTACTTCTCTTGAACCTCAGTTTCATCGTCTTTAATGATGATGATGATGATACTATGGAATATCGTTGTGAGGCAAGACCCTTGTTAATTTACTTAAAGTGTTACAGAAACGGAAATTATTGCTAATGATGATTCATGAAAAGCCATGACACACAACAGAGGAATTCGTTTGGCATGCCTATACATGTCTAACAGGTCCCCCCCCCCCTTTCTTTCTCACTGGGGAAGGGAGTAAGAAAAAGAGAAGACTAAAAAAAATCTCAATTAAAAAAATGCACTCTTAAAAAATCATGGCATGTCAGAGCTGAAGAAGCCTGAGAGGTCATCTGGTCCCATATTTTTTGATCTCAAAACTCCTTTATATTCTTCACAATTATTGAGAACCACCCCCTACCCCCTCCCGCCAAAGAGCTTTAGTTTATGTGGGCAATATCTATCAAGATTTACTATCTAAAATTAATATGTCTTACTATTATTATTAAGGGCAGCTAAGTGATGCAGTGGACAGAGTGCCAGGCTGGGAGTCAGGAAGACCTGAGTTCAAATCCAGCTTCAGACACTAATTGTGTGACCCTGGGCAAATCACTTAACCTTGTTTGCCTCAGTTTGCTCATCTGTAAAATGAGCTGGAGAAGGAAATGGCAAATCACTCCAGCATCTTTGCCAAGAAAACCCCAAAAGGGGTCACAAAGAGTTGGACATGACTGAAAATAACTAAACAACAAAAATATTATTATGAAGATAATTTTGACCTTGTAGAACCTCTGAAAAGATTTCAAAGATGCCTAGAGATCCCTAAGTATCATTTTGAGAGCCAACAATCTGGCCTTCATTTTAAAGGTAGAGGTGACCAAATCCCAAAGAGGCAAGGTGGGATTATCTACCAACAGTCAGCACTCTGGCTATTTATAACATTGCATTGTATATCTTTGGACAGGAGGCATTCCCTAAAAACTTTCAGTTCTAACCTCTTAGAATGTGTCCTGTTCTGCCCACTCTGAAGACCAGTGAGTCAAAGGACCTGCATTTGAATCCCAAATGGCTCTACCATTTGCTCTGTCTATGACCTCTATGACCTTGGGCTAGTCACCTTCACTCTCTGGGGTAGAGTTTCCTCATCTGTAAAGTGAAGGAGTTGGTTTACATGATACCAATGCTCCTTTTGAGATCAAAACTCCTTCACCCCAAAATGGCTATAGTCAGTGCCATTCATTCCTGCCTTCTCTGCCACCCATACAGCAAGGGAGTAGTTCTTACATCCCAAGACCCTGAAGATTTCAGGGTAACCTGGAGCTCCCCAGGCAAGCTGGAGACCTGGGCTCACATTAAGGAGCAAATCCGCGGGCTTTTAATACTAGCTGTTTAAAAACCTCATTTTGCCCCTCTGGTGCAAATGTCTTAATAGCAGAGATGAGGGTGTTGCCTGGTTGTGGGAAGGGAGGTTACTGTATTCACATGAGCATTTTGAGGCATTGAAGGAGCCTTGCTTTTCCATGAAGCTGAGATTTATTGAGCTGAGTCAAATTACAGAACATCCTGACACAGCCTGGAATATAATTGATCAGCCCTGAAACACTCTACTGCATTGCATCACCAATTTCAAGAAATGGCATGTTCTCAGAAATAAGTATGATCTGGGAATGACCCTGAGGCCCAATTCTGCCCACAGGAAGATCCATTCTAAGGGATTTTAAATCAATGGGAGGAGCACCTGAGTGAATTCAGCTATTACATATCTTTCTTTAAAGGAATCAATCCAGTTAGCATGCTTTTGGCTAAGTGTCTGGTTCTCTCCCTACAAATGTGCAAAAATGTACCCTCTGAAAATTGCTGGAAGGTCACATAGGATCATAGGTCTAGAAAGAATCTCCAAGGTCAATAAGTTCCACTGCCCCTATTTTACAGATGAGGAAAGTGAGGCTCAGGATGGGGTATAGAGGAAAGTACTTATCGGTTCCTTATAAGCCTCTGGAATCCTGAGCAAATTGTGAGCATGTCACTACTCTCAGTTTATTTTTCTGGGAAATGGGGATGAGAGAGGAAAACTCTTTGTAAACCATAGAGAAGTCTGAGCTGCTACTCTCAAAACTGCGTGTCATTATTGCATCAAACAGCTAGTTAAGCTAATTATTAGGCCTCTAGTTGGCAAGCTAGACTCACCTTGTGAAAAAAGCTAAGAACTAGAGTTCTGATTTCATTGGTACAGGGAATTCCTGGAAGAGGAAGCTCCCACTATCAATTCAGGCTGATACCTTCTCTGAAGTATTTACTCAGCCTCACATAGCCAGAATGTGTCAGAGGGAAGACCTGAACCTGGGTCTTCTTGGCTTTAAGATTAGTAAAATCCAGGATGTCAGAGGGAAGACTTGAACTTAGGTCTTCTTGACTTTAAGACTGGTAAAATGAGTATAGTCAGTTGTATTTGTCTCACTCCTGGACCATTTGCTGTGAAGTATATGCTAGATGTGAGGTCAGAAGACCTCAATTTGGACCCTGGCTCTGCTGCTGACTTAACTCTGGGACCATAGGGCAAATCATATTCCTTCCTAGAGCCTTAGTCTACTCTCTGTAAAATGAGGGGTTTAGACCAGGTGTTTCCTAAGGTCCCTTCCATGTCGATATCTAAGTCATAAGACACATACACACATACACACACATACACACACACACACACACACACATACCCCTATATATGTTTTTTCAACTAAAATAAAAAAGTATATTTTCAAAACCTAAAAGAGCTTCCTAAACTCTAAAGAACTGCAACAGTTTGCAGAGCAAGTGTTTATCTTTCTTTCCGAGGAGTTGGATGCTCAATGAGCTAGCCATTGGAAAGAGTTGTCTGTGTGTTTTTATTCACTGGCATCTCAATGAGAAGGGAGATTTTGCACAGGACCGGAGGAAGTGTCCAGGAGTTTGCCTGCAGCTTCGTTCACCCCCCAAGGCATTCCAGAGTGATTTAGAAACTTTATGAGGCTTGAAAAGCAGCAGCACCTCTCCCCCATCGAGGACAGGATGTGTAGGACGGAGCCAACTGAAACTACTGAGGGAATGCAATTACCACTTGGGATTATCAAAGACCACCTGGAACAGGTCCAGTCTAGGATTTTGACTCCTGGGACAGACATCAAAGGCCACAGAACACAAGCATCTTGACACTTGGAGTAAAGCATCTCAGGACAGAGTCTGAAGAGGCTTTGAGACCCTGATGCAGAATTCATTCATTCATTCAACAAATTTATGTGCTTTTTTTGTGTTGAGAGCACTGAGCTGGGAGCCTCAGACACAAAGTTGAGATAAGACATGCCCCTGCGCTGATAGCACTTTGAACCTAGTAGAAGGATGAGATATAGACCAAGATACAAATAACACGGAAGAAGACGAATCCCCTCCCCTTCCTTTGCATACCCCAGGCCTGGGAGTGTCACTGACTTGGAGGAGAAACTGCCACAGATTTTGTGGCCAAAACCACATCCTGCATGCTATGGTTCAGCCTCCCCTTCCAGTCCTCTCTCCAAGTACAGAATTGGTTTGGCCTTAGTGATCTAAGGAAAACAGAGAGCAATGGATCATCTCCATACCCCACTCTTTTCTTCCCATGCCCCAGGGGTGGGGGTGGGGAAAGTTGGCAGGGTTTGGCAGGATTTCCCCAAGATGGGATCCTGGACAGAATCAGAAGGAAAGAAGAAACAGTCTGCAGAGAGTGTGAGTGTCTCTTGTGTGAGGTTTGCAGGATTTTTGAGTGTGCAACAACAGTGAGTGTGTCATTACATGCTCAGTGGATTGAATTGGGGAGTGGGAAGGATGATGACTATTCCTAAGTAAATGTTCAGTATCTGTGTCTGTGTCTAATTAGGGGTGTGAACTCACCAGGTGTGAACTTGCTGTCATTGCTACCTATCCCCACTTTTTAGGTTTTGTGAGAGTATGATCTGGTGATGCTGGATTGGGAAAACTCCAATCAGCAGACCCTTGTGTGACTGGGAGGTGGGTCTTCCATGTGGACCTGGAGGGCAACTCAACCCTTTATAATAATGATAGTTATCATCTACATATCACCTTAAAGTTTGCAAAGCACTTTGAGATGTTACCTTATTGTATTATGGGAGGTAGGTACTATTTTCTATTTTCTAGAAGAAAAAACTAAAGATGAAAGCGATCAAATGACTTGCCCAGGGTCACACAAATAAGAATCAGACCTAGAATTTGAACTCAGGTCTTCCTGACTCCAAGTTCAGCATTCTATTCACTTGGTTACCCAGATCCCATTTTGGACCTGGAATAGAAGGTATCTCCCTACTCCTCCTTACCACTTCTAAGACCTTTGGATTTATTACTCTTCCCTCCTCATCCAACCCAACCTCCTCAATATAACAGAGTCCTGTCTGGTATAAGGATACTGTCTTTGAGGAGAATGAGGGTGGAGGGTGAGAATAGGAGAGGAGAGATTTAGTGGCTTGGTGAGTAACAATTTTCTTGCAACCAAAACCTCTCTTAAACCCTCAGAAAGACTTAGGCATGAACTCTTTAGGCAGTATGAAGTGCTGGAAGAACATTAGATCAGGAATCAAAAGACTTGGGTTTAAATTCTATCCCCAACACCTAGTATAGGACCTCCTACATAGAAGCTGCCTGTTAAATGCTTTGAACTGAATTGAATTGTATAGAATGGAAGAGTCAAAGGACATGAATTCAAAGCTAATGTCTGATGCTGTATGATTTGGGAGATATTATTTAATTTCTCTGGGCCTCAGTTCCCTCATCTATAAAGTGAGGGGTTTGGACTAGATGGGCTCAGAGATTCATTCCTTCTCTAAATCTCTGAGCTTATGAATTGACCACTACTTCAAAAAGCAGAGAATAAAACACTGGATGTGGAAATGTGATGGAGTGGGGAGAGGGAAGTTGGAAGAAGGTCAGGGCATGAAGAAGGCAAGGACCAGGGCTACCCCTTTTTGTCTCCTGGTGTTTGCCAGATTAGGGGGAGATGATTGATTCCAGAGGGTATATTGGGAGCACCCATGCACCCAGGGATTACTCAAGAATTGGAAAAGTATAGTTTTATGTAAGTTAGAAATTGGTCAGCCTCCAAGCCCAGTGTAAAGAAGCTAAAAGGATAGAATGTAAACCCAACATTGCCCCGGTTCAGATGCAAACCAACAACAGTTGAGCTGGTGCAAGAATTTTATTCTCATTTTCAAATTCAGCATGTGCACACACACACTTCCAGTGGGTACAAGATAGGGATTGGGTTTGGTAGCTTGGGGTTGTTGTTGTTGTTTTTTTTTTTTTTCATTTTGCTCTCCATTTTAAGACACCCTCTGAACTTCACATGCTTAGAAATGGCTATTTCCTCAATCCTGGATCATAAAACCTGAAACCCCATTTATCTCTTCCTGCTAAGATCATGTCAGCCTGAAGGCCATAGCCCAGATTTCTGGGACAAGCAGCTATCTCTGGGATGAATAGCAGGAAACCCACAGGTGCCTGAGGTTGGGGAGGGGAACAGGGAGGAGGAAAAGGAAGCTGCCTGCTATGGTTTCTGAGCTCATGTCACTGAAAGAATGATGGTCAGATCTCCCATCTCGCCATAACAGCTGTTTGGCTAATAAAAATTGACAGAGTTTGTCATAATCAGTCTGTTCTCTCCAGTGGGAGACTTTAAGCTGAGCATTTGGGGATCTTACGCACAAGCAGTTACTGAGTGAATAGGTTACAAAGATGAAGCCACTTTTTTCCCCCCCATAACTGAAGAACCCATTGCAAAATGTAATTCCCATAGCCAGGCCTGGGCATTAATTTTTAGAAACCTCATCACATTGAAAGTGGCCCCTGTGAAGTCCATAAAATCAGAGGGCTTCTCCAAATACCTACTATTAACTAGTGATTTTATTTCATTTTAATCTGTGGTATTTTAGCTTTGGAATATTCTGATAGCTAGACTCCAGTTTGGTTAATAGTATCATTGATTTAGAGTTGAGAGGGTCCTTCAAGGTTATTTGGGCCCAGACACTTGATGTTCACAGAAAGAAATTGAGGACCAGAACTGTTCAGTGTTTTTTCCAAGGTCATACAGTTAGAAGCTGTCTTTAAAATCATGTTCTCTGGCACTGAATCCATATTTCTTCACCATGTTGCCTTTTGAAACCATCAGAATTTCAAAGAAACATCAAATAGCACATGAAAAAAGAGAGGGGGGAAGGGAACATCTGTCTTGACGTTCACAATACACACACAGATGACAGGAAACATTACCAATGGTTCTGAGATATTATTTATGTAAGTATAACTTCAATAATATGGTCTCCCAACCCATCCATGCCTGCCCACCCTGGGCATGCCCTCTCATAAAAACTCTACTGTGGCCACAACCCACATGATGAGACCTTCCTCATGTTCTCTTGACTTTGTATGGATACCAGCAGAGAACACAAATTATCCATTGGTTATCCTTCACTCTCACCAGTGACTGACTTGACTTTTCTTCTAGGGATTCACTTCTCTGATCACAGTCTTCAAATCACCTCTCCTGAATAAATTCCTTGTTTGTAATCTGCCACAGCTTCCTCATCTTACCCACTTGGTGCCCATCAGCCAATTTCTAATTTCAGTCCTTCAAAGAC
This sequence comes from Phascolarctos cinereus, assembly GCF_003287225.1. Taxonomy (NCBI): domain Eukaryota; kingdom Metazoa; phylum Chordata; class Mammalia; order Diprotodontia; family Phascolarctidae; genus Phascolarctos; species Phascolarctos cinereus. Next base: position 79,633,241 of record NW_027555625.1, on the reverse strand, counting down.
TATACATTTGAAGTGTAAATTTGCTTTATTTCATTTATTCCTGAAAAGTATTCTTTTTGTTCTTATGTGAGGCAATTGGGTTTAAGTGACTTGCCCAGAGTCACACAGCTGGTGAGTCTTATGTGTGCGAGGCTGGATTTGAACTCAGATCCTCCTGACTCCAGGGCTAGTACTCTATCTGCTGTGCCACCCAGCTGCTCCCTAAAGAGTATTCTTACAAAAACATTAACAATACTTAATATTGGAGTAGGTTTTTACATATGGGTATTGGTTTCTAGACAAGGAAATATGGTATATTGGGAAAAAAACATGAATGGAGATCAAGAACACCAGGGTACGCCCAGTCAGAGTGGGTTGAGGGTGTGCCCTGTGTACTGGCATACTTTGCTCCAACACCACCACCACCCTGAGTTCTCTGAAGGGCAAGGGGAAGACCAGTGATAATACACCCTGTAGGGTGTGCCTGCACACACCCTCGACTCACTACTGCTTGCATTGTTTCTACCATTGACCTAGTGCCAAGTGACTTTGTAAAATCACAAGATTTCAGGATCAGAAAAGACCTCAGAGGTCAACAAGTCCCTCTCCATACCTGACCAAGAGCCTCTTCTGAGCATCCTTGCAAAAAGAGTCATTCAACTTCTGTTTGAAGTGATGAAGAATATGCCACCTCTAGAGGCCCAGTCTGCTTCTGGACAACTGCAGCTGCGAGGAAGCTTTTGCAGACATCTTGTTAAACATCCTGGTCTCTCTGTAGTCTCTATTCTTCCTCCCTCTGGGGCCAAACAGAAAGTCTTCTTCCCTAAGACAGCCTCTTCAGCTACTTGAAGAGAGATATCATGCCCCATCCATCTTTTCCAGGTTAGGTCCTTTAAATTCTGCTTATAAGGGATTGTCTCCAGTTCCCTCATTATCTTATTCATGCTCTTCTTACATTTTCCAGTTTATTAATGATGCTCAGAAATGAATACAAAGATTTTAAACATGGTCTGATAAGAATAGAGGTTAATGAAACCAACTGCTACCATTGGTCTGGTTTCTAAGCGTAGGCATCAGCTCCTACATCTGTAAAACTATAGCATTGGACTAGATGATTTTTAGAGGGTCCTTCCCACTCTGATATCCCAGGAGTCTCAATGCAACCTATGTGATTTTAATTCCCTCCTTCATCATGAATGGTCTACATCTTGCTTTATGTCTCTGAGGAAGTAGGCAAGAAATGGGAGTTGGTTTAACAAAGGTTTGTTAACTTGCTTTTATTTATTTCTCTGAGGTAGTCCCAGGACTGAGCTGAAGGTTCTGGGCTGCATCTCTTCAGGTTTATCCTCATTGCACCCCATTTAAATCATCGGTTTTCCTGATACTGAGTCTTAGTAACCCTAAAAGGAAGCCTCCTCAAAGAGGGAGGAGTGTAGAGTAAGGTCCACAAGTCTGAGAAGTAAGGGGTGTGGGTGTGTGTGTGTGTGTGTGTGTGTGTGTGTGTGTGTGTGTGTGTGAGAGAGAGAGAGAGAGAGAGAGAGAGAGAGAGAGAGTGACAAAGAGAAAGACAGACAGACAGAGACAGACAGAGAGATGCTCCACCTCAATGTCTAGTCAGAGCCCACACAGAAAGCAAATAGGATAAGAATGTCCAATTTGGTCTTTGATTATTCCCCTGCTAGGTTAGAATAAAATGGCATTGAGGGAAAAACTGGTCTGTCCAGAAGGAAGAGATGAAGAATGTCTACCTAGAGTTCCATGGATAAAATAACCAGAGGGGTGGCCTTTTGAATTAAATAAGGAAAATCTGCATATCATTTCAACTTTCTTCTTCTTTGTAGCAATCTTTGTAACTGCCTTGATTTCTCTAGATTTCTCAGGAGAGAAACGGATGTCCCATTAGAACAATGGGAACTACAGTTCACCCCCATTTTTTTTTTACTTTTTTTCATTTTATTCTGAACTTTAAAAAGAGAACAAAAATTTTTATAACATAGTAGAATAGAAAAAAAAAGACAATTTTGCAGGAACTGCGGCTCTTAGAAGTATAGGAGAGTTTGTCTGAGCTAGAGGGGTGCCTTAGGACTTGGTGGGGCTTGGAGAAGGGGAGAAACATTTCTATGGCACGGACTACGTACCAAGGATTGGGCTAAGTGCTTTTTACAAATATCACCTCATTTGATCCTAGTAACAACTGTGGGAGGTAGAAGCAATTATTTTCACCATGTTGTAGTTGAGGAAACCGAGGCAAACAATGGTTAAATGACTTGCCTACAGTCACACAGCTTCCTGAAGCCAGGCCTAGCATTCTATCCACTGAGCCACCAGTTGCCTCTAATGACATAGAATAGCAGAGATGGAGTGATTGTAGCATATAGAAAACAGGGAACCTTGGGACACAGATCTTAGAAAGGCAAAGGTAAAAGGGCCTGCAGTAGATAGGACCTGGAAGGTCATAGCTGGAGGATCCTTAAGACACAGCACTTAGGATGTCAGAGGTGGAGGAGACTGTAGCCACTCGAACCCTGAAGGTCAGAGCTGGAATGGCCCTTAGAACAGAGAATTTCATTGCTAAAACAAAATGGAGAAAGCCATCTAATCTCAACCTCACAGAGAGAAAACTGAGAGCCAGAGAGAAGAAACGAAATCCATCCTTTGGCATTTTAAAATGCATTTTGTTTGGGCTCATTCCTATACGGTGAAATGTGATTGTTTGAAGGATGTAAATGACAGTCCTGAGATCATTTTTCTTATTCACCTGGGACCTGGCCTTGCACAGGGCAGGAACATAATAAATGTTTGCTGAATTGATTTGAATTCAGATGCCTGGAGTGCACCTGACCATTTGCACAAATGAGACTATAGCCCATTTTGTAATCATATGAACCTTTCATAACTAGTAATTAATATTTGCATTTCCTAAGTAGAGTGATAGAAGTTGTGATAAGATGGCAGGAAGAATTATTAAAATAGATTTCCAAGCCATCCCAAGCCTGTAGGTGATAAGAAATTACCCCCCTTTGCTTTAAAGTAAGATATGCTTATTAATTGGTTTCTGTGAAAAATGGGAGACCTTGGTGTAGAGTTCCACTGCTAATTGTTTCTCTCCTGTCAAGGGGACAGTTTCACCCATTCCTGATGGAAACATTAGCATAACGACTCTTGGTATTGCTCTAACTTACTCCTGTATCTTTCCCCTTAAGTGATTTTCAGCTCATCTTCGCTTGCTATCTCCTAAAGTCAACACTCTCTCTTCTATTCCTGTGCCTTGCTGATCACCCAGGCTGTCATCCATGCCTCCAATTCACTCACTTCTCACTTCTGCTTCTTAGAATCCTGAGTATCCTTTAAGGGTCAGCTCAAAAGCCATCTATCCTGCCTGCTTCCCACTAGTTATTAGGGGAGCTTTTCCTAATCCCCTTAGATGTTGGGTTTTTCCTCCTCAAATTACTGTGCACATATTTATCTGATTGTGGGTTCTATCCCTCTGCTAGAATAGATGGATGGATGGATGGATGGATGGATGGATGGATGGATGGATGGATGAATGGATAGATGAATAGATGAATTAATAGGAAAGGGAAGGAGAATGGAATAAGGATTAATTAAACACATATTGTTTTTAGGGCTTAGTCTCTTAGCAGCAAGCTACCTACATGTACCTGAAAGTGGCATAGTAGAGTAGACACCAACCAGATAAGTGATGGAAATCAGTCACAAGTTAGCATCTTAAGACTTTGACCTGCAGTCAAAAACCAAACTGTGAATTACTATATAAAGTAAAGATGTTAATGTTTGTTTTCAAGAAAAGTTTATATTTTTCTGCACAAATGTGTTGATACAGTTAAAAAGTTACGTTTCACAAAATTAAGCTGAAAAAACACTTGGCCTGAGTGATGTATCTATGTAGATTGTCTAAGTTTTAATTCATAGGTCTGATACAAGCTAAGTGCTTTACAAATAGTATCTCATTTCTTAGATGAATGAATGAATGAAAAAAAATATTGTTAAGCACTTACCATATGTCAGGTACCATACTCAATTCTAAGGATACAAGCACAAGCCTTACCCTTAGGGAGCTTTCCTTCTAAAAGGGTGAGGTAACGTATACAAAGAATAGTGGTGATGGAACTTAGTCTTGGGAATCACCAGAGTGGTAAGCTGATCCAGATGGAAGTCAGACGTCATCCCCTTTCTGAAAGGAATGATGGTTTTGATTTGATTAATCTTCCTATTCAAAGGCAAGCTCTTGCAAGGAGGGGAGATAGAATACGTTTCCATTTTGTTGTCTTCCTATCCACAGAGCCTTTTACACAGAAGGTGCATAATAAGTGTTTCGCAGTCTTTGAATGGATATTTCTGTTTGTTCTTCTTTGGAGGACTTTCCCACTCAATGGTGAAGATCCAGAAAGTTTCTGGCTTGTTCATTTCTTTGCTACCAGGAAGAAGTCCAACATATGTATGTATAAAAGGTATAGCAATAACTCCTGCTTCCTTAAATCCATTTCAAACATCCTGAGGGAAAGGGGGATTTTAAAAGAATGACAATGTTTGGGTGAATGAAATTATTGCAAAATGATGACTCTGTTATAGGGTTTAATGTGAATTTAATAAAAGGAAGAATGATTCTTACCCCCTGCTTACCAAAAATAGGCAGCTTGACGGGGCTATTACTGGTTTAAAAAAATACACGTAAGTATCCTATTTCAACTAGTTCACTGTGAAAAGTTGAATTCAAACAGTTTTTCTCCAAACACAGCAGGGCACCATCCTACCTCATCCCATAATTCCTAAATAGAGCTCCATAATTCTGCTGTCAGGTTAAAAAAATAAATAAATAAAATAAGAAAATGCTTAGAGAGGCCTGTTACCCAGAGACATAAAGATTTGCCATAGGCCAGTCACTATATGCCACATGAGTTAGTGGGTCTCTTGATCCTGGAGTAGGCTAATAATAAAATATGAACTGGGTTTGTTCTAAAACAGAGAAAAGAGATAAAGAAGAGCTTGTAATCCCTGGACATTTGGGCAAAAAGGCTTCAAAAGAAACATTTTGAGATGCCAGCTTTTATGTCATTGTATAGTTTTAAAATCTACATTTTAAAACTGATTTCCATAAGAATCCAGGGAAGAAACCAACCTAGCAGCTGTCTTGAGCATCATCATCATTGTCATTGTCGTTATAATAAGAGCTGACATTGCCATAGCAATTTTAAGTTTGCAAAGCATTCAGCGTATTCATCTCATTGGATCCTCAGAACCATCCTATAAGGTAGGCATGATCATCCCCATTTTACAGATGAGGCAACTGAGATGTAGAAAGATTAATAATTAATAATAAGCATTGTTTTGAAGGATTTGAATTCAGGCATCTCCTTGACGGCCAGCCCGGTGCTATAGTCACTGTTGAAAATGGACACATACAAAAATTTTCTAAGGCATGACATCACCAAGAGTGCATGTCTCGGAGTCATCTCAGTTATCCAAGAAAGCCTGGGAAGATGGCTTTTGTCTCTCTCTCAATCCATTCTCTTTGTCCAATAGGAGACGTTAAAAACTACAACACCATTAAAAAGTCAAACATCATTAAACCTGAGGATATAGATAAGGGAAAGAATAAGAATTTACATAGTACCTACTATATGCCAGGAACTGTACTAAGCACTTCACAATTATGGTCTCATCTGATGCTTACAAGAACCCTGGGAAGAGGGTGTTATTATTATCCCCATTTTACAGTTGAGGAAACTGAGGAAAGCAGAGGTTAAGTGACTGCCTAAGGTCACACAGCTAGTAAGAGCCTGAGTCTGGATTTGAATTCAGGTATTCCTGACTCCAGGCCCAGCGCTCTATCTACTCTGCCACCAGCAATCTCCAGTATAGTTTTCTTATGAATAAAAAGGTTATATAATGACCAAGGTTGGCCAAACTACCCTCATCAATTTTACCACCACATTGGCTCAACATGGCAGAGTGGACAAGAGTACTTAGATTTGGTGTCACAGGATATGGGTTCCAGTCCTGCCTGTGTGTTTTGGAAATTGTTACCTAGCCTCTCAAGGCCTCAGTTTCCTCATCTGTAAAAAATGAAATAAAATAAAATAGAAAAGATTACATTAAATGACCTCTAAGTTCCCCTCCTGCTCTAAATGTGTACTTATGATCTAGATTTAACTTCTGCTTCTGAGGCCTGCTAGGATGGAGGCCACATCACTTAACTTTTCTGTGCCCTTAATCTAGTGATGCTCACTGCATAGACCAGGGACCCCTGGAGGTCTTGGAGACTCTTTCAGGGTGTCTATGATGTGAAAACTATTTTCGTAATAGCATTAAGTTATTTTCATTTCTAATATGGTAAATATCAGCAGATATAACTAGGAGTGTCCTGGTAAATATTTAGCAAGCATCTCTCCTAGGGGGAAAAATGTATGCACAATACACTTTTGAGTTTACTATGAATTATTAACATTTTCTCCATCACTTTCTTAAGTCTGGACAATCAACAAAACAATAAGTCAAGCCCTGATTTGCAGCTTGCATATTTCATACTGGAAATTTAGCAGTTGTGTTTTGTAAGCCCATTTGACTTGGCTCCAGAACACTCCTGAATATAACCCACATAAACAGAAAGTTCTTTGGGGGAAAGGAGTCCTCATTAATTTTTAAGAATGTAAAGAGGCCCTGAGCCCCACAATTTTGAGGCCCACTGCCCTAGGCAATTTTCTAAGACCAAAAGTTAAAGACAGATTGCCTCTTTGCATAAGGGAAGAGAATTTCTACATTGTGAAACTCTCTACATTGGCTAAATCATGAGTCTAGAACACATATATAAGTAAAACAAACTAGCTCAACCTTTTAAAGCATTTTATGTCTTACAAAAGTCTTTGTCTGCAAAGAAGGGATGCTAGGTGGCTCAGTGGATAGAACTCTGGGCCTGGAATCTAGAAAACCTGGGTTCAAATCCAGCCCTAGATACTTATTAGCTAGCTATGACTTAATTTCTGTTTTCCTCATCTTTAAAGTGGAGTTAATAATAACACCTACCTCCCAGGGTTGTTTTGAGGCTCAAATGAGATAATAATTGTAAAGTATTTAGCACAATGCCTCACATGTAGTAAGCACTGTATAAATGTTAGCTTCTATTACTACTGCTGCTGCTGCTGCTGCCTACTACTACTACTACTACTATGAGTACAACAACCCAATGAGGTTGTATTATTTTTTGTATTTGGCAGATGAGGAAATTGAGGCCAAGAGAAGGGGAAATGACTTACCCAAGGTAATACAAGATTTATTATCCCCATTCTACAGAGAAGAGAACTGAGGCCCAGAAAAGTGAAATAACCGGCCCAAGGTCACACAACTGATAATTGGCAAAGCTAGAATCCAAACTCGATTGTCCTGTCTCCAGATCCAATGCTCTTTCTTAGACACTGCCCAGATGATTGTAATGGATGACATTTTTATTGAGCTATAAGGTTTATGAGGCACTTTATCATGGGTAAACTGCTCCAGGGCAGGGATGGTATGTTCCCTCTCACTTTGAAGCCTCTATGGATGGTCTAGTACGTGACTCTGAATGAGGTAAATTCTCAGCCAAGCTCTTCTCCTTCTGCATTGGTTCAGTTACCATGACCTCTAGGATTCTGTTTTTCCCAGGTTGTTCTGGCCCCATCTACACGGGGAGTGTCTGAGAAAATGGCCAAGGTGCTTGTCTCTCGGAAGGAAAGGGGAAGGTATCTGTTCTCTGTGTAGTTGAGGTAAGTTATGGCATCTCTCTGGGCCTCTGTTTCAAGAGCTGGACTGGGACCTCCAAGGTCCTTTCTAGTTCTAAAACTATGAATCCGTGGTTCTCTTTCTCATAGAACAGGAGAAACAAAATAGTGTGCTGAACTTAAGAATAAGAAGACCTGGGTACGAGGGGGCCTCAGGTCTTCATCTGTGAAATGAAGTGGATAGACCTGATGGCTTCTAAGATCACTTCCAACTCTACATCTATGAACCCATGATCCAGTCTGCTGCTTATGGATCAAGGGTCCTTATCCTTCTATTGGTGTCATGGATTCCTTTGACCATCTGCTGAAACCTATGTACCTCTTCTCAAAATGATATTTTATGTGCATAAAATATAAATATATAGGATTATGAGGGAAACTAATTATATTAAAAAACAGTTTTCAATTTTTTTTTAAAGTTCACGGATACCCAAATTAAGAACCCTTCATATAGATGAATTGCCAATTTGCGTTGATGGAGGGAATTCCCATACTGGAAATCCTACAGCAGTAGAATCATAGGGTCTTGTACAGCACCATTTTTGTGACTCCTGGGCAGGATGGGGAGGGGAGATGCTGTGTCTTTCTGAAAAGGGAAGAAGAAGGTCTGTGGAACATTGAGAAGGAAGGAGGAATGGATTGTATAACATTAGGAAGGATAGGGTAACAGATCTTTCTTCCCTGAGATAGGTAATGGAGAGGGAAGGAGTCTATGCATCAATGAGAAAGACAGATAGCAAGGGGTGAAGGGTAAAGGTGTATCCTATTAGTAAGAAGAAGGTGGGGATGGGGGAGGGGTGGGGAGTGACAGAGCTCAGTACTGTGTAAATTATGCCATGACTTTTTGTTGTTGTTCAGTTGTTTCCATCATGTCTGACTCTTCACACCCCCTTTAGGGTTTTCTTGGTAAAGATACTTGAAATGGTTTGCTATTTCCTTCTCCAACTCATTTTCCTGATGAGGAAACTGAGGCAAACAGGGTTAATTGACTTGCTCAGGGTAAGTAAACTTACTTACTGCCCAGCTAGTAAGTGTCTGAGGCCAGATTTGTAAACATGAAGATGAATCTTCTTGACTCCAATCCTTGCTCTATCCACTGCACCACCTAGCTGCCCCATGTCATGGCTAAGTCACTTTTTTTATTGAAGACTCCATCCCGGGTTGTCCCTACAACCTGCATCCAGGAGGAGGAGACAAAATGGTCTGGGCGAAGAGTGGTCTGGGGCCTTCTCTGAAACATCCACTGGAGTATCAAAGCTCCTGGCTGAATCATGACCAGAATAAGCCATTCCTGATAAGAAACAGTCCCACTGAGCTCTATATTCACAGGCCTTTCTGGCCAAGCCACATGGTTTCAGTTGGGTCAGAGACCAGGCTATAGAACTCTCAACGGTCCTGAAAGCTGGAAATGGGAATCAGGCCACAGGCTGGTGGTGTTATTGGAAGCACCCTGGGCTCCAGTCAGGGAAAGCATAGTATGGTCAAAGGGCAGTGGATAGGGAACAGCATTCTAATCCTGGCTCTGCCTCTTGACCCATAGAAAACATTATACATGTCACTTACCCTCTTTAGCCTCAGTTTCCTCATCTGTAAAATAAAGGGCTTGGGCTAGGTGATCCATGAGATCTCTCTCACCTCTGATATTTAAGTATGGGCACTTCAAGGGGTAAATTCTCATCCTAGTAACTTTGTTTTTCAGCCACATCAACAAGATCTGGAATAAATATAATAATTTTCCCTTTTGGATAATAACTGGCATTTACGTATAACTTTAAGATTAGCTAAGCCCTCTATGATACAATATCTCATTTGAGATTCACAACAAGTCAGTGAGGATGTGCTATAATGATCATCTCCATTTTACAGCTGAGGAAACTGAGGCTGAAAGAGGTAAAAATAACTGGTCCAGGGTCACAAAAGTGGTGTTTGAGGCATTATTTAAACCCAGGCCTTATTGTAGTATCATAGATTTAGAGCTAGAAGTGAACAAACCCAGCCCCTGGGAACCACCCTCTTTTTTTACACACAAAGAACCTGAGGCTCAGATTGGTTGAGCTTCAAAGGGGCCATCAGAGGCAGTATTTGAACTGAGCTCTTTGTGACTTCAAACACAATAGTCCCTCTACAATGCCATGCAACTTTCTTTTAGAAAGGGAATGTCATGCATCAGCAGTCACCAATACACACATTGACCAAACTGGGTGGAGAGATCCAAGCCTTATTATAAGAAGAAAGTGTTCCTGGTGTGTTTTATGGACTCTGAGAACTTCACGGGCAATTTGGTCTTACTAGGAGGAGGAAGTAAAGCTAAGTGACTTACCTATGGTCCCATGGGAAGGTAGTGCCATAGCTGGGAACAGAATGTGGATCTGATGACTCCTTCAAAGCCTTTTCCATTATGGCCTATTTTTAGGAATACCTTGGAGAAAGAAGAGAGAGAGCAGCAGTGGGCCACTCCGTTGAGGAAGGTTCCTTGGCTTTTGTCTCTCTAGCCAAGGGACAAGAGGGCCAGCCTAATCACCATATGAGGAAAGGGAACAGGAGGAGAGGGTAAAAGGGACCACCTCATGTTGTGGGCTACTTAGCCATCTGCTGTTCTTTCCAGACTCACCAGGCCCTCTGGAAGAAGGGTTCTTAAGTCTGGTTTTTGTTGTTGTTAAATTTTGGGGGGTGTGTGTGTGTGTGTGTGTGTGTGTCTGTCTGTCTGTCTGTCTGTCTGTCTGTCTGTCTATCCTGGACCACTTTGACAGTCTGGTAAAGCCTATGATCCTCTTCTCAGAATGTTTTTAAAGATGTACAAAATAAAAGACAATATTACAAAGGAAGCCAATTATATTGAAATAGTCATCAAAAGACTTTAAAACAAAATACTTTACAAATCCCAGGTCTAGAAGTCCTCGAAGTCTGCCTCGTGCTATGGATTCTTTCTTGCCAGTATCATTCCTTTATGTCCCCTCCTGTCCATGCCCACTGCCAGTCCCTCATCATCTCCCCTCCTAGACAGACTTCTGGCTTCCAATTGCACTCCTCTACAATCCTGCTTACCATTCAAAATTCTTTAATGGCTTCCTATTGCCTGTAGAATAAAATATACACTCCCAAACCCTTTTAATTCAGGTTCTTCAACAATCTGGCTCCAATATACCTTCCCCCACTAATTTCACGTTAATTCCATTCATGTACTCAATGTCCCAGACTACCTGAACTACTAGGTAGTATACTCATGACCTCCTCTTGGGTCCATGCATTCATTCAGGCTGTCCTGCATGCCTTTAATATACTTATAACATACTTAAATATACTTCATACTTCTGATATCCCTCTATTTCTCTCTTTCCTTTCTCTCCTCTCACTTCTCTCTCTTTATCTCTTGTCTATTTATCTATCCATCCATCTATCTACCTACCTGTCTGCCTGTCTGTCTGTCTATTTATGTATCCATGTGTCTATCTTCCTATCCACCATCCATCTTTTCTTATCTTATCTCATCTCATCTCATCTTATCTATCTATCTACCTATCTATCTATCCTGTCTCTCCATCTATCCATCTAGCTAGCTGCTCGCTGTCTCTCTGTATGCTCATCGATTATTATTATTATTATTATAAATCACAACAATAACAATAATAATAATAGCTGGCATTTATATAGTGCCTACTATATGCCAGGCATTATGCTAAGTGCTTTGCAATTATTATCTCATTTTAGCCTCACAGGAACCCTGGGAGGTATTATCATTTCCACTTTATAGATGAGGAAACTGAGGTAAACAGGGGTTAAGTGATATGCCCAGCATCACACAGCTATATTAAAATACTCTTATTTCAAGGTTCAGACCAATTGAATTCTATCCAGCAAGAGATGCAGAGTGTGCTAATGATTAAAATACTGGAGCTGCCATAACAGAATATGGGGTTCAAATCCAATCTCTGACCTGTAACTTGGGAAAGTTACTTAAGCTTACAGAGCCTTAGTTTTTCTCATCTGTAAAATGAAAAGGCTAGATTGGATTGATCTCTAAATAAAGTGCCTTCAATGTATGATATAACGTATTACATCTCTAGCATGATCCAGGGACTGGGTATACAAAGACAAAAATGAAACTAGTCCTTGCCCTCAGGGCAGTTGGGTGGCACAGTGGATTGAACACAGGCCCTGGAGTCAGGAGGACTTGAGTTCAAAAATGGCCTCAGATATTTACTAGCCATATGACCCTTACTTACAAGTTACTTAACCCCAATTGAGAATGGAAGGAAGGAAGGAAGGAAGGAAAGAAAGAAAAAGAAAGAAACTAGTCCCTGACCTCAAAGGGCTTATATTCTACTGGGGGAACATGGAGGGAAAAGAATAAGACATACCAGAGTCTAATGGAATCATAGCTTTAGAACTACAAAAGATCTTTGGAATTATCTAGTTCAGAGGTTCTTAACCTGGGTGTGGTAAGCATTTTTTTTAATAAAATATATTTGGATAACCCCTACCTCTTCATTTCCCTGGCTTTCTCCAGTTTCAGTTCAAACCTCACCTTCTGCAGGAGTCCATTTCTAGATCCCACAGCTACTAATACATTCCCTTCTCAAAATGCCTTCAAGCTACTCCAGGGGTTCTTAACCTGGGGTCCTTGAATTGTTTTTTAAAAAATGCATATTTTGATGACTGTATTTCAATATAATTTATTTCCATTGTGATCCTATATATTTTATGTTTTGTCTTTTGTCATTATTCTGAGATGGGGTCTATTGGCTTCATCAGACTGCGAGAGAGCTCTATAACACAAAAAAGGGTTAAGAATCCCCAATCTAGTCTAACCCATCATTTTTCAGATAAACATACTCAGAACAAAAGAAGGGAAGTACTAGGAGCAAAAACACACAGGTCTTTAGTAAAGCTGGACTTTGAACTCAAGTGTTCTGACTCCCTGTTCAGCGGAGTACTCTTTCCCCTATAACCCATAGCCTCTCTTCAGGAGCTTCCTCCTCCGTGGTTTTCTTTGCTCCCTACCTAATCTCCTTTTCCTCTCCCTCCCCCCATCCAATGAAAGTAATCTCTCCCTTCTCAGATTTTCTTAGAGCATTGTTTCTGGATCTCTCCTTTGCCCCTACTATGTCCTAATTTGTGTCAAACTTGCGTTAACACCATAGCCCACCCTTCAACTCCCATCTCACCATTTGATGCAAGTCTCCTTGAGGGAAGTGTCCAAATGGCCTTGTTCAGCGTGCGTGCGTGCGTGCGTACATGCGTGTGTGTGTGTGTGTGTGTGTGTGTGTGTGTGTGTGTGTGTGTGTGCTTACCGGAAAAACTAAACTGAAATGAGCACTTACCCTATCTGGTTGGTACAAGCACCACAGCCGAGCTTAAATTGTTATAGCTTCTAAAAGTTTACAAAGTGTTTTACTCATCACTAATGGGTGATGGAGAGTGAGGAATTGATTTGTGTGTCCTCTCTTGTCTGGACTGTCTTCTCTCAGTGACATTAGAAAGAGTCTTTGGGCTGGCCAGAATTCAACACACACCTGTCCTGCTTCCCACTCCGATCTTATCCCAGGTGAAGGCCTAGCTGCCGCTGGGCCACTCTGGGGTCAGGCCCAAACAGAGCATGAGATGAGTTGAATGGATTACTGGGGAGTCCGTGATTGCTGGGCAAAGCACCTGTGGAGTGCCCCCCATCTCCCTTCTGTCCCACTGAAGGAGCATGGAGAAAGGGAATTGGCGCAGCCCTGGCTTTATGAAAGGAAGTATTTTGTCATTCTTCATGCTTTCATTAAGAGGATTCAGAGCAGAGAAGGCTGAAATGGGTTCGTGTTGGCACAAAAGTGGTAGATTAATAGGAAATCTTGAAAATAGTGAAGCATCTGATTCCAGCTTTTCCATCAACAAGCCCAATAAACCAAGATGAAACTATTAACATACAAATAGACAGGCTTCTGATTAAAACAGCAGCCTCCAGACAGGCCTGGAAAAGACCTCTTCACACAGAAAGCAATTATGATATGGAATGTAGTCCGATTCACCTCCATTTGCAGCAAGCTCGGAAAATCAAAATGTAACGACTCATAATTTTGTAGAAAACATTGTCGGGAGGGAAGGGGAAAGACGCCTGGACTTTATTATGATTTTTTTAACTTACAAAGAATGCAACTTTAGAAGGCAAAATCCTTATGGACCTGAAACCTCTTCCTCAGAGAGCTAATGTGTCATGCATACACACGCATTGACAAATACAAAAATGGCCTGTTTATAAATGAATGGATCTGTTGGACAAATTTCCTGAAATTAATGGATTTTTGGTTTTTTGTTTTGTTTTTGTTTTGTTTTGTCTTTTGCTGACATGCCACTCAAATTGGCCACTTTAGATAAACAGTCTTCGACTTTTCTTTTTTATTCCATACCAGGAGCCAAATTCCTCAGCCTGAGCTCCTTTAGCCACACGAAAAGGGCTCGAGGTCCTAATTCGATGAACTCCAATAGCTATTACCATTGGGTCCTCTCTGATGCTTGGGGAGACCCTACTGTTGCCCTGGGTATTTCAGCACCTAAATGATCTGTACCTTCATTGGACTGGCCCCATGTTGGCCAAGATATTTTCAACAACATAAAAAGTATTGAAGTACAGAGTAGGGGCCAGACACTGGATTAAATGCTGAGAATACACAAGTGGAAAAAAAGAAAAAAAAGAAACCATCTCTGCCCCCTAAGAGTTTACATTCTACTATGGCTAACTAGGCTTTCCTATCTTTCCAGCTTTTTACACATCACTCCTTACATGCTAGGATCCAAACCTCCTGGCCAACCTCACACTCCGATGGCTGAATCCTGACACTGGCTGATCCCTGTCTCTGGAATGTTCTCCCTCCACACCTCTGCCTCTTAGAATCCCTGTCTTCTTGTAAGCCTGAGTTCAAATGCTGCCTTCAGCAGGAGGCTTTTCCTTGTGCTTCTAGCTGCTAGTTGCTTTCCTTCTAAGGTTACCTTGTACGTATGTCCATGTTGCCTCCCCTTCTTAGAATTTAAATTCTGTGAAAAAAAAGACTGTTTCCATAATGCCTGGTATATAGTGGGCACTTAATAAGTGCTTGTTGCTTGAGAAGGTAAATGACAACAACTAACATTTAAGTAGCACTTTGGGTTTGCCAAGCACTTTGCAAGCTTTCTATCATTCAATTCTCACAATAACTCTTTGTGGTAATTAGCCCCATTTTTCCAGATGAGTAAACTGAATCTGAGATGATAAGTCCTATGCTTCAGGTGCAGCATTTAGCCCAGTACCTGGTACATAGTAGGTACTTAATCAATGCTTATTTACTTGGCTTGACACAGCTAGTAAGTGCCAGAGGCAAGATTCAAGCCCAGCATTTGTATTTTGTACAAGCCCCACAGTTTATCCAATATTTCCAGATATCGTTCATGGCATACTACCATGGCAAGCACTGAGATTGATATAATGATGAATAAGATATAGTCCTTGCTCTGAAGATACTTGGAATTCCATAAGAAAGGAAGAGTGTCTACAGCTCTTCATAAACCCTCTATAGGGACCCTCCCAAAATAGTAGAGTCCTTCCTCTTCTTCTCTTAATAGCTCAGAGTTACCAGTGCAAAATTTAGAGGGTTGTAAACTGTTTCCCGTAAGCCAAATCCACACAACTCTCACCTTTTTTTGTTCCACTAAAGATCTCCAGCTACACAAAAACAGACAGAAGACCAGATCTGGCCTGTACTGGGTAGTTTCCTGACCCCTGCTGTAGTGTTCTTAACCAATTTGTAAAAGAGGAATTAACTTATTCTGCTTGGCCCCAGAGGAAATAAGTAATAACTATGAGAATGTCAAAGAAAAGAGGTTAGGCTTTTTGTCAGGATCAGGAAAAACTCTGGTTCAGGCCTATCTAATTGACATGACCTCATTTATATAAATCAACATGAACAGATGCGTAGGAGAAACATGAAGAACAGAGAAGGGAGAGATGAATGTATGTCTAAAATGGGGATTCTTAACCAGTTTTGTGCCATCGACCCATTGAGCAGTCTGGGGAAGCCTATGGGCCTCACCAAGAATGGATGGAATGTTGGGTCTGGAGTCAGGAAGACCTGGGTTCAAATCTGGCCTCAGACACTTTTTAGATGTATGACTCTGGGCAAGTCACTTAGCCTCTTTCTGCCTCAGTTTCCTCATCTATAAAATGGAGATAATAATAGCACCTACCTCCCAGGATTGTTGAGAGAATCCAATGAGGTAAAATTTGTGAAATGCTTAGCACAGTGCCTGGCACGTGGTAGGTACTGTGTACTACACCACATTTCATATTCTCAAAAACATGTGTTCTAATGCACATAAAAACCACATAGGATTACCAGAAATTATATTGAAATAAATATGTAATTTTTCCACCCAATTTTGCAGATCCCCTAGAATCCATCCAAGGACTCCTTAAAGGTTCATGAACCCCAGGATAAGAACTCCCAATCTAAAAGTATGTGGGATTCAAGTCTTGATTAAGCTTCATATTGTTTCTATCCATTATACATGATAAAAATCAGCTTTTTCTGGGCAAAGCATACAGGATGTGACAGAGAGGATCCTGAGATTTAATAGATTTAATAGAACCCAGCAACCACTACCCCTTTCTGGTGGTTCTTGTGGGGACGAAGAAGATCACCAGGAGAAAACAAGAAAGCATCCCCCATATTCCATCCTTCCTCCTTCTCCTCCTCCTCCTCCTCCTCTCAGTTGCTGAGTCCTATTGATTCTACCTTCTCAATGCTTTGCATATTCATCCACTTCTCACTACTCACATGCCCACCCCTCAAGTTCAAGGCCTCCTCACCTCTCCCCCAGACTCCTACGAAAGTCTCCTCATTGATCTCTTGCCTCTCCAATTGATCCTCCATGTAGCTACCAAATTGATATTCCTAAAGCCTAAATTTGACCATGCAATTGTCCTGCTCAAGAAGTTCCAGTGACTTCCTATTGGCTCTAGGTTACAATTCAGATTCCTCATTTTGGCATTTAACACAATGGCTTAACAATTTGTCTCCAATTCAGCTTTCTTGACTGATTTCCCATTATTCATTCCCCCTTTCCCCCTCACCACTCAGCCTTCAAAGATACCTCAGCTTCTGCAGGCTTCTCCTTCTAGAAGATCCCTTTACCTTTGGGCTCCATTCTCTGATAGATGCCTCTTTTTCACACCTTCCCTTAAGTTTTCCAAAACATGTCTACCTAACATGCTAGGTGCTTTCTTCATGGTGTCATCTCTTGATAATAATTGAGCATGTGAGAGGTATCCATTAGGCATGCCTCATTCTCAGTTCATGATCAGCCCATCTATAATGATTTTTTATCATGTATTTCATTGGTTATAGCTTTTGCAACATTTCTGCATAGCCCTTTGTAATGTTTTATAGACTGACCATGTCCCCCAAGCTCCTTTCCATTACCTTTTAGGTGATCCCAATTTTAATACTTCAGAGATTATGATTCCTTGTCTCATTGTCAAGCATTACTAGAAGAATGTTGATAATGAAAATATGGGTCTTCATTTCAGGGGAAAAAAATTAGTGCATTTTTGAGGGGTGCATCTTTAAAATGAGGTAGCTTGGTGGCTTAAAGGATGAAGCATTGAATTTACATTCAGGAAGATCTGAGTTTAAATCCTGCATGAGATATTTTCCTAATTGTGTGACTCTGAGCAAGTCATTTTAACCTCTGTTTGCCTCAGTTTGTTTGTTTGGGTTTTTTTCTTAGGCAATTGGGGTTAAGTAACTTGCCCAGGGTCACACAGCTAGTAAATGTCAAGTGTTTGGTCTGAGGCTGGATTTGAACTCAGGTCCTCCTGACTTCAGGTCTGGTGCTCTATCCACTGCGCCACCTAGCTGCCCCTGCCGCAGTTTCTTTATCAGTAAAAATAAAGCTAATAATAGCACCTTACCTCATTGGGTTGTTATGAAAATGGGATGAAATAATAATATGTAAGGTTATTTGTAAACCTTAAAGTCATATATATGTTATTATTATTATTTATTAAAATAACTTTGCCATTTCCCAAAGGCAATATATCCTGCTCTCTTCCTCTCATATACTTTTGGGCCCAGTTCACTGCTCTTGTATAGTATCTGTCCAAAATTTTATATATATATATATATATAATATATATTATATATTATATATATATATATATATATATATATATATATATATATATATATATATATATATATATATATATGTGTGATGGTGTGTGTGTGTGTGTGTGTGTGTCTGTGTGTGTGTATGTATGTACATATGTGGATATACACACATATACAGATCTATCTATCTCTAGCTGTCTATCTATCATCTGTCTCTGACTCTCAGTCTCTGTCTCTCTGTCTGTCTCTCTTTCTGTCCCTCTCCATCCATGTGTGTGTGTGTGTGTATATATATATATATATACACACACACACACACATATCCATATATAATGTATGTGTATATACACATACATATTTATATATGTGTGTATATATATGCACACATACATATACATAAATACAAATACATACATACACACATATATTTGCACATATATACATACACCTGTATATCTTTACAAATAAATATTGCATACATATGAACACATACAAATCTAGGGTTGCAGGATCATAGATGTAAAGGCAGAAGAAATTTTAGAGGCCATCTGGTCTATTTCTCTCATTCCATAGATGAGGACACTGAGGTGCCAGGAAAGCTAAGTGTTTTGCCAAAGGTTAATCATATAATAAGGATCAGAAGCAGAATTTGAACCTAGATCTCCTGACTCCAGAGCCAGTGCTCCTTCCACTATACCATGCTGTCTCCTAAAGGCACTTCTGGGAGGAGAATGTACACATTGTCCTTGGATGGACAAGAGATATCCAAATCAGGAGATATTTGTCATCCACTTAGTTTTTCCTGTAGTAATAGACCAAATTCCGTTCAGTATCTTCCACATATAGGTCTCATCTTAGACACTATGTAATACTCTGTGTCTTGATGCAATCAGCACAGTATCACTCACAATCAGGAATATCTGGAGAACTAATTACCTCTAGATAATTCCACTTCCATTTGGACTCTATTCTAGATCTCTTTCATGACAGTGGAAAACACCTTTGGAAATCCTGCTTTTCTGACTTAATGCTTAGTTGGATAATAATGACCAAAGGGTTGTCAAAAAAGGTTATCTCTGTTAGTATATTTCAAGGAGTCATTAATTTTGACATATGTGTGTACGTGTATATGAAACACCTTATTGGAGAAGAGTCTTTAAACCAATACTTTGTTCTACCAAATCAACTTTTTTTAAGGGTTTTTTTTTTGGTCTACCTAGATCATTAAGTCTTTCTCATTCAGAAAGGTTATAAAATTCCACCTTTTCCAAGTAGCATTCTTGGACTAATTGAAAGGGAAATCTAGCCTAAGGAAAAAGACAGCAAACTGAAAGTGAAAAGATCTAGACTCAAGTATGATCTCCAGCATAGGATGTGGCCAAATATCTTTTCCTTTCCAGTCCTCAGTTTCCTAATCTATCAAATATGGATAATCACACACTTAGACTACTCACCTCCTAGGGTTGCTTTGGGAAAGTGCTAAAGAAATGGGATCTGTGTTCATGAATTAGTGGTAAATGTTTAACAACCGTCTCTCTAAGGCTTTGGGGAGGGGCAGTTACAAATAACCCGCACTGTTTAATCAGCATTGGCAACATTTTCTCCATCAGATAGATAGATAGAGGGATAGATAGATAGATAGATAGATAGATAGATAGATAGATAGATAGATAGATAGATACACATATATATAAACTTTTTTCCATCACTACATCACTTTCTCATCACCATCACTTCTCAAGTCCAAATAATTCACAAAACAATAAATTAAGCCCTGATTAGTAGCTTTACTAGGTGTAAATGCTCACACAGAAAATGGAACAATCAGCTCTTGATTTTGAGCTGGCTCCAGCATGCTACTGCTTGCAACCCCAATTTCTCTGCCACCACACGATGGTACTTTGCTTCTTTGAATGCTCATAATGTTAATTGGTTATTGATTTGATTCATATACTAGTTCAATGTTTATCTTTTATCTCCTGGTCCTTTATGTCTTTCCACATCAGTATCATCTGCCATGCTTGTAAGGACCTCTAAACCTGGAATCCTAAGTGTTTCATTTGACCTGTTGCTGTCATGCTTAGCTAAGCATTCAGTCAATCCCTTTTTGGTGAGTCCAGTCCCTGTATGCACCAGTTAGTTGTTCAAAGAGAAAAGTGTTCCCTGGCCACAAACTGCCCTCTGAACCCAGCCAGTTGTCTCAAAAAAAAAATGCCTACTGTTGGTGAAAACTGCACTGAATTTGTAGTGAGAGCCTCAGGATTTGAATCACTATTGGTAATTACTGGCTGTGTAACCTTGTACAAATTTCTTTACCTCTTTGGGCCTCAGTTTCCCTATAGAGAAAAGGTGGATTATGATTATAACTAGGAAGTCTTTTCCTGCTCTCAAGCCTCCAATACTCTGGGCAGGGCTACATGAGAATGAGTGTGGATGGTTCAGTAGAAAAACACAGCAGTGTACATATCTCTAATAGCGACTCAGTAGCACCACTTTCCTGCAAAGAAACCAACCCACTCATTTTACCTCCATAACTCAGAGGACTGATCTGAACTCACACAAAAAGTAAGTTCTGTTCTTTTTTGTTTGTTTCATTGATTTATTATTTGTTTTACATGTATAGGATTCCTTCAGTCAGATAAAGATGCCTCGGATAGAAGCCATGGGGCATAGGGGGAAGAGAATTAGATATGGAAATCCCAGTTGTGCCACTCATGAGCTGTATGAACTTGGGTCACTTTTAGTTTCCCCATATGTAAAATGAGATATTTATACTAGATGATCTCTAAAGTCTCTGCTAAATCTAAATCCTATGTTCGGTTTCCTAGCCTACTCTAAATAATAGTAATGATTGCTAGCATATGTTGTTGTTCAGTCATGTCCAACTCTTTGTGATTCCATTTGTGGTTTTCTTGGCAAAGATACTGGAGTGGTTTGCCGTTTCCTTCTCTGGCTCATTTTACAGATGAGGAAACTGAGGCAAACAGGGTCAAGTGATTTGCCCAGAGTCACACCGTTAATAAGTGTCTGAAGACAGATTTGAACTTGGGTCTTCCTGACTCCAGGCCCAGTGCTCTATCCATCTCACTATCTAGCTACTTATCTAGCACACATTTGCAAAGCACTTAGCAGTGCTAACTTCTTTGATCCTTAGCATAACTTTGTGAAGGAGGTTCTCTGATCATTCCCATTTTATAGATGAGGACAATGAGACTCAGAAAGGTTAAGTGATTTGTTTAGATTACCAAAGTCATACACAGTCAATAAACATTTATGAAGCACCTCCTATGTTCCAAGAACTGTGCTAAGCACTGGAAACACAAAGCAAAAGACAGTCACTGCCCCTTAAGGAGTTCACAATCTAATGGAGTAGCTTATGATCTAATGATTTAATGGCTGTTAAGCATCTGAAGCAGGATTTGAAGTCAAATCTTTCTGAATTCCAAGGCCAGTGCTCCATCCTCTACTCCACTTGTTGCTGGTCCTCATTTTTTGAAGAGGACTGATGACATCACCAGCTGCTCATTAAATAAATCAAAGTATCTCTGGTTGAAAAGGCATGGACACTAAATGACTTACCATGGATAAATGGTGATAATTCTTAATATTCTCTTAGTTTCCACAGTATCCTGGCTAATCCCTTCAAGTAAAGTATTTCTCTTCCAAAATTTTGTCCCCATTGAATACAGAATTATGTATCCGATGAAGTTTCCTGCTTAAATGTAGGGATTGGACTGGTTGAAATCTAGGTATAATCACTTCTCTGGTAATTGAACATACATAGAGTAATGATTATTTTAAATTAAGTAATGACATGGGAGAAATTGTTGGTGTAGATATAGCAAAATATTTCAAATTCATTAATCATTAAGTTTGCCTGTCTTAAAATATGAAATGATCCACCTTCATTCATTAATTCTAGGTCAAGTATATATTCTAGCTGGTCTTCTTTGTGATTATGGTGCAGAAAAAGTGTTTGGAAGCCTACGGTTTATCGCGGTTGTTATTTGCTCCTGTTGACTACAGGATGGAAGGAAACTTATTCGTCATTGTGATTTGGGATCCAATCAGGCTCTCTGTATTTCATAATAATAGCCAGATTTTGATGTATTGGGTTAAATTTCTTGGACGATCTATGTCCTCATTCTCCTCTTCTCCCCCCAACAAAAATCTGTTCAAGGGAAAATTTCATTATATGGAAATGTTTTTCAGTTGACAGCCACCTAGTAGGGAACTTCTCATTGGCTTTTTTATCCTCTGTGAATTAGTGGGTGTTCAATAAATATGGTTTGGTCTAGAAAAAGAAATTAGAATTTTTTTTTTAACACTGTAGATAGATCCGTCAGTGATCTCATTCCCAGTAATTGCTCTTTAATGTATAGGTCTGTCCAGGGAAGAGCTTTCTAATACCACCAAATTCAACTAACTTTAATCTCTAAACAGATATTAACTGCATTCAGTTAGGCACACATGTACTGAACACCTATTGTATAGTAAGTCCTAGTGAATCAACTTCTGCCTTGAAGGAATTTATAGTCTAATTACTATATAAAAGATTATATGAAAGTTACTAAAAAAAGAGAAACACAAATTCCAGATTCTCCTGGTTCAGGAGTGGGTAACCTGTGGCCTCAAGGCCACTTGTGGCTTTCTAGATCCTTGGGTGAGGCCTTTTGACTGATTCCAAGTTTTACAGAACAAATTCTTTTATTAAGGGGATTTGTTTTGCGAAGTTGGAATTCAGTCAAACGGCTGCACTTGAGGACCTAGAGGGCTACATGTGGCCTCGAGGCTGCAGGCACAATTCACATACAAATAATTACAAGTCATAATTCAATTAATACATATGTGAATTCTAAACAGTGACTCAAGAGATTCACAAGGATCACTTTTATTGAGATCAGGGAAGGCCTCATTGATTCCATTGCAGTAGGGAGTTCCCTCTACTGATGCAAGTCAGTACCTTCTCTAGTTCTGTGCCTTCTCTACAACTTAAGAGTCTTACAGACTTGCCTAGAGTGTTAAGTGGGTAAATTAATTGCCCAGGGTCACACAAGCAGCATTTTCAGAGGCAAGACTTGACCCTAGGCCTCCCTGGCTTCAGAACTGACTCTCTATGTCACACTGACTCTCTTAGCTAGAATTCACGGTTAAAACATGAAGTGACCAGATGGTATATCACCACCATCCCCTTCTCCCCTGCCCCACCCTGCTAACTTCCCTGCCACACTCAATAGCCTCCCCAGGACTACTCTCCAAGGGTCTCTGGGCTCCCAACCATGGGCACACTTGCCCTATCACCTTTTGCTCCAGACACAAACATTAATTGTTGCTTGTCTGTCAATTTTGAGAGGAAGAAATTCATGAATTAGAGTGAATGGGAACTTTTCTCTCTGTCCCCTTTTAAAGTTGTATCTTTGTAGTTATGGAAAGAGGTTATTGCTTTTGGAGAAGGGTTGTTTTTTGTTTGTTTGTTTGTTATAATTACCTCAGAGCAAAAGTTCAAAATTAATTCTAAAATAAATTTCTATATTTTTAGTGTTAGTTGACAGCATCCATATCTTCTGGGTGGGTAATATCTCAGGAAAGAGAGGTGATAGCCCATCAGATATAACATCACCAAAAGCCTACATGAATACATCAATTTCCTTTCTTCCTCTCCTGCTTGTTCAGAAAACGTGCTGAATTTAGCCTCATGTAATATCTAGGTTATTTTTCACGCTAGTTCACTACAAATATTATCAAGGTTTAGGAAAACGTTGCAGGCCCCCAGAAAGGGTTTCACTGATGCAGATGTTACTGGGACGCCAGAGTACAAGATAAGGTGTTTCCTACCACAGGAAGTTTCTTCTCATAGCGGGTTCACGGTTGATATTTACATAGGAAGGAAAGTCAAAGTCAAAACAAAAAAAAAATAATTTCATAATGTTTTAAGTGTATGTTTTCCAAACGCCCCAAACCAAGTAACCTGGTTTGAGAAAGACTGACCCTGCATTTCTGAATTGATCCTCCCTTCTAATCTCCGGGTTTCCCTCCTAAGCATACGGCACAGTGAGAGGTTTGCCTAAATCCACTCAAAGAGATAAGGACTGTTCAGCTTTGAATGTTCAGAGCTGTTATATGGGAAATAAGTCATACCTCCTTATTTATCTTCGTCCTCACCCCCCCAACTAACCACTACCACATTGCACCCCCTCCTCAGCCAACCAAGCGAACACCCAAAGATGTTCTCCGCAAATGGATTAGCAGCTGAAATATTTGCTTTCATTTCTGAAGACTTTGCTTCAGAGCTTATTTGTCCAATTCTATAGTTCAAATTAATTTCATACTTCAGGGATTTGCTGTGTGCATTGACAGAGTCAATGACAGAAAGGGAGCTTTATTGGAAAGGGTGTTAGTGGGGGGACCAGAGGGCTTAAGGGATAATTTGGTAATGGGCTATGGAGACTTCCTTTTCTAGGTCACTGGTTCAAATCTAGAACCTGCTTGGCAGTGATTGAAAATCATTACTCTCTGACAGCCGCTTGATGATCGGCCCAAGATTGGTTGGAGTTTCATTCTGTTCCTTCAGCATACTGTAAACTAGAGTTTACAGTAGAGAGGCCAAGGATTAACGAGAATCATGGTGACTGAATTGTCAGCTCCCTTTTTCCCAGTGAGATACTTACATCAACAGATGATATAGGAAGTCAGTTTATAGAGTGTAAGTGGATGGTTGGACCAGAGAAGGATGGAGGATTCTGAGGCTCACCTTTTGCCAAAAATGAAATATGATTCCAACTCTAGGCAAACACAAAAGATATTAGGAGATAGAAAAAAAAAATACTTCAACAGCCCCTATCAGTCAGTCACTTATTTGGAGATGAGATGGAATGGGCGATAGAAAATGCTCACTCAAGGAAGACAAAATAATGGAGACCTGGAAAGTATTGATGATACCTGGCCACATAACAGAGTAGCTCAAGGAGAAGGCCCCAGATAGAATTCATACAGTAAATAAAGATGCAGCCAAGAGGGCACTCCGCTTGTTTCATCACCTCTGTAAAGATCCAATAGCCCCTAGAGGAATTTTCAGAGGAAGTTGGGTGGAATAGCTTCTGAGGTCCTGCAGGAAACAAGGATTGCCCTCTTTGGAGCTGCCAGGACCTTTTGGGGATGAGGAATCAGAGGATAAAAGGGAAATTAGCTGGTTACAATCTTTTCCTTCCTCCAGAATTCCAAGGGTCCAGAAAAAGGGGTATATAGCCTTAATAAAGACTCATGATTTTAAAGAGCTTTACAAAGTGTCTTTATCACAACACCTCCCTGTGAATTAAATAGTATGAATATTATCCCCACTTTATAGATGAGAAAACTGAGGCTCAGAGAGAAGTAACTTGCCCAAAGTCATACAGTTGGGAAGAGACAGAAGCAAGATTGGGACTTAGCTTTTCTGCCTCTAAGGCCAGTGTTCCTTAAGGAACCCTTCTTAAAAATACCCATGGAAGTGCTATGGATTTGGAGCCAGAAGACCTGGATTTGAATCTTACCTCTTCTTTTTGTTTCCCCTCTCTGGGCTTCATTTTCCTTCAATTAAAAATGACTAATTGACCAAAGAACTAGAGCTAAAAGGAAACTTAGAGACGAGTTAGTACAAACCCTTCATTTTATAGATGAGGAAATTATTGAGTGAGATTTGACTTGCCTGACGTCACCCATGCAGGATTTGAACCCTGGCCCTCTGAGACAGCATTCTTTCAACTGTGCCAGCACTGCCTCCCACACTGATTTCCAAGGTCCCTTCTAGCTCTAAGGCCCTTTATGGCCTAACATTCCAGGCTCTTCACAATCTGACTCCAACCTACCATGCTAGTCTTAAAATAAACTATCCTAATTCATGTTAAGCTCTAAGATAGTAAATAAACATGTTGTTGTTGTTGTTATTATTATTATTATCTTTGTGTAATCTCTGCTTAGTTATATGGGCAATAAGTATTTAATAAATACTATATGCTAGGTCCTAGGGATACAGAGAGAGGGCAAAAATATAGTCCCTGCTCCCAGGGAGCTTACACTCTAAAGGAGGAGAGAACATTTAAGTAATTAGGTACATACAAGCTACACATAAGAGAATAGGTTGTCGGCAATCAGAGAGTAGCTGGAGGAGCTGAGAAAGGCCTGCTACAGAAGTTGGGATCTGAACTTGATCTTGAAGGAAGTTGAGGATGCTAAGAGGCAGAGATGAAGTGGCAAAGCATCCCAGAAATAGGGAACAACTAATGCAGAGAAGCAGAGTCAGGAGAAGGAGGGCTGTATTCAGAGCATATCAAGGAAGCCAGAGCAGCTGGGTCATAGAGTGTCTGGATGGGTGAAGTGTGAGGAGACTGGAGAGGCTGGAAGAAAATCGAGCACTGGCCCTTGGAGTCAGGGGACCTGCATTCAAATCCAGCCTCAGACACTTACTAGTTGTGTGACCTTGGGCAAGTCACTTAACCCTTATTGCCTCCAAACAAAAAAAAAATGGAGGACTTTATATCTTGGGGACCATAGGGAATCATTGGAATTTATTGAGTAGAGGGAGTGACATGGTTAGACCTGTGCTTTAGAGTAATCAGGAAGTTCAGAAAATAGAAGGGTTGGGGGAAAAGGTGAACCCTATTTTGAATATGTTGGGTCTGAGATGCCTATAAGGACAGCCAGTTTAAGATGTTCGAAAGGCAACTTGTAGAGCTGGATACATAAAACTGGATAATATCTGCCTAGAGAGATATCCACTGACCCTTTGGGAGTCAATGAAAGCACCAAGTAGGGTAGCATGGACAGAAAAGAGAGGGGGGCCCAGGACAGAGACTTGAGGGACACCCATGGCTAAAGAACCAGCAAAAGAGACTGACAAGGAAGTCAGAGAAGTAGAAAAAAAAAAGCAGAAAAACAATAGCAAGAAAAATTGGAGAAGAGAAGAGATCTAGAAGGAGAATGTGATTAACAGTGTGAAAGTTCTCAGAGAGGTCAAGAAAGATGAGGCTTATGAAAATGCCTGTTATTTTGACCCTTTAGAAATCAGCAGCAGCTTTCCAGAAAGCAGTTTCAGTTGGGAGCCAGATTACAAAGGGGTTAGAAGTGAATGAGAGGAGGAGGAAAAGCACCACAAGTGTAGACAGTTTTCTCAAAGGGAAGAAGACATATTGAATGATAGCTGGTAAAGATGGTATAATCAGCTGAGGGGTTTTTAAGGATTGTGGGGAGACAAATGTCATTTCAACCTCAAAGACAACGGTAACATCTTGAGCTGGCAGATTTTCTGTCAATTAAGACATCCAGGTGTTGATTTACATAGACTAAGGATAGCTCCAAGATCTTCTTCATCATCATCTTCATCATTTCATCATCCTCACCACAATTGCCAGTATTTATATAGCACTTAAACACTTGCAAAGTAAACCTTATCTCATTTGATCCTCAGGTTGACCCTGGGAGATAAATGTTATTATACCCATTTTACACATAAAGAAACTGAGTCAGACAAAAAATGAGTAACTTGCCTAGGGTCACACAGCTAGTAAGGGTTCCAAGGCAGTATTCAAACTCAAGTCTTCTAGACTCTAAGTCTAACACTCTATCCACTATACCACATGATAAACATTCGGGGGGGGCATAAAAATAAACAAGACATAATGGCCTTCTATCGCACTATATGAGTAAAACCTATGCCACCTGATTTATTCATTTAACAAGCATTTATTCAGCTCTTATTATGTACCAGGAACAGTTGTAGATACTGGAGATACAAAGACAAAAACAGTTCCTGTCTTCAAGGAGATTATAGTTTAATGAAGGGGACAACAGATAGATAAGTAAATGCAGAATGTATATAAAGTCATATGGATGCCCAAAAGAGGGCAAGGAGGAGAAAGCAGAATATTGAGAAAGACCTCACCTCTAGAAGGTGAGCCTTGAAGAAAGCTAAGAGTTATCAGAAATGGAGGTGAACAGGGAGTGCATTCCTGGCATGGAGGATAGTCTGGACCAACACACAGGTCAGGGAGGGAAATGTCTTGGTTGAGGAATGGCAAGTAGAACAGTTCGATTGGAAGCTGATGAAAAAAGAGGAGTTCAACTGGAAATCCAGATTACCATCCACGTGAGTGTGGTGCAGAGGAGGAGAGATTGTACCACACCAATCAGGGAGGTTTACTATGCTTGTCATTGAATTTCAAGTGGACACATTGGTGTGAGCATCAAACAACTTCCTCCACTCTGCATTCCAGATAGCCGACAATGATGTCTCAAGGCTGAATGTCTTTGCAGAGGGAGAATAACTGGACCCTAGTACTCTTAACCTGAGCCAAGCCCATAGCACTGGGAATGCACAATGATGGGATCCTCTGGGACCAAGTTCCTCATATCAGAATTCAGAAACACTGAGGAATCTTTTAGTATGTCAGGTCTGGGTCTGGGGCCACAATAGAGATTAGAGAGGAGAAGGAAGAGAAAGTTGAAGAGTAAAAAGGAAAAAAAGAGTCTTAGTTTCTTACTTTTTTGAAATGAGAGAATTGGACTGGGTGGTCTCTACACATCCTTCTAGCTCTAAATCTTATCCTATGAAAAGGAAGAGAGCAAAGAACAAGGTGGTATAGTGGTTAGAAAGTGGAACGTGATGCCAGAAAGACTTGGGTTCAAATCCCTCCCTCTAGCTCTGCAACCTTGGACAACTCTAAGCTCTAAGTCATAGATTCCTCATATGTAAATGAGAGTGTTGTACCCAGCAATCTCTAAGGTGCCTTCCAACTCTAAATATCTAATTCTAGGATAAGAAGGAAAAGGAGGAGAGAGTGGTGGCAGCTGTGCAGTTTTCTACATGCCAGATATTTAGGAAGGCAAGGGTACCAGGAGGATTTCAATGGGATGTGACAGGGCCTGGCCAACTGGGAGTGGGGTAACCTCATATCACTGGGCAAGAAAACCTCCATTTCATTTACATACCCAAGCACAAAGGGAGAGAATCTCACTCTGTTCATGCTATCTGTGAAGAGAAGGCATAGGAGGTTAGTTGTCATTAAAGGAGCAGTAAAACCAGAGCCTGCTGTTAGGCTCTCTACCTTCTCCACAAAGTAAGCAATGGGGTAATATGTAGTAGGCATTGATCATAATGAGCTGTTGGATGCAATAATGTAATAGAGAGAACACTTAAATAGAGAAAAATGCTTTCTGCAACTTCTTGTATTGTCTACAGAAGCAGGGTGAGACATAATCCCAAGTTATTTATCTCAGAGAGTAGGAACTCAGAGAAAGCCTGATGAGAAATTGAGTAGTAGATAGATCATCTATACTTGAATGTTTAACCACCAGGGGTCTCTGCTACAATGGTGTCTGATCCTATTTATTAATAAGGATTAAATATATATATATATATATATATATATATATATATATATATATATATATATATATATATATATATATATATATATATATATATATATATATATAGCTATATATGGGTATATACTGGGGTGGTTTGCCATTTTCTTCTCCATCTCATTTTACAGATGAGGAAACTAAAGATTAAGTGACTTGCCCAGGGTCACACAGATAGTAAGTGTCTGAGGCCAGATTTGAACTCAGGAAGATGTCTTTCTGTCTCCAGAACAATCATCTATCCATTGAGCCACCCAGCTTGGATGCTCAGGGAGAACTAACAACCCTAGTGTGAGGGCTTGCCAAGCCCTTTTCAGGGCTGCTTATCCACCTGTCACCTAACTCTCCCCTGTGACTCCAAAAAGCTGTAGCATGCACCTTGGCCCCACCCTAGCAAAGTCATCTCTGCATATGGGCTAAACCAGGTTGAGGGTATCCAAGAGGCCTCTAACATGTCAGAGAGTTAGGGGGATGTCTACTCCAAGCATGTGAAAACTGTCCCTGGCAGAATGGATGGTTGAGAACAATCTGTTCCAACAGCCATGAAGGTGGCTGAAACAGGTACTGTGGAGCTCTTAGAGCTTGGTCAGACATCGAAGATGCCAAGGTCATCTTGACTTTTTGTTTTGCCACTGGACTTCAATGGCTCTGAAAGAAAGAGTGAGGCTAGCAACTTAGTGCAACTTTGCCTCACTTAAATCTAATTCATTCACAAGTCAAGGCATCACATACACACATACACACACATACACACACAGAGAGATGTTATTGGTCCTTTTCAAAAACAAAGGACAAACAACATATAAGTATATACATTCATGATAGCCCCAAATGTTATGCACTTCACTCAACACCAAAACCTTCTCTAGAGTACTATAAATTCTCTCTGGTTCTCAGATGGCCAGTTACCTCCATCCTTTAGCTCTGCCCTCTCTTTATCTTGGTAATCTAAAGATTTGGTGCATGTGGACCTATCCAGTTAGACTCCTGGCTCAGCCCTCACCCACAATAAAAAACACTTTTTCCTTCCCTGTTGCATTTTGGTGGGGTCAATCAAAGCAAGGTAAAACCAATATAGAAGAAAATGAATCAAAGAAATACATTAAACAACAACCACATGGGTTAGATCTCTGCAACTCCTCCTAAGATCAAGTTACTCTAACCACCATTAGTCTTCACTAAATGCACTACCTGGGAATTTGAGGAGCCTTGTGTCACTGCTTAGATTTAAATATCTCCATTATATTCATGCAAGCCACCCTCTAAAACCCAAGATTTAAGGAACAGGATCCAGGGGCTCAGATTTTAGTGCCACCGGCCCCCCCCCCCAATCACCTTGGTCAACAGGAGAGAAGTCAATCCTTCACAGTGTTCTCAGGTGAATCTGGTCAGGTCATCATTGTGATATTCTTTGTCACTCACCTCTTGAATGCAGGCCAATGTGGCCAGTGTCTTTTCTTTCCCTTATATAAGTGAGCACAAAGGGAAGAATCTCCACAGAATATGGCCAGCTGAAGTCTATGAACCCTGTACAAGCAGCTGGACAATTCCTTCTTTTCTGTCCTTTCTCCTTCTTAAAAAAAAAATAATAATAACTTCCATGTTGGCCCATACATCACTTCCACCAAGGTAAACCTGATACTGCCCCCTCTGTTTCTTTTATAATCATCAAAAGAGCAAGCACATAGCCCTTTAAAGTTTGCAAAGCACTTTACAAATATTCTCTCGGTTCATCCTCACAACAGCCCTGGAAGGTACATTTTATTATTATCCCATTTTACAGATGAAGAAACTGAAACTGAGAGTAATTATTAAGTGACTCTTCTAGGGCCACACAGCTAGTTTCTGAGGCAAGATTCAAACCAGTATTTTCTTGATTCCTATTTCCATACTCCATCCACTTAGTGGCCCAGGTAGGTCAAATTTTAAGGACAAGGTCAACCCAAGATATGAGACACACAATTTGTTTCCTGAGTTCATTCCCTCTTTCTTATTCCTTACCCTCACTCCAAGTGGACCAGAATGTGGAAAGAAAGGGGCAGCTAGGTGGTGCAGTGGATAGAGCACTGGCTCTGAAGTTAGGAGGAACTGAGTTCAAATCTGGCCTCAGACCAAACACTTGACACTTCCTAGCTGTATGACCCTGGGCAAGTCACTTAATCCCAATTGCCTTAAAAAAAAACAGACTGTGGAGAGAATTACATCTATTTCTTTATCTGCATAATAGGGGAGTGTTATCAATTAATAATTAAAATTTATTAAAATGTACCAGGCACTGTGCTAAAAACAATAGGGACACAAAAAGAGGCAAAAAAAATATTAATAACTGCTATCCTGAAGGAGTTGACAATTTAATGGAGTTTACAATCTACCATGCTGTTCAAAGTGTTATAATAATTTCTAAAAGGGAATGATACTGATAATTTCTGCAGTGGGATTATTGGTCTTTTTTTCAAAAACAAGTTAATGCCTAAGGGCCCTTCCAACTCTCACATTCTAATTCATATTACGTTCTCATGTTCCTTTCAGTTCTGAACTATACTTTCACTGATACAAGGTTTCATTGCACAAGGAAACTTCTAGCCCTAATATTCTTGCCTTCCATTTTGTTCGCCTCTCCCACAGCAGGCCAATTTGGCTTGGATGAGATGGGAGTCACCAGCTCTAACTCTTCTGGTGAGAAGGAAGACTAGGCCTCACTACACTCCCTAGTACTAGACAACCAAGGCCCAAGGTTGAGTGACTCACACAGGAAGAATGGGACAGATCCCAAATTCTACATCTTTTTCATTCAACCGTCCTAGTTCTGGGAAATTGAATCTGAAAGCGATTCCCAGCAAGGAGTCCAGACATGCTGAAGAGTGCATCTGAATAACAGGCCAGCCAAAGGAATATGATTGTACTGAACACACATAATTAATAATTGGGAAGGGAAAAGAAGCTGTTTCCCCTTGTAATTAAGCCACTCTAGAAGAGTTAATGAATGGCATTCATTACAGTTGAATGAATCAAAGGCTAGGTGATCATGACCTGTTCCTGGGAGGGACCGCAGACTAGTTAGTTTTGAAGGAAGATTTACTGTCACTCTCTTTCTCAGCCAGCTAATGGCAGTGATGGGGAAGCCAATGCTGGTGTTCTTCACCATTTCCTTGGTGCCTGCTTTAGTTCAGGAAAGAACCATGGCCTTTGCATTGCCCAAGGGAAGTGTTTTTCACTACCAGCAAACGACTTTTCCCCCCCATACCCTGAGAAACTCCCTGGGTTAATTTCAGGAAGTGGGAAATGGATGCAAAGCTTCCCCTCAGCCATCCAGATTAATTTCCTATAACCCAGAGTCTAATGTTTCCCACTGGTTTGAGCCAAAGAACACAGGAAGGAAGGGCTCCCTTTGGCAGCTTGGACAATGGGTCCTAGAAAGTCATTTTAAGGCTTCAGAGATACGCCTTTGAGAGCTTCTCATTTGGTTTCTCTAAATCAGAGGTTCTTGACCTTTTTGTGTCTTTTGGACCCCTTCAGCAATCTGGTGAAATCTATGAACCCTGCCTCAGAATAGTGTTTTTATATGCCTAAAATAAAATATATGGTATTACAAAGTAAACCAACCATATTTAAACACAGTTCTCATTTTTTTAAATGAAAGAAGTTCACTCGACTAATAAAAAATAAAAATAATTTCTAAATAAAAATAAGCTTAAAAATAAACTTAAAGAAAATCCTTTGTGGGGGAAAAAAACCAAGGGTTGTGGAAAAAAGTCTTTGGACTTGAAACCAAAATGAGGATGGCTAAAGCTATTCTTCATTTTTCAGGAAGTAGTACCACAGCTGAAGTTAGCAGTTGGAACCAGAAAGAAAGTCCACTATCTCATGTTCAATGGGAATAGAGCAGAGAGTGATATGCTGTGACTATGAGATGAGTGGGATGCCATCAAGTAATGGAAATGGAAGGCCAGCAGAGAGCAATGCCAAGCAGAAAACTATACATTCAGCTGACCTGGTAAGAGCTGAAGGATGGAAACAACAGAAGGCATGGAATCCACCAGTACTGGAGGCATGTGTGGCCCCTCTACAAGCAGACTCTCTAGTCATGTGTTTCTTGTGTGTGTGTGTCTCTATAAGTGTACTTTGGCTATATGTCCCCTCTTCCCTTTCATAGTGTGTGTCTCTTTCAGATTTGTGGAGGATATGTTTTATTCCCACTTTTTTTTACTCTTCTATTTGACTAAACATCATTCTTTGGGGAAAAAATACAAGTTCATGGATCTTAAGTTAAGAACTTCTGCTTTAGAGAAAAACCTATCTGTGTTCTTTTCTACCATTTGAGTCCCAGAATTTGTGAAGCTAAGGATTCATGAGATGCAAGCTTCATTCCCTCAAAAACCTATCTTGGGCGATGATCCCAGCATAGGCCTGAAAATTTTAAGTCTGCAAGGGAATAAAGCCAGCATCTCACAAATCCTTTGAAGGAAAAAAAAGCTCTTGGCTTCCATGGGCAACCAGTGGAGAGGGGCTGGGATTGTCATATAAAATACTGAGCTTGGAGTCACCAGATCACTGAATTTAGAGCCTAAAGAGAGCTTAGAAATCATCTAATCTAACTCCATTATTTTGCACAAGGAAACTAAAGCCCATAGACGTGGAATGACTTGCCCAAGGTCATACAGCTACTAAGCAGCAGAACCAAAATTCAAATTCTGTCCTTCAGTCATTCTTTTCTGAGGCAACTCTTTGTCCACTTCTTTGTGACCTCATGGACTGTAGCATGCCAGGCCTTTCTATCTTCCATTATCTCTCCCAGTCTGTCCAAATTCATGTTCATTGCTTCCATCAAACTCATCTCATTCTCCGCCATCCCCTTCTCCTTTGCCAACAATTTTTCTCAATATCAGAGTCTTTCCAGTGAATCCTGTCTTCTCATTATGTGGCCAAAGTATTTAAGTTTCAGATTCAGTATTTGGCCTTTCAATGAGAGAATTCAAATTTAGATCTACTCACTAATAGCTCACATTGATATAGCACTTTAAGGTTTGCAAAGTGGTTTATGTGCGTTATCTCATTTGAGCTTCACAAGAAACCTGGGAAGTCGGTGTTATGATTATCCCCCATTTTATGGATGAGGAAACTGAGGCAAACAGAGATTGTGACTCCACCAGGATGATGGAGCTATTAAGTATTTGAGACAGGCCTCAAACATAGGTCTTCTTCTAATTACATCACTATGTTCCCTACTCCACCCCAGCTGGCAAATCCACTGTGTGACTTCGGACCCAATTGCTAGATGCTCCACTTGAGGTCAGAGATGTTGTTGGTTTTATTGGCATAATCTGGATTTAATGACCTGATGCTTTTCATCAATGCTCCAGAACACTGACACTAATGTTATTGCAAGGATCTAGAAGAAATTGTATAGTTTGGAAAGGGCTTAGTCACATAGAACCCCCAGACTTCTTGAAGAAAAAAAGCAATAGGTAGGCTCCTAGACAATGGAAGGCACCTAGAGGATCCATGTGTTCCTTACCCCCACCCTCACTCTCCTAGTGTTACTCTATCAACAAGACTTTATTCAGTACCTGCCATGTGTCAGGCAAAAGTGAGGTGGTTCCTGTCCTCAATAAACCTACATTCTACTGGGACTTTATTCTGTATTTGCTATGAGTCACACAAAAGTGAGTGTCCTCAAGAAGCTTACATTCTACTAGGAAGACAGAGTATGTCACATGGTACTAAACACTGGGTGTACAGAAAATAATTGCATAGTTATGGGAAGGGGACAATAGGAAGGACCTCTCAGACTCTTGAAAGGGGTGTCCTTTGAGCTTAGCCTCGAAGGAAGTTGGAATTCTCTGACATATCAAGCTTTAGATGCCTATGAGATGACAGATTGGTAGATATGCCAAGGAAGTGGTTAGAAAAGCAGAACCAGGGGCAGCTAGGTGGCTCAGTGGATAGAGCATCGGCCCTGAAGTCAGGAGGACCTGAGTTCAAATCTGGCCTCAGACCAAACACTTGACATTTACTAGCTGTGTGACCCTGGGCAAGTCACTTAACCCCAATAGCCTTAAAAAAAAAAAGCAGAACCAGAGTTCAGGAGATAGATCAGGGATGGCTATGCAGATCTACTATTCAACTATGCAAGCATAGAGATGGGTGTTGAATGCATAGGAGCTGATAACACAGACAAACAGAGAGGTATCAAAGAAAATGGACCAAAAGTGGAAAGAACTCTGGACTTGGTGTGAGAAGACTTGGGTTCAGATCTTGT
The DNA here is from genome assembly GCF_003287225.1 of Phascolarctos cinereus. NCBI lineage: Eukaryota > Metazoa > Chordata > Mammalia > Diprotodontia > Phascolarctidae > Phascolarctos > Phascolarctos cinereus. The sequence goes on along the minus strand of NW_027555625.1, from coordinate 79,597,707 downwards.
CTTTGTTAATTATTATTTGTGTGACCTGGAGCAAGAGCCATCCCTTCTCTGCACTTCAGAGGACCACCCTCCTTTAAAGGAAGGGGTCAGTATTCAATCTCTAAGGTCCTTCCAACTGCGACATTATATGATATATGGCATTCCTCAGACTCCCTCTTAGCTTAGCCTCCTTCCCCAAATCTCCCAGAAGCCCACGGCTTGGGGTTTCCCCTCTCCTTTCCTTATCCCTGACAGCCCAACCCCCTGCCATAGCCCATCTCAACCTCCCCTCCGAAACACACCACACACACACACACACACACACACACACACACACACACACACACACACACACATACACACACACTTTTGCTTTTGTTCCCTCCCCTCCCACACACGGTTTTCCTTTCTCTATTTATTCTTTCCTTCATGCACCCCCCCCCCCATACTCTGAGCTCCTTGCACAATGTAGATACTAGGAAGGCAAGTCAGAAGTGGGAGGGGCCCCAGCATGGAGTCTGACACCATCAGTTTGGGCAGCTTGAATGCAGCTTAACTGTGTGAATAGCCTCTGCACCCTGGGTGAGTGAAGCATGATGGGAGGGGGGGTGGTATGGAGAAGGGGGCTTTTTTCCACCTTTCTCCATTTAGTTGGGAGGCTTTGCTTTGTTCAAGCAGGCCCATACTCCTCTTCATTGCTGATTTATGGGCCAGGACGAAGGTTTCTATTTCTGCCTTTCTGCAAGATCGTCAGGAATTACGGATCAGTGGGTCATTGTGCACTAACCCTCATGCAAAGGCCAGGCTTTGCCTCTAGGCCAGAGCACCACCACCCCCACTTCAATCCCACCCCGAGGGCAGAAAGGGAGTTTCCCAGCAAGTGGGGCTGTGAGTTCCCCATGCCCTATGTATGCTAGCCAAAAGCTGGCCTCATGTGGCTGAGTAAAAACCTAATGCCCAACTCTCTTGCTCTCATGCCAGCCCAAACATACTGCAGTTCCAGGGTAGGAAGCTCCAGAGGAAAAGAAAAAAAATCAAATGCCATCTGAGGAGGAATTTTTGTAATTAAATTAAACCAATGAGGTCTCACTGAGAAGTCTGCAGCCCTGGACTCTGCTGGGCTAGAATCAGCAGAGTTGTTCTGTGCCAGCCAGGCAAGAGGAGGCTGGCACAATGATTTTTTTTTCTCTCTTTCCAGTCCGTTCTCTATAACTTACGACCTATTGCTTTTTATAATGAGACCAGAGTGAAAGTCAGCCTGGGTTCGAGTTCTTACTCTGCTACTTAATGGTTAAGAGATACTGAGCAAATCATTTCCTTTCTCATGATCTCTAAAAGCTTTAGACAAGATGACCCGAGAGGCCTCAGCAGCCCTAAGTCTTTGCTCCTTTGTGCCCCTGCCTTGTCAGTGAGAAGAAGTGTGGCATAAATGGAAGGAACATTGGACCTGAGAGCAGAAGACCTTGATTCCTGTCTCAGTATGAGCCTCAGTTTTCTTTTCCGTAAGAAGGGGACAATAATACTTCCTAGCATTGTTAGGAAGATAGTGCCTTTGTTTTTATATTGTTTTTCTGGAAGTGTGATCGGATCCAAATGGGGGAACTCCCCGTGGAAAACCAATTTCTATGGCTATTGATCAACTGCTCTTCTGTTCTTGCCTTTCTTCATATCCCTGGAGCTTAGCACAGAGCCTGGTACATAAGTGCTTAACAAATGTTTGTTGATTGACTAATTGTAACCTATAATCTTAGAAAGATGATGGGTCACCAAGACTTTAAGGAACTTTTCCTTGGTCACACAGCCAGTATGGGCCAGAGAAAGTACCTCAATTCAATTTAATTCAATAAACATTTATTAAATACCTATTGTGTGCCAAGCACTGGGTACAAAAACAAAACAGTCTTTGCCCTCAAAGAGCTTAAATTCTACTGGGGGGAAAACAGCAAGTACATAGGAAATTAATTACAAACACTGTTGGTTTTTCTGATTCCAAGGGCAAGATGTTAGCCAAAATGCCATATTGCCTCTAGTGAGATGTTAAACTTTTCATCTGTATTTACGAAGGTGAATTATTATTAATTATTCTTTCTTCTGATTTCACAGGATCAAAGATTTAGAGTTGGAAAAGGACCTTAGAGACTTTCTAGCCCAACCCCTTGATTTTACAGGTGAGAAACTGAGGCCAAAAGGAGTTAAGAGACTTGCCCAACATCACACAGCTTTAGTCTCTGAAGCAGCATTTGAACCCGGGTCTCTGATTCCACATCCTCCATTTATTTACTATAACATGTTGCTTCTCTTACTATGATGTTTTGGAGAGAAACACAGTAATACTTTTGCTTCCCACGTGTATCCTGTCCTCGACAATGGGAGCCTTACCTGGGATGGATGTAGCTATTCACTGCCTAGCAGAGTTGGGGGAATCCTAAGGACCAGGAAGCCCTCAACACCCTCCTCCTATGGCCCTCTCCTTCTCTCTCCCTTGTTTTTATTTTGTATTCATTCTGTTTACATCTGTTTTAAATTTTTATTTATTTTATATTTAATTTATGGAATAAAACAAGAATATTTATATCTATCTTGTATATTCTCTCTATAGTGATGGAGCAAAGCCTTTGGGAAAACCATTGCATCACAGCAGCAGGGTTCTGCTGATCTACTTCTTGCTGCCAAATGCTGTTCCAATCCCATTGCTCTCATCTGATGCCAATCCCAAGGCAAGCAAGAGGGGTGCTAGGATCCCCAGGGGGCTGGCAAGCAAGACAGCTCACAGCTGCTCCAGCACACCAGCAGCAGGGTGGAAGAGTTCCAATTTCAGCAGTAGACCTGCCCCAGGCCATGTAGGCAGGCAGGCAAGATGCCATGGGCCCCGAGCACCGACTGTGTGCACAGCTCCCAAGATGTGCTCCTGCACAGGTTGGCAGAGTAAGGTCTATCTAAAATGAGAGAACCTCAGTTTCACCAACTATAATTTAGATGTGTGTATGTACATACATACATACACATACATACATATATATTAAGAGAGAAAGATAGATAGATAGAGAGAGAGAGAGAGAGAGAGAGAGAGAGAGAGAGAGAGAGAGAGAGAGAAAGAGAGAGAGAGAGAAGAAAGTACTTGCAAGATTGCTTTGAGGCTCATTTGAGACTTGTATGCTAAGTGTTTTAGAAGCCTTAACAAGAGGTTCTACCAACTCTTACCGGTTGCTGTCATTGTAATAGCAGCAAGGGACTTCAGAATGAAAACCATAGAATGTCAACACTGGATGGTATCTTGAAGGTTACCCATTCAGAGTTCTTCAATTTGAGAGGCAACTGGGTGGAACAGAGAAGGTGCTGAAATTGGAATCAGGAAGATTTGGGTTCAAATGCTAGAGCAGACATTAATAGCTGCATAATCCTGGGCAAGTCGACTTAACCTCTGTGGGCCTCAGTTCCCTTATTTGCAAAGGGACAGATTGAACTCTCTGGTCTCCAATGTCCTTTCCAGCTCTAGATTAATCCTATGTAATCCTTTGATTACAGAGGTGAAGATCACCTTAAAGATGGAAAGTTACTTGAATGAATGAATGAATGAATGAATGAATGAATGAATGGAGTTAGTGAATGAAGCATATATTAAACACGTACTATGTGCAAAGCATCGTGCTAAGCACAGTACTGGAGATACAAATAGAAACTTAAGACAGTCTCTTCTCTCAAAGAGCTCACATTCCACTGGCCAAAGGCATAAGCAAAGTTATTGGCAGAGCTAGAACAATGAATCCAGTTCAAGAATATTGAATAAGGAAGGGACTGTAGACTTCCATCATTCAGTGCAACTAAATTGTTTTATCAATCAACTAGCATTTGTTAATGACTGCCAGGCACTGTACTGGGTCCTGGGGATGCAAAGAATAATCAAGAATGAAACAATCTCTCCTCTCAAAGGGCTTATATTCTACTTGTTCAGAGAAATATATATAAGGTAGATGTAAGCAGAGTGAATACAAAATAAAAACAAGGGAGGGAGAAAGGGAGGGCCCTAGAAGGAGGTGGGAATCAGGAAAGGCTTCATATAGAAAGGGGAACTTGAGTTGCATCTTGAGTATAGTAAAGGATCCCATGGAATGGAGACAACTAGGGTGTGTATTCTAGGCATGTGGGGTGAACATTGCAAAGGCTTCAAAAAGGGGATAGCTTAACATGGGTGAGGATGAAAATGAAGACCAATCTGGCTCTACTGTAGAGTGTACACAGGAGAGTAATTCGCAATGAGACTGTGAAGATAGGTTACAGGCAGGTTGTGAGGGGCTTTGAAAGCCAAACAGAAGAGCTAATATTTTCTTCTATAGGCGAAAAGAAACCACTGAAGGTTTTTTATTACTATAAACATATAATTAATAATAATTAGCACCTCAAGTCTTTTATATATGTTGTATTAGTTATGCCTCACATTCAGTCAGTAAGCATTTCTTAAGCACTTACTATGTGCTAGGCATTATGCTTTAGTGCTAGGGATAAAAAAAAAAAGGAAAAAATATAGTCTGTGCCCTCCATGAGGTTACATTCCAATGAGAAAGACTATTCAAAACAACCATGTACATGCAAGATATGTAATGTCAATGGGAGATATCTCCAAAGAGAATCTACTAGAATTTTGGTGGGGGTTGGGGAGACCACAGGAAAGAGATATTATAGAAGGTGGGATTTGAATAGAGGCTGGAAAGAAGCCAGAGAAGCCAGGTGAGGAGCAAGCTTTCCAGACATGGTATGGAAGGGGGCCAGAGAAGGAAAAATTACAGAGTCAGGAGATGGAGACATGTACTGTGTGAGGAGTAGCAAGAAGGCCAGTGCCATATGTGGAATATTATTATCTACATTTTGCAGATAAGGAAACCAAAACTCAGAAATGAAATTGATGATCACATAACCAGTTAAGTGTCAGATGCCAGATTGAGAAAACTTTGACAAATAGTTTGCTAATACTCTGATAAATTAGATGTATATAGATGTATAATATACTATATATTATATATGTATGTATGTATATATGTATGTATGTATGTATGTATGTATGTGTGTATGTGTGTATGTATGTATGTATGTATGTATGTATACAGGGCCAGAACTCCAGAAACTTTTTTATTTTTATTTTTAAGGCCAACTTTTACTGAATACTTAATCACAAAACACACGATTTTTATTCATCAAATGAACTAAAGAAATGAAAATTCAACTAAATTTATTTTTAATTAGCAAACAAACTTTCCTTAAGATACAAAGTGGTTTCACGGGGCATGAGTGTGTTCCTAGGCACTCTTGTAGCATACCAATGTATACCGAATTCTCCTGATCTATATCTATATGTATCTATATTTATATCTATATCTACATCTATATATGTCTAATAAGCCATTGAGTTACTTCAGAACTTTAATAAATGTGTGATCTCATCAGTGTGGGTATTCCTGCAAAGGGGCAGATCAGTCTGAATCTTCCCATGCCTCTTAATTCAGTTCCATTCTTATCCATCTCTTTCCAGAATTCCTTCACAGAGGATCTATATAATATTCCAGGGATTTCATCTAAATTCTTAAACATTCTCTGACTAGGCCCTCCTCTAACCACATGACTCACTTTTTCTGATTATTTCCTGGATAATACCATTCATGCTGCTTCTTCAAGTCAAGTCAAAAGAAGCATTTAATTAAGCACCTATTATGTACCAGGAGCTGTTAAATGCTGGGTATGCAAAAAAAGGCAAAAACACTGGGCCTGCCTTATGGAGGAGACACCAAGAGAACAACTATGCCCAAACAAGATACAAACAGGGTAAATTGGAGATTATCTCAGAGGAAAGACATTAATATTAAGAGGGAACATAAAAAGCTTCTTGAAGGCATTAGCTAAGGCTTGAAGGAAGTCAGGAAACAAGATATGAGGAGGGAGGGAGTTCTAGGCATGGGAAATCAGTCATGAAGATGCCCTGAGTCTGGGGCAGGAGTGTCTTCTTCAAAATACAGTGAGGAGACTGAGCCCACTTTATCTTACGGTACTTAGAGGAGAGTAAAGCACAAGAAGATGGGAAAAATAAGAAAAGATAGGTGATGAAGGGCTTTAACAGCCAGACAGAGAATTTCCTATTTTATGCTAGAGGCAAGAAGGAGCCCCTGGAGTTGACTAAATAAGGGGGTGACATGGTCAGATATGTGCTTCAGAATGTGCTTCAGCCTGTTTCCACCAATCATATCTCTCCAGTGCCCTTTGGATCAGCCACCATATTCATGCACTGGAGAACATAATGTTTCATGATTCACAGTGATATACCATCCCCAAATAAAATGTACTTTTAAAGATGAGTTTTTACATCAAGAAGCAGGTTGGGACCAATGAAAGTGGGAAGCAATTTCCCCTACATGCTGACCAGATCTCTTTCTGCTATTGAAATCTAGGTCCAGTTCATTATCCATCTTCAGTTAGGCTCTGGCAAAGATATATCTACTGATGAAATCATTCAAAAACCTGCCACTCAATTCCATGACAGAGGGTGGACAGCTGACATTTCCTGATAGATTCACATGCATTTTTTTCCACTCATATGGATTTTTCAGGCCACATTCTTTTGATTGGTTAAAAATCTCACTTAGGTGACATTGTAGTATTCCAGAGCTTCAAGCCATGAGCACAATGTCATCCACAAATAGGAACATCTGGAAGAGCTCATCATATACAGGGAATCCCTGTTCTATTAGGATGCTATGTGAGGCTTCTTCCATGGCTATGACAAACACATTTGGTGAGCAGATCTCTTTCTGTTCTTGTTTTTTTTTTCTTTTGCCTCATTTGGTACTTATAATAAGAGGATCGTTAAACAAAGTTATTTGCATGATTGCAGCAATTGAGGAATCTTGGATGATCTTGACATATCAATGGGTCTGTCACTCCTTCCCACGTAACTGCAGGCAAGTTACTTCACTTCTGAACACCCTTTAAGGTACCTTCCAGCTCTGAATCTGTGATCCTTTAAAGCTGTTGAATTTTTTTTGAAGCAACAGACAATAAGCAGAGAAGGATCTTGTACTGTCTAAAGGATGTAGTCAGTATCATGGTTGTGAAGATAAGATCTGCTTAGAAAACTATTTGTGAAATCTTACGTGTTCCCTTCTTATATTTGTCAAGTATATCTTTGATATGTGCATAGATCACAACCACAAATATTTAATAGAGATGAGAGAGTAGGTATTTGAGTCAGTAGTTATAGATGGCTACTAGATCACCTCCTTTTGATAGTAATGCTACCCATAATACTTTTCCAGTCAACCAAGTCAGATAAATTGACACGAGGGCTCCAGCATTTTCCTCATTGTTTTATACCTAACACATGTGTCTTTGGGGTGTGATTGATTAGATCTCACCACTCTTCCTTTTTTTTCAGCTTCAATGTTTTTTCAACTCCCTCATATTGTGCATCAGTGATGCTGTCAATAGTAACATATTTTGAAAAAAAAAATTTTCACATTTTTCATTTCCCTTCCAGTTTCATCCATAAATACTATTGAGATGTCCTGGCTTAGAGAAGTCTCATGCAAAATTCATTTTCTCCTCCACTACTCATAGGGGTAATCTCTTGGTTTACTATCTCCAATTATCTTGTCTCTATCTTGTTTATACACAGTTGTTTGCGTGTTTTCTCCCCCATTAAACTGTGGGGTGAGGGCAGGGACCATCTTTGCCTTTCTTTGTTTCTGTAGTGCTTAGCATAGAGCCTGGAATATAGAAAGTGCTACATAAATTTTATTGACTGACTGATAGGATCATAGATTTCAATCTGGAAGGGATATTAGAGATGATCTGATCCACCATTCTCACTTCATTTTACAAATGAGGATTTGACTCCAAGTCTAATGCTCTATCCACTCTCCTCACTAATGTTTTCTTTCTCTCTCTCTCTCTCTCTCTCTCTCTCTCTCTCTCTTCTCTCTCTCTCTCTCTCTCTCTCTCTCTCTCTCCTTTCCTCTCCTCTCTTCTCCTCTCCTCTCCTCTCTTCTCCTTCGTATGGAGATGAGGGGTTTCTGAGGTCTCTTGGCTTCCTTGTTGTTGTGATTGAATTAAAATTTCTGTAGAAAATGATGATAGTCTCTTTCAACATCTCTTAATCCATTTTCCAGTTTTCTAATATATTCAGACTACATATAAATATATACATGTGTATATATAATATTAGAGTCTATTAGACTAAAGCTATTTTATACAATGTCTTCCCATCTTTTTTATTTCTTCAAACTCATTGATTTTAACTTTTATTAATAACTCAATACTTCTGACTGCACCCAGATGGCCAATGTAGAAATTACCCTTAGTTGTCATCAGTTAAGACAGTCAATTTCACTGTGATATTTGTGGCTTACCATGTCTAAACTATTCTTGCTTTCTCATTGAAGAAAGTATCTAGATTATATGGATGGAAAGCTTCAGAATATTCTGCAAATCTTTGGCCCTTTTTAATTTTTTTTTAATTTTTTTAACATTGTTAAAGTTTTGAGTTCCAAATTCTATTCCTCTCTCCCTCACCTCTCCCCTCCCTGAGATGGCAAACAATCACATATAAATTATACATATGCAATTATGTGAAGCCTTTCCACGTTAGTCATTTTGTACAAGAAGACTTGAATAAAAGAAAAAATGAAGGAAAGTGGAAAAATAGCATGCTTTAGCCTGTGTTCAATCAATATCAATTCTTTCTCTGGAGGTGGATAGTGTGCTTCATCCTTAGTCCTTTGGCATTGTCTTGGGTCATTGTATTGCTGAGAATAGCTAAATCATTCACAGTTCTTCATCACACACTATTGCTGTTATTGTGTACAACGTTCTCCTGGTTCTATTCACTTCACTTTGCATCAGTTCATGTAAGTCTTCCCAGGTTTTTTCTGAAATCAACCTGCTTGTCATTTCTTACGACACAATAATATTCCATCACATTCACATACCACAGCTTGTTTAGCCATTCCCCCATTAATTTGCAATTCTTAGCAAACACAAAAAGAGCTGCTGTAAGTATTTTTGTGCAAATAGGTCCTTTTCCATTTTTCGGAGGTCTCTGAGATATAGACTTAGCAGTGGTATTACTGTATCAAAGGGTATGCAGAGTTTTGTAGCCCTTTGGGCATATTAGCACCCTTCTAAAATTATATTTTCCAACTTAATCTTCACCATCTTCTCATCTTTGCCCCGAGGTCACCAAGTGCCAACCCTCTAGTGACTTGGTTTGAGAGATTTTGTAAAGATTTTCAAGTAATTTCTCTACTTCTCTATCTTCTGCAAGAGAAATTTGCACATTTGTTTTCATAGTTGTCTTTTTACTTATGTGCATCATGAGCGCCAGTAAGCATAATGACTAAATGACATATGAAGTGATTTTTCTTATCATCTTTGGGCACAGTATGAAACTGTCTTTTATTTATTTCTGCAAGACTGTGAGCCTTCCATCTAGTTAGCTGGGATAGCCTTATAATCTTCTGGTTTCATTTATCGTAAGAGTGCCAAGGTTGATATATTCTGGTTCTTCCAGAAGTATGTCTATGTGTTAGTCTTTGCACAAGGACCACACATTTAGCGGGAAGTTAATATTTACAGGTGGCTTAAAAAACTATTCAATTCTTAGTACATCTACCACTGTTGCTGCAGAAACTGAACAGAGTCCACATAACTGAAGGCCACCACTTTTTTTTTTCACTTTATTAATGGAGTTTCATGGTGAAAGAATTTGCCACCTATTAGCTAACTGATGATGATGATGATGATGATGATAATGATGATGATGGTAATGAAGAAGAAGGAAGAGCAAGAGGAGGAGAAGAAATATTATATAAAGGTATATCTATAGATAGATAGATCTGTTTTACATGTATTATCTCATTTGATCCTCATAATAACCCTGGGAAGTATTATTACCCCCATTTTACAGATGAAGAAATAGGCAAACAGAGGTTAAGTGACCTGCCCAGGATCACTAAGCTAGTAAGTGTCTTAGGACAAACTCGAATGCAATTCTTCCTGATCCCAGGTCCAGCACTCTACACACTGTACCACTAGCTGATGACATGCTTAGAAAACATTTGTTATACAATATTATTTATCAATACCACTTATCTGAAATGGGGGTTGGTCAGGTAGCCCCTACTCAATTTAATGAGAACCTCTTAATCAATTCGATAAGATTACAGAGCATGGACCTTTGTTGGAAAGGCTCCGGTTGTGCAGGTTATATACTAGAACAACATGGTACACTCACTGCTGTTATTACTGTTCAGTTGTTTCAGTCCTGTCTGACTCTTCATGACCCTATTTGGGGATTTTCTTGGCAGAAATATCTGAGTGGTTTGCATTTCCTTCTCCAACTCATCATACAAATTGAGGAAACTGTGACTAACAGGTAAGTGACTTGGTCACTCAGCTGGCAAGTGTCTGAGGCAAGATTTGAACTTAGGTCTTCCTGACTCCAGGCCTAGCACTCTAGTCCCTTTGCCACCTACCTGCCCTTCCAACAATTTACAAAGGGAAGTTTACTTAGCCGTAGCACAGATGTGATTCTAAACAAGAAGAAAGCACTGGTTCAGGTAGTTTCCCTTGTCTCCAGACAGAAACACGTCTGGTCAGCATGCTGTCATGATTTGTATGGCAGTGAGACATCAGTCAAATTCAAGCAGCATCTACTCTCTGTGGGCTCGCTTCTTTTATGCTTTAGGTGACAAGGAAGTTTCATCATTAGCTTTAGCCCTCAGGAACAATTAAGTTGATAGGATAGCTTCTTTGCATGTTAGAAAAAAACAAATTTAGTCTGTATGGTGGAGACCATGGTAGATAAAATTGCTTTTACCATAAGGCATCCCCTATGTGTCTTATCCCCTCCTGAGATGACAGAGAAACTTCTCTATTCCAAAATGATTGATGACTTCCATCCAGGGTGGGGAGTAGAGGAAGCAGCTCCTCCAGCCAGAGGCAATCCTTCTTCCTGCACCATAAGAGCTAATTGCAAAATGACTCTTCCTTTTATCCTTCTTTTCATCCTTTCTCTGTCTTGCATCTCATACTGGAGTATAGCAAGGGGCAAAGAGAAGGGAAATTCTCTCTTCTACCCCCCTACCTTTGAGGCTGAGTCTAATGAGCTACCTGAGCATTTTATATCTCTCGTATTTACTCATATGTATTTGTAAATCTTTCGCATCTCATACATTTTCAGTAATGGAGAAAACAAGAGCTATCTCATACCCACTGCTCATATTTTACACTGAGTGCCAGTGTGGGAGTTGAAACTCCAGTCACCTACATTGGGGAAGATGTAGACCTGTGCTATACCTAGACCCTGTTTTTAGAGACTTTCCTGGCTAAATCCAGGTGAGGACATAATGAGAACTAATGACCCTTTCAGGGTCAGCCCCTACAAGTGGATCACTCAAACAATGGATATTCCATTCTACCATGTCTAAGAACCCATGGTTGGTGCTACTAGAGTTGTAAAAATGGAGATGACACGACTTTTGCTCTTAAGAAGCCTATGATCTGGTAGGAAGGAAGGACATGGATGCAAACTCTGATCGGTGGAAGACACAAGGAAATAGGTGGACACTATGAACAGTTCTGTGAAAAATGTCAAGAAGGAGAGATCCACTTTAAGAGACGCAACAGAGTATTTGGAAGAGCACTGAAGTCATTCAGAAAACCTAGGTTCTAATCATGGCTCCACTAAGGACATTTGTGACCTTGGGCAAAGTCACTTCCCCTCTGGGCCCTTGTTTCCTTATGAGACAGAGAGACAGAGAGAGAGAGAGAGAGAGAGAGAGAGAGAGAGAGAGAGAGAGAGAGAGAGAGAAGAGAGAGAGAGAGAAACAGAAAGAGAAAGAGAGAGAGAGAAACTGATTTCTAGTGTCCCTTTCAGCTCTAAATCCTGTGAGGCTATGCCTTTGGGTCAGGGAAGGCTTCATGAAGGAGATGGTGCCTCATTTAGATAGCTTAGCTGGGATTTCAACAAATGGATTTTAGGATGAGACAGAAGAAAGGATCCCCAGCATAAGATTATTATGAGCAAAGTGACTAAAACAGGAGAGGACAGGAAGTGGGGTGACAAGAAGACAAACATTTATTAAGTGTCTACTATGTGCCAGGTAGTATTCTAAGCCCTTTACAAACATCTCATTTGATTTTTGAAACAACTGTGGGAGGTAGGTGCTATTATTATCCCCATTTTACACCGGGATAAACTGAGGCAGACAGAGGTTAAATGACTTGCCCCAGGTCACACAACTAGTAAGTATCTGAGGCTGGACTTGAACTCAAGTCTCCCTGACTCCAGGCTCCTATCCACTGCATGACCATTATATCAAGTTGCCTTTTGCTGTTCTGTGAAGCAGTACTTCAGTGCAGTGGTAAAATTTGGAATAGGGGCAGGGGAACATAAAAAGGAGGGGAGAGAATGACCATCCAGGCATTCACTCTGGCTGCAAGGCTGAGGAACTAAGGAGAGTTGTTGTATAGTCACTTTTCAGTCCTGTGACCCCATTTGGGGTTTTCTTGGCAAGGAGACTGGAGTGGTTTGCCATTTTCTTCTCTGGCTCATTTTACAGATGAGGAAACTGAGGCAGACACGGTTAGGTCACTTGCTTGGGGTCACACAGTTAGTAAGTGTCTGAGCTGGATCTGAACTTATGAAGATCAGTCTTTCTGACTACAGGCTCTATCCAATGCTTCGCTTCGCCACCCAAAGGAGAGTAGTACGATGCAAAAATGGAAAGGTTGTTCAAACCAAACAGTGAAGGGTCTTGAATGCCAGCATTAAGAGTTTATTCCTTATTCAATGGATGATGGAAAGAGGAGAGAAGCCCCATGACTGGCAGCTGGCTCTGTGAGAAATGTCCAAGCACAGCAAATCCAAGTGACCAAGCCTGTATACAATGAAAAGAATAAGGTAGAATGGACAGGTGCCCCACTGACTCCATTAGTTCTTGAGAGGGGACCTTATGAACCATACTTAATGGTAGCAAGTTTTGAAGCCACCATGTGGTTCAATGGGGGAAAAAAAACCCACAAACTTCCTGGATTTGGAGCCTTTGCTCCTGGGTTCAAATACCACCTCTCACAACCAGTATTTATGACTTAGCCTTCATAGGCCTGAATTTCTTTGGCTGTAAAATGAAAATGTTGGATTAGATATATTCTAAGGTCTTTGCTGGTTCTAAATCTATGATCTCATGGAGGGGACAATAAAGACAGCTCCCTTCATTGTTATTAGCCTTTCTGCTCTGGTGAGGAAAAAAGGCAAATAAACACATTCTTTGTGTTTTCAAAGAACTGGCAAACTCAGTCCACCAGGATAGCTCCCTCACTGTGCTGGGTTTGCACCTGGGGGACCAGGTTTGCTGATCCTACCAGGTTAAAATGACTGAAAATCAATTGGACTTGACAGCTGTGGAAAAAACTGGATGTACAAACTGTTCAGCAACAAAGCATCTTCCAGCTGCTACAAAATGAGACGCCAGCAGAGCCCCACTCGCTGCCTGTGATCTTCCTACCTGCTTTCGATTCACAACTGTCTAGCTAGGCCCCGTCATGGCTGATTCCCTCTGTCTCTTGTAGGAATTCCCAGCCTCCTGGATACACATTCTTTCTCTTGGATACTTCCTAATAATCATGCTGTTAACTCAGAGATAAACTGCCAAAATACACACACACACACACACACACACACACACACACACACACACACACACACACCCCTAATAGGACAGAGCATTGGCCCTGGAGTCAGGAGGACCTGAGTTCAAATGTGGCTTCAGACACTTGACACTTACTCGTTGTGTGACCTTGGGCAAGTCACTTAACCCCAATTGCCTCATCAAAAAAAAAAGCCAAATAAAAGCACAAGTCTTCTTTAAATACACACACACATACATACTCACATAGACACATATACATATATGTGTATATATATATATATATATATATACATATATATATAAAATTATATTATTGAATACTCATAAGGATTATGTGAGGTAAATATTAATAGCTTATTAGTATTTCTATAGTACTTGAAGGTCATCTTTACAACAACCTTGTGAAGTTTGTGCTATTATTATTCCCATTTTACAGATGAGGAAACTGAGGCACAGAGAAGTTAAGCAAGCTCAGGGTTGATTAATTTATAGACATTATTAAGGACCTACTATGTGCTGGACATTACGCTAAGTTCTGGGGATACAAGGAAAGGCAAAAGCTCAAAGAGCTCAGTCCAATGGGGGGGAAATGCAAATACCTATATATGATAAATTGTAAACAATGAACAAAGGGAAGGCATTAGAATTAAAAATGATGGTGAAAGGCCTTCTGTATAAGGTAGGATTTTGACTAGGACTTGAAGGAAGCAAATAGAATTGGAAATGAGGAGGGAGAAGATTCTAGGATATGGGACAGATACACAGCAAGTAAGCAACTGAGGCCAGACTTGAACTTGGGTTTTCCTGGAGGGTCCAGTGCTTAACCACCATGACCACCACCATCATCATCATCATCATCATCATCACCATCACCAGCATCATCATCATCATCATCATCATCATCATCATCATCATCACCATCATCATCATCTTCATCTAACAATTACATAGCTCTTACTATGTGCCAAGCACTGTCCTAAGCACTTTATTATTATTGTCTCATTTGAGTCTCATAACAACTGGGGGGGGCGTAAGTGCAATTATTATCCGCATTTTACAGGTGAGAAAACTGAGGCAAACAGAGATTAAGTGATTTGTACAGGGTCATACTGCTAACAGGTGTCTGCAGCTAGATTCAAAACAGTCCTGACAGGTAGGTGATATTATCTCCATTTTACAGAAGAGGAAACTGAGGTAAACAGGGTTAAGTGACTTGCTCATGGTAACACAGCTAGTAAGTTGTCTGAGGCTGGATTTGAACTCAGGTCTTCCTGACTCTAGGCCCAGTGCTCTATCCAAAGTGCTGCCTAGATGCCTAGGTAAGGTAGCTATTATTGTCTTCATTTGATCAATGAAGAAATGGGGGACACAGAAATTTGCTTGATCCAGTAAGTGAGGAGAAGAGATAGAATCTGAACCTACATTTTCTCTGTCCAAATCCAGAATCCTTTCCTGATATCAGATCTCCACTCAGAGCATCATAGGAATGGCACATCATTGTTGGCTCTACTATATAGGTTTAGTAGACCCTGTGCATAGACAGAGATGAGTCTCATCCACTACTTATCAGTCGCTCTTCCTTACACTCCTTCTGTCACTGCAGACACCAGTGCCCTGTTGGTGACTCTGCTTGTGGTGTGATAGAAAGAGCACTCATCATTCTCACATACAGACCACACATATGCACTCATTTCTGAATTCAGACACAGCTAATCTTACCTTAGATTCATCTTCACAGGCACATAAGGTAGTCATACAACGTATCTGGATATCTTCAGAATATTGTCCAAATTCAGTTAATTTACCATCATTAATTAACCATTAACTAATGGCTTCTCCTCTAACCCTGAAGGGCATGATACCAAGTGGCCAAAAGGGAGCCCTGATCTCCCAGCTGAAAGTGTTTTCTCTTCAAAGTGTTTGGGGTTCAAGTCTTAGCTCTAACACATACTGATTATGAGACCCTGGGCAAGTCACTTAACTTGTGTGTGCTCTAGGCAACTCTGTATGACTCTAAATTTCAGAGAATGGGCCATTCTGCATTAGTAAGGAGTTTCTTTCCCTCTGGGCATTCCCGGTACTATCAAGGTATCCTAGAACACTTTTTCTCAATCATTCCCTTCCTCAAAGATCCTATTTCATATCACCGTTATCTGTGTCAGTCAGTTAGTCAATAAACATTTATTAAGCATCAACTATGGGCCAGATGCTGTGCTAAACACTGGAGATATAAAAGGGCAAAAGACAGTTCCTGACCTCAAGGAGCTCACACTCTAATGGAGGAAATAAACAATGACTTACAAATGAGCTACATACAAGAAAAATTGGAAAGAAATAAGACAGGGAAGGTACTAGAATTAACAGGAATTGGGAAAGGCTTCCTGCAGAAGATGTGGACTTTCTGCAGTCCCCCTTATTAAGGAAGGCTTACTATGCTTCTTGAACATGGTAGGGACCATGTTATTTTCAGGTTTGTATTCCTAGCACTGAAGAAAGTGCCTCTGGTACAGTAGATGTACAATACCTATTAAAGTGAATTGAAAGAGCAGTTTGGAACTATGCCCAAAGGGTTATAAAACCATGCATAACCCTTTGGCCAAGTAATACCACTATTCAGTCTGTATTCCAAAGAGATAGAAAACAAAGAGGAAAAGGATCTGTATGAACAAAAGTATTTATAGCAGCTGTTTCAGTGGTGGCAAAGAATTGGAAATTGAGGGGGGTATGTCTATCAGTGGGGGAATGGCTGAGTAAGTTGTATAGGATTGTGATGGAATCCTAATGTGCTGTTAAGAAATGCCAACAGGATACCCTCAGAAAATCCTGGAAAGACTTACATGAACTGATGCAAAGTGAAATAAGCAGAACCAGGAGCAGACTGTATGTAATAATAGTAATATTGTATGATGATCAACTGTGAATGACAGCTCTTCTCAGCAATATAACGATCCAAAACAATTCTAAAGGACTTATGATGAAAAGTGCTGTCTATCTCCAGAGAAGGAATTGGTGTAGTCTGCATTCAGCAGATTGAAGCATACTTTTTCTTTATTTCTTTTTCTTGGATTTTTTTTTGGTCTGTGTTTTCTTTAACATGTGTTTTGCATGATTGCACATGTATATCTACATCAAATTGCTTGCTTTCTCAATGAGGGGGGAGGGGAGAATACAGAACTCAGAATTTGGGGGGAAAAAGAATGTTAAAATTGTTTTTATATGTATTTGGGGGAAAATAAAATATTTTTTAAAAAGTGAATTAAATTGAAAAACTAAGGTTGGATCTTCCCTTCATCATTTACTAGCCATATGACCTTAGGCAAGTCATTCTCCTTCCTAGGTGAAGTCCAACTTCCTTGACTTCAGTTTTCTCTTCTGTATAATGAGGGGATTCTCAGTGATTGAGAGTGCCACATCAGTTACAGTGATAAGAGTGCTCCATAGCTAAGCCTTCCCATCACAACAGAAGCATAGGAATGCCCCATAGGTTACACTATCTAACTGATCCTGTTACCACACATTTATGGGAGTGTCACCTTAATTTTACCATCTAAGTCCCATCAAATCACATCTCAGATTGAGGTTTGGATTACATGGAAATTTGACTAGTCACACAGTTTAATCACAATAACATTTGCACTGATAAAGTCTCTTTCATCTGGAGAATCTCAAAAACAAAGCAGCTTTAAAACATAAATTATAATTAATTATGACTTTTAGGACAGCTAACTATTATGTTCATTTTACAAATAAGCAAACTGGGCTGACAGAGGTGGTGTCACAATGAGAGCTATCATTTAGAGGTTCCCTTTTGGGTGACAAAGCACTTGACTCAGGTTATCTCAATCAAGCTTTGGGACAGCCCTGAGAGGGAGACAAGGCAAAGATTGCTATCCTTATGTTACAGAGGAGGAGACTGAGGCTCTGAAAGGTGATGTCACCCGCCCAGGGCCACAGAGCTAGTGATCAGAAGAAGCATGACTTTAAACCATTTCTTTTAACTCCGATTCTAAGGCTCCTAGCCATAAGCTTCTGAGAAAGAAGTACTCAGAGCAGCCTTATGGGCAGGCTGAAGAAAGCCCTTTGAAGCCAGTCTAAATCAGCAAAAGTAGAAAGACTGACAAAAAGATGAGTTGACATAAAAGGTACATGTGGGCAGAAGAGACAGAACCAAGGAGGATGATCATTAAAGGTAGAAAAAAAAAGAGAGAAAGGGGAAGAGAATCCCTGAGATAGAAAAGATGTCAGAAAATGCTGACCTGCCCCACTCAGTTCTTTTTCTCTTCCTCTTCCTCCTCCTCTTTCTTCTTCTTCTTCTTCTTTTTCTTCTTCCTCCTCCTCCTTTCCATCATTTATTTTCCCTTATCTTCTATCCCACAATAGCATTCTTCTTCCCTCTTTGCTGTCTGCGTAAAGAAAGCTGGCAAGTCATACCAAGTCAGAAAGACTTCTAGCATGGCTCAGGAGCAGCCTACAATTTGCCCTCTGTGGAGCAGCCTGGCTTCACTTGGAATTTCTCATCATCTGAGGTGGAGTTATGAGGGGAGGAATCGTTTGGGAGCCACAGCACTTCCAGGAGTCCACTACTAAGATGCAAGGAAGCTTTGAAATCTGTAATGGTAGAGGCATATAATCCACCAAGAAAATCACAGATTGCTGAAATACAATGAGAAACATCTACTCAAATTCAGAATTCATTGACCAGGAGAAGGCAAGGACCACCCCAAGTATAAACTCTCCCCAAATTGAATGTGGTCCCAGGCATGTACACAGGAGAAGTCAGGAGTCCTGAATTTGTGACTGTGGACAATTCATTTCCCTTCTCTGTGGCTTAATGTCCTCACCTATAAAGTAGAGATGATAATGTTTTCATTACCTATGTAACTGCATTGTGGAAAAATTGTGGGGAAAGCTATGTAAACTTTAATTTAAGGTTTTAGGGAAATAAAAGGAATTATTATAATTGTTATCTTCCACCTCAGGGGGTTAGTAGTAAGAGTTGGATGAAATTATGCATAGAACAGTGCTCAGAACATTTGAGATAGGATACATGTGACTTCTAGCCACTGGCTCTAAATTTTACAACTTCCGCTTTGGCCCTTGTCCCTACCTCTTTCTGTGCTAGAACCTTGGACTCCATACTGAAGATCTAATAAATAAACTCTCACCTTATACTGCCATGAACCAAGCCTTTATTTCACTTCCCAGCCACCAGCTCTAACTATGCTATCCTAGGAGGAACCCCTCTTTCTTAGCTCCCCTTTTATGTTTTGTCTTCTCTTATTAGAATTCAAGTACCTTCTATTCCTCAATTGATAAATGGTTGAAAGATACAATAAGGCAATTTTCTTAATATAAATTTATTTATTTTTAGTTTTCAACATTTGCTTCCATAAGATTTTGAGTTCCAAATTTTCACCCCATCTCACCCCTCCTCCCACCCCAAGATGGCATGCATTCTGAATACCCCTTCCTCTAGTCTGCCCTCTCTTCTATATCCCCCCCATTTCTCTTATCCCCTTCCCCTTCTATTTTCCTCTAGGAGAGGATAGACTTCTGTGCACCATTTCCCAGTTGCATGTGAAAACATTTGTTTTAAACATATGTTTTTAAAACTTTGGATTCCAAATTTTCTCCCTTCCTCCCTCCCCACCCACCCCCATTGAAAAGGCAAGCAACTCAATGTGCAGTTATGCCAAACACTTCCATAGTACACATGTGAAAAACTAACTCTATTTCCCTTAATCCTATCCTGCCCCCCCATTTATTCTATTCTTTCTTTTGACCCTGTCCCTCCTCAGAAGTACTTCCTTCTGATTACCCCTTTCCCAATCTGCCCTTCTCTCTATCATCCCCCTGCTCTGTTGTCCCCTTCCTCCCCTATTTTCCTGTAGGGTAAGACAGATTTCCATACCCAATTGAGTGTGCATGTTATTCCCTCCTTAAGCCAAATCCTATGAGAATAAGATTCCCTCATTTCTTCTCACCTTCCCCTGTTTCCCCTCCACTGTAAGAACTTTTTCTTGTCTGTTTTGTGCCAGATAATGTGCCCCATTCTACCTCTCCCTTTCTCCTTGTCCTAGTATAATCCTCTCTCACCCCTTAATTTTATTCTCCAGATATGACCCCTTAATCTTCAACTTACCCTGTGCCATCTATCTATCTATCTATCTATCTATCTATCTATCTATCTATCTATCTACATACATATATACATATAATTTTTTCCCCTCCAGCTACCCTAATACTGACAAAGGTCTCATGAGTTATAAATATCATCTTTCCATGCAGGAATGTAAACAGTTCAACCTTAATAAGTCTCTTATGATTTCTCTTTCCTGTTTACCTCTTCATGTTCCACTTGAGTCTTGTATTTGAAAGTCAAATTTTCTATTCAGCTCTGGTCTTTTCATCAAGAATGCTTGAAAGTCCTCTATTTCACTGAATGACCATTTTTTCCCCTGAAGGATTATACTCAGTTTTGCTGGGTAGGTGATTCTTGGTTGTAATCCTATCTCCTTTGCCCTCCTGAATATTATATTCCATGCCTGTGTCCTTTAATGTAGAAGCTGCTAAATCTTGTGTTATCCTGATTGTGTTTCCCCAGTACTTGAATTGTTTCTTTCTGGCAGCTTGTAATATTTTCTCCTTGACCTGGGAACTCTGGAATTTGGCTACAATATTCCTAGGAGTTTTCCTTTGGGGATCTCTTTCAGAGGAGATCGGTGGATTCTTTCAATTTCTATTTTGCCCTCTGGTTCTAAAATATCAGGGCAGTTTTCCTTGATAATTTCTTGAAAGATGATGTCTAGGCTCTTTTTTTGATCATGGCTTTCAGATAGTCCAATAATTTTTAAATTCTCTCTCCTGGATCTATTTCCCAGGTCAGTTGTTTTTCCAATGAGATATTTCACATTGTTTCTATTTTTTCATTCTTTTGGATTTGTTTTACAGTGTCTTGATTTCTCATAAAGTCACTAGCTTCCAATTGCTCTATTCTAATTTTTAAGGAAGTATTTTCTTCAGTAATCTTTTGGACTTCCTTTTCCATTTGGCCAATTTTTCTTTTTAGGGCATTTTCTCCTCATTGGCTTTTTGGACCTCTTTTGCCATTTGGGTTAGGCTATTTTTTAAGGTGTTATTTTCTTCAGTATTTTTTTGGGTCTCCTTTAGCAAGCTGTTGACTTGTTTTTCATGATTTTCTTGCATCACTCTCATTTCTCTTCCCAGTTTTTCCTCTACTTCCCTTACTTCCCTCTCAAAATCCCTTTTGAGCTCTTCCAAGGCCTGGGACTGATTCATATTTTTCTTGGAGGCTTTGGATGTAGGAGCTTTGACTTTGTCATCTTCTTTTGGTTGTAAGTTTTGATCTTCTTTGTCACCAAAGTAAGATAACATAGTCTAGCTCTTTTTGTTTTGCTTGCTCATGATCCTGGCCAATTACTTGAGTTTCAAACTCTTTCTTAAGGTAAAAGTCTGCTTCCAATGTGGAGAATGTACTGTCCCAAGCTTTGGGGCTTTGTACAGCTCTTTTCAGAGGTACTTGCAGGGACCTGTAAATTTTCAGTTCTTGCAAGGTGGTATGATAAGGGGTGAGGTGTTAACTCCTTTCCTGGCCTGTGCTCTGGTCTATTAGTGACCACAAGCACTCCTTTCTGTCCTGGAACTGTGAAGAAGGTTTTCTCTCCACAGCCACTGCAAGCTCTACCACACCAGCACTCCTCCTCATGCCAGAAACGCTGCCCAGAACTGTGACCCAGATCCAAGCATGGGCAAAGTAAGAGATTCCTGCCTCAGCACTGGCAAAGAGATCCCTGCAATCCCCCTCTGATCAGCCACTGGATTCCCCCTCAGTCTGTGGGCTGGAAACTCAGGATGCAGCCACTGCCCCAGTGCCTGCACTCTGTGCTCTGGAACTGGCTGTGAGACCTAGCTCCTCTCTTACCACAAAACAGACTTTTCCCACTGACCTTCTAAATTGTCTTTGGCATTTGTGGGTTGAGAAATCTGGAAACCACCACAGCTGCCTGAGATTCAGTCCTCTGAGGCCTGCTTCAGGTTCGCTGTGGCCTGCTCCCCCATACCACACTGTGCTCTTCTCCCCGTCTGGTGAAATATACCTTTCCAATCAATTATCCAGATTATCTTGGGCTGGAAATTTGCTTCACTATGTCTTTTTGTGGGTTCTGCTGCTTTAGAACTTGTTTAGAGCCTTTTTTTCACAGGTATTTTGAGGGGTTTGGGGGAGAGCTCAAGCAAGTCACTGCTTTCACTCTGCCATGTTGGCTCTGCCTCCTGATAAAGCAATTTTCAAAAGAATAAATAAAAGCTTACCACAGTCAAATAAAAAATGTTTTAAATCATTATTGATTAGAGAAATGCAAATTAAAACAACTCTGGAATACCACCTCAACACCTATCAGATTGGCTAACCTGACAGAAAATGAAAATGACAAACGCTCAAGGGGATGAGAGAAAATTGGTACACTAAGGCATTGTTGATGGAGTTGTGAAGTAGTCCAACCATTCTGAAGAACAATTTGGAGCTACTCCCAAAAGACTATAAAATTCTACATACCTTTTGACCCAGAAATATAGCTACTAGGTCTGCATTCCAAAGAAATCAAAGAGAGGAAAAAGGACCTATTTGCACAAAAGTATTTATAGCAGCTCTTTTAGTGGTGGCAAAGAATTGGAAACTGAGGGGATGCCCATCCATTGGGGCATGGCTGAACAAGTTGTGGTACATGAATATGATGGAATACTATTGTGTTATAAGAAAGGATGAGTAGGATGGTTTAAAAAAAAACTAAGAAGATTTATATGAACTCATGAGAAGTGAAGTGAGCAGGACCAAGAGAACATTGTACATAGTAATAGGATTACTGTGTGATGATCAACTGTGAATTACTTAGCTACTCTAATTCCAGACAATAATCCAAGACAATTCCAAAGGATCTATAATGAAAAATGCTTTCTGCTTCCAGAGAGAGAAATGATGAACTCTGAGTGCACATTGAAATGTACTTTTTTTTAAACTTTATTTTTTTTATTGTGTGTATGTTTTCTTTTGCAGCATGTCTAATACAGAAATGTGTTTTGCATGACTTCACATGTATAATTGATATATTGCTTGCCTTCTCAAGGGGTAGAGGAGAGGTAGGAAAGAGAGAATTTGGAACTCATAATTTAAAAAAAAGAATGTAAAAAATACATGTAATTGGAATGTATATATACATATATATATATATATATATATATATATATATATATACAATTTAAAAATAATTTAAGCCCTTTGAGGTCAGAAATTATCTTGTTTCTTTTATTTTTATCACCACTACTCAATAGTACCAGACACAGAAAGCACTTAATAGGTATCTATCTATCTATCTATCTATCTATCTATCTATCTATCTATCTATCTGTCTGTCTGTCTGTCTGTCTGTCTGTCTGTCTATCTATCTATCTATCTATCTATCTATCTATCTATCTATCTATCTATCTATCATCAGGGCAATATAAGTATTGGTACCCATCATTATAATACTTACATGACTATAACTCCTTGATTCAAAGCTGTTAGACCTGAATCATCTTCCACATAATTACTGATTTATTCTTAGAAGGTAGTCTGATTTTTTGGGGGGATGGAGGGGAGAAGAAACAAGGTATAAAAAGATTAAAAAATAACACATAACTTGCAATGAATGACCATTTGTGTTCCCAGAGAAGATACAAAGAAATGCAATTCTCTTCTTTTGTTGAATTGGTGGAGCACCATGTGTGGCATGTCATATGTCTTGTCGAAGATGCCCTATGTGTTGGTTGGTTTTGCCTACTGGTTTTTTCCCTTATGTTGCATTGAATTGAAGGGTGGAGTGTATCTTGAAATGACTGTGATGGAAGAACAAAAGACATCCATAAATCTTTTAAAAATAAAAAAATGAAATAAAAGCAACACCTAAATTATGGTGTCTTTGTGACATCTGGATAGAAAGTGAAAAATTCAGTCATTTGGATTTCTCAAATACCCAGAATGAGGATGCATGGAGACCAAATGTCAGTATGATTGGCTGAGTTTTTTATTTTTATTCATATAGCTGCTATAATGTAAACATAGTTGCTATGTCGGATAAAAGTCAGACAAGAAATGTTACAATCAAAATACAAATCAAAATGCTCTCAACCTATTTTTATGAGATGACATATCCCTCTCCCTCCAAGAAGGAACAAGAAGAAAAATGCTACAAAATATGTTCTTATACATTGAACTTGAATAAGATCTTTACAGAATTGTGGTGGTGGAAGGACCCTTGAACCTCAAATGTAAGAGGTAGAACATAAATAGAGAATGTCAGAGCTAGAAGGAACCATAATACATAGAATGTCAGAGCCAGAAAGGATATTAGAATGCAGAATGGGTGATACCTTAGAACTCAGAAAATTAGAACTTGATGAGACCCTAGAATATAGGATATCAATGCTGGAAGGAGCCTTAAAAGTCATTTACAGTTAAGGAAATTGAGACTCAAAGAAAAGAAAAAAAAAAGACTTGTCTAAGGTAATAGAGTAAATTAAACAGCAGAAGAGGAACTAGAACCCAGGTCTCCTACTTCCTAGTCCATTGCTGAATAATTATATTTTTAAATGGCTTCATTAACCTACTTTGATCAGCAACTGAGCCTATGCAGAGAAGCCTGACCCAAGCCCAGTTATGAAACCAATCGGAGGAGAGCCAATTTCTGCATTTCAATGGAGCCAGGGTGGAAGTAAAAAACCAATCAATCCCGATTTGGATTGCCAAACCACACAGCTCCCTGTGAAAGTCAAGAGTTGTTACTATTGGCAAGGGGTATGCAACACCCTACGGTGCCTTGATTGAATTAGATCCTGCACCAGCAGCATTTAACTCAGCAATTTCTTCTTCTCTGAAATGCGGCGAAGAAGTTATTAGTTCATCATTAAGAAAAACCATTTGCAGAAATTGGGGAAAATGTCTTACAGAGGGAGCTATCTGGCCTTGTCCAGAGGAAAGTGGAAGGGCCCAGCTCTGTTTCCTCTCAGGCCTGATTTCAGAGCTGAATGGGTCTCTGGCAAATTTTAGTTTCCTAAGGAAGCTTCTCTTCTGGATCCAGCACAGGAATCTCTAAAGTAACACCAGGAGATGGAGCATCTACTGTGAGGAAATCCCTTCAGAAATACAATGACTGCAGAAAGAATATGGATTATCTTTCTGGGCAACAAAGATGACCAGGGCTTCAGATAAACACAAACTTCCTTTGTGGAAAGGTTTCTACCCTAAGGAATCAGTCCCCAGCTCCAAGAGGAGAATCCCAACTTGTTTCTCAAGGGTTAATGGTATATCTTCATCCTTTGGCATCTCTCCCAGCCTAAATCAAGCCTGCTTCATCTCATATGGAAAGGAAAGACAAACTGTACAGATTGAAAACATCTGTATAGTGAGTGAATGAACCACATGGCCACAGTGTCATGCCGAGATCTACTTATAACTGTCCCCTTTTGTTTGACTTTAGAAGAACAGCACAAATAAATACAGTAGGTTTTGTTTAAACAAAGAGAACTCTGATCAATAGAGGTTTGTATAGCTTACGACCTTCAACCATAAACAGAAATTTGAGGTAAAATCCACAAATCTCAGATCAATTACCCGATTATTTACCCTTTGGCACTCGGAAGGTTCAAGTCTGCCTCGCATATTAAACAGGGAGGGGAGAAAAAGATTTTTTTGGGGGTGTGTGGATAGAATGGAGAGGGTCATGTGAATTTATGATCACCAGCCATGAAGGGTATGCTAGCTATAGCTTTCAATGTAAACATGGTAGTGGGGATCATGTAAATCACTTAAGACAAATTGTAAATTCCAGGACGTTTAAGCTGCTGTTCCCAGTAGTTTTTAAAGGCTTTCTGAGGGGCCCAGCCATCTGCTGTTAACCCCCATTGTTATCAGTGAAAGAATACTGTACTTAGAGACAGAAGACCTGGGTTCAAATTCTGACTCTGTCAACTCCTACCTCATATAACCTCAGAGAAGTCTTTTTCCTTCTTTGGGTCTCAGTATCCTGAGGTTTAAGAGGACAGGGTTGGATTAGACATCTTCTACGGTCCCTCCCAATTTTAAATCCTAAAACCTTCTAAACTGTGTTTTTTTTTAATAAATAAAATCCTGCCCCAAGACCAAGATAGTGGGAGTCTGAGGGGCCTAAAATCTGACTGTCCTGGGTACATAGTGGGAGAGCCCACCCTCCCTCCACTTTAGGCATGGTTTGTACTGCATCAAAGGGTGGGAAGACCACGGGGTCATTGTATAGGGAACACCAGTGCCTTCAGAATACAATGCTAAGAGGTCTTTTCTGGTTCACATCAGGTCCCCTTCTCTGGATGCTGACTGAAGCAGACCTGCCCCTGCCCCCAAAAATTATTTGACACATTTCTCTGTTTCTCCTTATAAAACCTCCTACTACAGTCCCAGGCTGTAGTCCAGGACCCATTCAGTTCAACAAAAATGTATTAAGCACCTACTATGTATACCATTCTCCCCACTCCCAAAAATCCTGAGACTCACTACTGAAACATTCTCCTTTCTCATCCATTTCCTATATTCCCAATTTTCTCTTGCTCTCTGATCATCTGCTGGTAAAAGAGTCCAACCCCACCCCTCTCTCCAAATCCCTGGAGAATCTGGTTTTTCTCCAACAAACTAAAGTGATATTAATAAATGAAGGCATATCATCCACTTTTTATAAGCACATTCATCTCTTCCCCTTACTTGAGAGACATAATATTAGATATACTTTTAACACAATCTGTGTTAAATCATTTATCCTTTAGCATTGAAACTAGGTTTGAGTAAGAGGGAGATTAGTTGAAATTTACAATTACTACCCAAAAATGGAAATTTCATTAAGCTTAACTTTATGCTTCTGCCAAACTGGCCCACATGTTGTTCTCCTTTCTGTCTACGTGCTATCTCAGATGCCTGGAACACACTTCTTCCACATGTATGCCTATTGAAATAATTATCTTCCTTCAAGCCCCTGCTCAGTTGATGCCTCTTCCATGAAGTCTTTCCTGATCCTTCCAGACAAGAGAGATCCCACCCTCTATTCATGAATTACTCAAGTCAGTGCTTGAACTAAATTGTTGACATTGGAATAAAATGTCGAATTCTAGATTTGTTTGTCTAGGAATGGACTAAACCTTGAATAACTGATATCACAAATAATGGCCAATCCCATTACTTTAAACCACTGCTCATTATGTTTGTAGCATAGTGCTTGGCCAAACAGCTAATAGGATCCAAATGGAGGGACTGGGGTGTTACCTCTTGCCCCGATATCTGTCATCCATCCCCCCAACACTCAAAAGGCACACATGGAGAAGAAGAAAGAGGACTCCAGATCATCCTAGAATAATTAAGAGTCCAAGGTCACTGCCATTTCTCATGTTCCAGCCTAACCTCTTCATTCATCTGCCCTGATATTGACAGCTCTGATTTTATTCTGTGTGACACATCCAGGTGACATGCCTTTCCACACTTTAGGGCAGGGCCTGCGTCTTCTGTCACTAAAGTAGAACTTAATAGGATCATTGCTATAGAGAAGAAAAGACTATTATCTAGTCTAATCAACCCCCCCCTTCTTCCTCCCCCTCTTCTTCTTCTTCTTCCTCCTCCTCCTCCTCCTCCTTCTTTTCCTCCTTTCATTTGGTTTTCTCCTTTAACTAGCTATAATGTCCCCAACTTGTTTATTGGATAGAGTTTTATATTGTTTGCTAAATTCATATACAAATGAATAGTATATTTTATTTTTTCTTCTTTCAAGAGAAATCTAATGATAAGTTACTTCTTATTTATGTGATCCTTGGAAGGTTTTCTAGAAGTCTGACTAATACCCACATATGTTTCTATAGGCTTGGGAAACATTTAAGTCAATGAACTAAGAATCACATAAAAGAATGTATGTATTTTTGTCACTGCTCTAAAATCCTATCTATAAAATCACAGAAAGATGATCATAGGCTACTTTGTATTAAAAGAAACCAAGTAGAAATAAGACTTAATTCTGTATTATGTATACCCTACTGGGTCTCTGGAAATGTCAAATAATACTATTCTTGTAACGGTGCATATACTGGGTGTGTTCCAAGAAAAGTTACTGAGAAGAACATACTTATCAAGGGTAGTATGGTGAATCTGAGGTCAGAAGACCTTGGTTCTAACCTCTGCAATGCCACTGATTAGCTATGTGACTTTAGACAAGTCATTTCCTTCCTCTGAACCTGTTTCCTCATTGTTAAATGATAGTAGTAACACTTGCCCTTCTTGCTTTATAAAGCTTCTGTGAGTCCCCATCAAGATGCTGTATCCAAAGCAAATTGGAAAACTTTGCAAAGGCCTGGGATGTTCTTCTTCCTAGAATCTACAACTTCTGCGTCTTAAAATTCAGAGCTTCCTTCAGGGCTCAGTTCAAGCCACCTCATACTCCAGGCCTCTCCTCATCTCCTGATTGGCTAATCCTGTCCACTCCTCTACAAATCACTTTGGGTTTACCTTCTTATGCATTTTGTATTAATTTACCTGGGGTACATGCTCTTTCTCCCCCAAAAGAATGTCAGCTCCCAGCTTCAAGTCTCCTTCTGCTCCAAGCCATCCTCCATTCAACTGCCAAAGTGATTTTCCTAAAGCACAGGTCTGACACTGCCGCTTTTCTGTTCAATAAATTCCACTGGCTTTCTATTGTCTCTTGGATAAAATATAAACTCCTCTGTCTTTTAAAGTCCTTTGCAACCTGACGCCAACCTTCCTTTCTACTCTCTCTCTGTCTCTCTCTCTGTATCTCTTTCTGTTTCAGTCTCTGTCTCTGTCTCTATCTGTCTGTTTCTGTCTCTTCTCTCTGTGTCTCTCTCTGTCTCTCTGTCTCTTTCACTGACTCTCTTTTTCCTCTCTATCACTGCCTCTCTGCCTCTCTCTGTCTCTGTCTCTCTGTTTCTGTCTCTCTTTGTCTCTCTCTCTTTCCTCTCTGTCTCTGCCTCTCTGTCTCTCTGCCTGTATCTCTGCATCTATGTCTCTCTCTCCCTCTCTTTCCTCACATATATATGTATATAAAAATATTGTTGTCTCTATATGTATATATATCTTTCCAGCTAATAATGGTTAATAATAATAATAGCTATAATTTATATAATGTTTTAAGGTTTGCAAAACACTTTGCAAATATTATCTCATTTGATCCCCTGGAAAGTAGGTGTTATTATTATCCTCATTTTAAAGATGAAGAAACTGAGTCCTAGAGAAGGACTGGAAGTCACATAGTTACTAAGTATGTTAGGCACAATTTGAACCAAGATCTTCCCGAATCTAGGTCCAGTGTTCTTTTGTTCTAGGTGATAGGCAGATAGATAGATAGATAGATAGATAGATAGATAGATAGATAGATAGATAGATAAGAGAGATCCCCTTCCTTCACACACTCTCTCCAGGCTAGACAAATTCACCTCACTACTCTTTACACATGATACCCCATCTCCCATTCCTACCATCTCCTATGCCTGGAATGTTCTCCATCATTTTTGCCTCATAGAATTCCTTGTAGCCTTCAAGATTTAGCTCTAGTACCTCCTTCTGTAAGTGGCTTTTCCTGATGCCCCAGGCCCACCCCTTGTCCCCATTGATGAGTTCTTCCTAGAGCCTTCATTTTGTGGCCCAGGCTGATCAGCCTCCATTGTCCTCTCAGAACTGCTCCTCAGTTTTTGAACTTCATAACAATGCTCACATACAGGGTACTTTCATATCTCCACTATCCCCCCCCCCATAGATCACCCCTTTTCAGATTTCTTCTGTTCATTGTCTTTCTCCATTAGAATGTAAGCCCCTTGAGGGCAGGAACTTTTTTTTTGCTTGTATTTGTATCCTCAGTACTTAGCACAGTTAGGAGCTGGAAGTGCACCCCTCCCCTGCAATAAACACTGAACAAATGCTCCTATCCTTCTTTCCTACTTTCCTCAAGCACCTCTTCTATGTGTAGATTTTCCTGATCCCCCAACTACTAGTGCCCTCTTTCTCTAAACAACCTTGTGTTTATTCTAGCTAGCCTACATATACTTACATGTATACCTATAGATGCACACACATATATACACACGTGTATATGTTATATAATACCTATCTCATATAATGTGACATACTATAGTCTATATAATATGTATTTTATTATTCAACTACACATGTTTGTAGTGAGTTTTATACACACACACACACATATATGTTATACAATACCTATCATATAATGTATGATATATTATCTTCTAAACAATATATATTATATTTACTCAACTATATATGTTTGCAGTGGGTTTTGTTTTTCTTGCTTTCTCAATAGAGGAGGGGGAAGAGGATGGGGGTGGAAGAGAGATTTTTGTTGATTAAAAAACATAATTAATAAATTTAATTTTTAATGCAAAAAAATCCCCCAAAGTAGCCATCAAGGCTTTATTTGAAGACTCATGGTGATTAGGAATTAATATCTCCCTAGATAACCCATTCTATTTTAAAAACTCTGTTCTTGTGCTGAGCCAAAATCTGCCTTTGCAACTTCCAGCAATGCTCTCAGTTCTTCTCTCTGGGTACAAATAGAACAAGTCTCTTTACTCCTCTAGAAATGCTTAAGGACAACTATATCTTCTCTTTCTTTCATCTCTACCCTCTCCCCATGGGACATGGTTTCAAATTCCCTCAACATCTTGGTTGTACTCTCTACGTTCCCCAACTCACCAATGTCTGAATCCTATTTCTGTTATTTACTACCTGTGTGATCTTGGGGAAGTCATGTAACATCCCTTGACTCAGTTTCCTCATCTATAAAATGAGGTCCCCTCTAATTCTAAATCTGTGGTCCTCAAAAAAAGAGGAAAAGGACCCAGATGTACCAAAAAATATATAGCAGCTTTTTTTATAGTGGCAAAGAACTAGAAACTAAGGGAGGTGCCCATTAATTGGGGAATAGCTGAAGGAAATGATTTTAGAGAAGATTTAAAAGAACTGATACATAGTGAAGTCAGCAGAACCAGAAGAACAGCTTAGACTATAATAAAAAGGTAAAAATGAACAACTCTGAAAGGCTTTGATCAATGCAATAACCAACCATGATTCAAATTGAATTACAATGAAAGATTTGTCCTATCCCCTGGTGATAGACTAAATATGCATAATGAAACACACCTTTTTTGGATTATTCAATGTGGGGATTTGTTTTGCTTGACTATGTGTGTTTTTTATCTTTTATCTTTTCCAGGGAGGGGAGGAGTAAAAGGGAAAAAATAAATGTGAGTTGAAAAAAATTAAATATAATTTAAAAAATTAGTTGTCCTATGATCTCTCTTTAAAAGTTTTACTCAGAACCCCACAGTAGGCTAACAACTAGTTTGGCAATCAGACTGGTCAGTGTCACCCATGGCCAATCTCCAAACTGCTCCATGGAGACATAACTAACTCCTGCAAGTCTGCTATCTACATTCATGGAAAGGATGGACTGTAGCATGCTGGGTCTATTTATAATGGCTCTCACAGAGGCTCACAACATAATGAATCTAACTTCAGTTAACCTTCCCAGCTCTAGTTCACTCTATTCCCTTTTCTACATTTTGCATTTCAGCCATAATGAATTGTCAACTACTTCTGTATTCTCTGGCCTCTGGGCAGTCACACAGGGCATTTCTAATGCCTGCAACACAATCTGTCCTCACCTCTATCAGTTTAAATTCTTCTCTTTCTTCAAGGCCCAACTGTAGTGCCACTTCATCTATGAAGCCTCTGATTCCCACAGCTAACAGGGATCTCTTCCCCCTCAAATTTCCTTAGAATACTTTGGACCTCTCCTTTGCCCCTACCACACTCCACCTTTTATCAGGTACACATCAGTAGATCATAGATTTAAGAATTGGATGGGACTTTAGTGGGCATGAAATCCAGCCCCTCATTTTATAAGCAGCTGGGTGCCATAGTGGATGGACGGTTCCACTTGGAGTCAAACAGATCTCACATTCTGTGTCAGACATTTACTAGCTGTGTGGCTCTAGGCAAAACACTTAACTTCTGGCAGGCTCAGTTTCTTTATCTATAAAATGGGCATAATTATAGAGTTAGGGGATGATTAGAGGAGATAACATGTGAAGTGCTTTGTAAATGTTAAAATAATATATAAATGCTAGCTGTTATTATTGTTATTATTACAGATAAAGAATTGGAGAGCTAGAGTTCTTTAGTAATATGCCCAAGTTTATACAAGTAGTAAGTAGCAGAATTAGAATTCAAACTCAGGTCCCCTGATTTAAATAATATAATTATCTATTGCTCATATATTATTATCATTTGTTGTTGTTGTTATTAATGATTATAATAATCTAATAAGTTTGACCACACTCATACCACCTAAAATGAATGGACCTATGTTAGAGATACCAAGGACCTGCTTCTGGGACACAAGCTTGCATGGACTTTCCAATTTGGCCCACCATGTGGTTGGGAATAGTTTCTTTTTTTCATCAGTGCCATAGCTAGAATAGTATGCATCTTTAATTCTGCCTGTTGAAGGCATAGTCACTCACTCTTTCTAGAGGCATCCTAGGACTAGCTGAATCACAGTAGGTACTGAACTATGCAATAGGTGGAGAAGCGTCTGAGAGCCACTTTCTTCTCCCCTTAGATGCTGTGGCTTTGAGAAACCAGCTTGGAGTTTGGGTCTTGTTTCATTTGTCCTTTTCAGTTCTAGGTAGAGTAGAGTCTTAATCTGGTCATTTAAGCCATGGAGACCTTGGAATTGCTGACCAGACCATGGAGACCAGAATTACAGGCTGAATACGTGTACCAGCCCAGCAGGGAAGTCCTGAGAAGCCAGGATCCCTGAATGCAAGTCCAAGGAAGGCTTTAGACTTTGAGCTTGATGCCATTAATAATATGAAGGAGCTAAACTAAGCTATGAAGCTAATCTCCCTTCCTCTCCCCAGAGACCAAGGTGGTATAGGGGAGAATATGCCCTAAGGTGTTGGGGGAAAATGTTTATATGATTATTTTTGTTTTATCTTTGAAGTAAATATTCCTTTGTAAAAACTAATTTGACTGTTAGTGGTTAGATAGAATTGGGGTGCTTGGACCCCTTACACTAGGGGAACACAATCTATGGAGGCTTTAGCCAATAGCAGAGACCAGAAATCCTCCAGCCCTTTCCTGGTATCAAAGAACCCTGAGGGACGGGTGAAATGTAACACACCTGGCCTTCAGGCAGTGGGAACTAGAGTAGCCACTATTAAAATAATAATAACAATAATAATAAATAATAAAGGAAGGGTAAAGAGAATAAGCATTTATGTGATGCCTACTATGTGCTACATGTTTTTGCAAATATTATCTCATTTGTTCTTCATAACAACCCTGGGATGTAGGTGCTATTATCTCCATTTTACAGTTGAGGAAACCAAGGCAGACAAAGGTTAAGTGACTTACCCAGACTCAGACAGCTAGTAAATGTCTGAGGTCAAGTTTGAACTCATGCCTTCCGGACTTCCTGCTCAGTGCTCTATCCACTGTGCCACTAGCTTCCTCCAAACAACATCAAGAATAACAACAGGAACAGCAATTAACATTTTAGCATTTTAAGGTACTTAAAATATTGTACATTATTTGATTGCAAGCTTCTGGAAGGCAGGAACTAATTCATTTTTCATCTTTGTTCCATCAGCACTCAACACAGCTCCTTATATGTCATCTGGGCAGGAGTCCGGTCATCTTGCACACATTGAACTTTGCAGCTGCTGCTGCCCTACCACCCTCGGCTCTCAGGATCCATTTGGCTGTTGGCAACTTCTGAACCATTGTTGAATTTCAGATCTGTTCTTGGTTGGGAAACCAATCTGAAACTTGATTCAGCTTTTTGAAAGTCAAAGTGGCCTTTGCATTTGGATATTAACTTTTTCTAGCACCTGGGGGTAGTTATTACTGGTAGGACACTCCAGGAATTTAAATTTGATTGATTAATTGATGGTAAAAATTATATTATGTAAATGCAAATGCAGAATTGAGTTGAGAGCTCACTGTGGCCTGAAAGCATTTTTTAAAAGGCCAGATTGGACCTAAGGAAATTGGAAGTTTTTTAGTCCTTGCTATTAAAAAAGAAATAATAAGTCAGACTATAACAATGCCATGAATGAAGGCCAAAGTTTCCTTCTCTTTTTCCGCCATGTTATCACAATGTATTATCACAATGTAACTATTCCCCCTGTAAACTCTGATGTAAAGGAATCAGGCTGAGCTTTTGTGAAAGTCTTTTTTTTTTTGCTTCCCTGTCTTATCATGCTTATGAACCTCATAAACATCAGTGCACCAAACAACTTAGGCAGATCGAAAGACAAGGCCTGAAAACATCGTGATAAAATGAAATTGAAGAGGGTGGCACAAAAGAATCTGTGGCCATTAATTTTTATAGCTGATGCAGCTACTAATATTTTATGAGGTTTGGAACTATTGATATATATTAAAAAAAACCCTAATATCTGGCCTTTGTCTTTTCTGTTTTAATACCAGAGATGAAACTGCGGGCGTTGTTCTTTGAAACCAGCTGCATTCCAGCTAATCACACCTCTCAGGAGAAAGTGTTGCTTTTCCTTGGTCTTTCTCAAAGGAAGCATGGTTTTGCTACCCACCCCCCAATCTTGCCCCACAGAAATTTGTGAACTCCTTTACAAAGTATTTCCTCTCCCTTCTCCTGTTTTTCCAAGACCTATTTCTATCCCACCAGGATTCTGTTTACCACGTCTCTGGACTGAGTCGTAGGCAATGCTTCTATTTAAATGTAGATTTCTCCTTTCCACTGGGGAGTGTAGTGGAAGGTTTTCTGCAGCAGAATTAACATCAAGGTGAAAACAGGAGCCCAGGAAAGGTGCTGTCCTTCCCTGGGCCCACATCGTGCTGGGCTCATTCAAATGTTCCACGTCATTTATTCGCCGCTTGTCTTGCGGACCACTGGGAGCAACATTGCTAGACTCAGATCTATATATTTACCAAGGCCAGGATACAAAGCTTCAGGTCAACGAAATCAAATGCTAAAGGCTAGCCCAGAGACCATTAAAGATGCCTCGCCTAGAGCATTGGAGGGCTGGATTTGATGACCCTCTAGAATTAATAATAATATTATTACACAAGAGTATTTAAGGACAGTATGTTATCTGTTTGGCATTTGGGAACTATTCATTTTCATGGGCTGGAGAGGGGGAGAGGAGAAGAGCAGCTGGTCCACTTCAGAGCAATGTGGGGTATACTAGACTGTTCCTCCTAGAATAATATTAGCTAACATTTATATGGCACTTGAAAGTCTGCAAAACACTATATAAATATCATCGCATTTAATTCTCCCAACAACCCCTGGGAGGCAGGTGCCATTATTATTCTCATTTCACTAGTGAGGAAACCAAAGCACAGAGAGGTTTAATGACTTGTCCAGGGTCACACGGCTAGTGACTGTCTCAAAGCCGGATTGGAACTCAAGTCTTCTAAATCCAGCACTCTATCCACTGGGCTATCTAGCTGCTGTAAGGTAGAGCTGTTGTTGTGTAACTTACAGAAGAGATGTTGATCAGCATCGCAAGAGTTTACACACTGAGAGCTCCCTGCACTAAACAAATCATGGGACCAAAAAGTAAGTTTCAAAAGGAAACAGATCAAACACTTATCAGGGTCAAAGGCAATGTTTTCTGAAGTGGGAGATTCAAGACAGCTCACCATGAAGTTGGAGCCAAGGAGTCAAGACTAATTTTATTTTGTTTAATCATTTTTCTATTATGTCTGCCTCTTCATGACTCCTTTTGGGGTTTTCTTGGCAAAGATACTGGAGTGGTTTGCCATTTCCTTCTCCAGCTCATTTTACAGATGAGGAAACTGAGGCAAATGGGGTTAAGCAATTTGCTTAGGGCCATACAGCTAATAAGTATCTGAGGTTGGATTTGAACTCAAGTCGTCTTGACTAAAAGTCCCATGTTCTATCTACTGTGCCACCTAGCTGCCCATCAGGACCAAAGAAGTCTATTAACTTTCAGAAAGGGGATACAAGAATTTATATGCAGTGTTAAGAATGCTAGCTTTGGAACCAAGACAGCAGTAGATCAGGGTTTGATTCCCAGCTCTGACTCTAGCTGTGTGACCTTCAACAAGTGACCTCACGAGTCACTAGTTTTCTTATCTATAAGTGGGGCCAATAATAATTTCACTTCCTGCCTCATAGGAATAAGTAAATGAAGTTCCAGGTATCTCTCAATTTCAAATCTGGGTTTTACTATTTTCCTACAAAGTTAGAATCAAAGGAAATATAATCAAATCCTGCTGTGATATTTACCAATAACCATGTGACCATGAGTCTCACCTTTCTGGGCCTCAGTTTCCTCATCTGTAAAATGGGAAACAGAATGTAATACAACGAGCAATGGAATTAGGGTCAAAAGAACTAGGTTAAAAGAAACTCTGCCTTCTGTGTGATCTTGGACAAATTGCTTAACTTTCTTTGGTCTCATTTACTTAATGGGCTTCAATTAGATAATAATAACTGACCCCTTACATAGTGCTTCAACTTTTGCCAAGTGTTTATTATCTTATTTGAGCCTCACAACAGCAACCCTTTAGGATAAGTACTACTGATATTATTTTCAACAGCCTCAGAGACATGAAATGAGTTGTCCAGGGTCACAAGGCTAATAAGTGTCAGGAGCAGGATTTGAACCCAGTTCTTATGACTCTAAATCCAGACTTCATCCATTAGGTTACGGTGCCTAGTGCTGATCTTTAAAGTCCCTTTTACTTCCAAAATCCCATGATCCTATGAAAAGGCTAGACTAGATCAATGGTGTCAACCTCAAATAGAAACCAGTGTCACTAATCTATACAGGAGGGTCCCTGTGCAATGCCTATTGACAGCTTTGAAATGTAATATTATCTATGTTAGCATATAGTATACTTTTTATTCATTTTGTTAAATGTTTCCCAGTTTCATTTTAATCTGGCTCACTCAGGAGTGTTGCAAGCCAGGGTCACATGTTTGACACCTCTAGATGACCTCTAGGGTTCCTTGTAGCTCTAAATCCTAGGATAGGTTAAAAATAATTATCAACATCCTCAAGAAGGTGATTGATTGAAAGAAAAGAAAAAATAAAAGAAAATCTCACATGCACCAAAATATTTATAACAAAAAAATTTGGAAGCAAAGAACTGAAAACAAAGTAGATACACATTGATTAGGAAATAGCTAAATAAATTATGGCATGTGAATATAATGGAATATTATTGTGCTGTAAGAAATGATGGACATGATGAGTACATACAGAGAAAAATCCAAAGATTTGTACATACTGATGCAGAATGAAGTGAGCAGTGTCACGGAAACAACACACAATGACTACAACAGTGCAAATGGGAAGAACAACCATCAAAAAAGAATTGCAAATGAATGTTATAAGATCACAAAAAAAAATGGCCCCAGAGAAGAAGAACTAGAAGAAGACACCTCCACCTACTGCTTTCCAGAGTTGGTGGGAGAAAGTCCACAGGTGTGGGCCATTGTGACATTGTCAGATTATATATATACATACAAAGATATATATATATATATATATATATATATATATATATATATTAATTGGTTTTGCTCATATGTGTTTTTTTATTTTTCTTTTTAAAAAGTATTCCATATTATGGAGGATGCCTCCCTGGAGGAGGAAGGAGGATACAGGGGAAATTTTAGGTGAATTAAGAACAAAATATATGTTAAAAAATATTTTTAAAAATCATTATCATCATTTCCCCACCCACCCATTCCCCTTCCTGTCATATTGATAATGGATTTCTCTAGACTATTTTCCTCAAAGCACTGCCAAAAGCAATAGAAAGTGGCTATAGTTGAGAGACAGCACAGGAGAAGTTAGCAGCCTGCAGAGGTAACTGAGGAGGCCTGAGCTAACATGGAACTCCACTGGGACCCCAGAAAAAGATTCAAGGTTCTTCCTTCCCTACTTTGACAATCTGATGGAAAGCCCCAAAGTTTGCACCTCATCTGGTCTAAATATTCCATTTACAAATGAACGCTGTCCTGCATCATGGGTTATGGGCGATTTATGTTTATTTAAGAACTCAGTTTGCAGGAATGTTTTCCAGACGTGCGGTTTGCCGCAATAGACAGCTGTTGATATTCTGTTCCCAAGAGCATTATAATATGTTTTAAAATTGCGACACTTTAAAACCAGATGTTCCTCATAAGCTGAGCAGAAAAGGAGCTGGGTAGGACTGTCACTTGGCATGAAACCTAGACTCTTCAGGCACACAATGGAAAGGAGCCCCATGAAGGACTCCATGAATTCTCCCCTGTGAAAAAGATTAAGGAACAGTAGCTATAGCATATAGGGCACCATCATCTCTAATCAAAACAACCTGGGAAGGGGAAAAGCCATCCATTCATCACCTACCTCCTTTGATTCTCAAAAGTCTCAAAATTTGAACAATTAGATCACTAGTGTCCCTTTTTAGTTCCATCTGAGAACGTTTGAGTAATTCTTTGTCATTACTTAGGCTAAATGGCCAGCGATATGTTAAGGTGTCTCAAAACTGAGCTTAGGCATCACTTGTGGCTACATTTAAGAAGTAGTAGATGGGGAAGGAGAAGCTAGGTAGCACAGTGGATAGCGCACCAACCCTGGAGGCAGGAGGACCTGAGTTCAAATCCAGACTCACAAACTTACTAGCAGTGTGACTCTATCACTTAACCCTGATTGCTTCCAAAAAAAAGAAGTAGATGACCAGCAGTTGGGAGATCAAGATTCTTGCCTTTAAATTGCTTTGGGCAGTCTACAGGGCACTGGTTCAGTCAGAGACTCTGAATTCAAATTCTGCGTCTTCTGCTACAGCATGTGTTAACTATGGGTCAATCACTTAAACTCTCTGGGTTTTGTTTTCTAACAGTAAAATGAAAATAGCTCCACATCTATGATTCTCTGAGCCTTCTCTGGGCTTTATATTTTTCATCTATCAAATGAGGGAGCCAGTAAGTTCATCCTTACAGCTCTCACATGCTAGGGTTATATCGTGCTGTGATTTTCTGATTCTGACAATGGGCTGGATTTGTCTCAGGTCCTATGACTCTAGGGCTAGTACTGTACCATGTTGTTTGGAGTCTGCCACCATGTGATCTTAGCTGACCTATAGTTGTTAATCCTCTTTGAGGACCAGATTCCCTATCTGTAAAATAGGGGAATTAGAAGAGATCTCTAAGGTCCCTATTAATCCATGGTTCTAGGCATTTTGGGTTCCCAATAATGTGTCTTGAGATCTCAACCATCTAGACTTAAGGGCACAACTTTCTTAATTTGGTTCCATTCAGTTCAAGGCAATGACCATTAATTGGTCACTGCTTGCAAGGCTGTGTGCTAGGTGGAAAAAATGGGGCAGCTCTTTTGTAATCTCAATAGGCTTATACTCTGATGCTACAATGTGACATTTACACAAATAGTTGTTGGGTCAGAACTGAATCCTTGGGTTTATGTGTACCAGATGCCATCTTGAGGACTTTTCAATAATCATACCACTTTTTGGCTAGGGCCCCAGCTCCAAGAACACCAGAATTTAGTTTATTTTGCTTCCTCTGGGAAATTTAGAATGTATCTCACCTTCTCAAGGAGACATCATCAAGGCCAGAACAGAGACCTTATCCCTAGGGAGACAAGGACTCAGGGCAAAACAAATTTACAATATCAAGGAACTGATCTTGTCCATGGAACTTCACACCTTGTTCAGTACAGCATATGAAACAAAGACTCATTCTGGGCCATGCATAACCCATAGGAAAGAAAGTACTCTAGACAGAATGTTCTAGGAATGGAGGAAGAAAATGCTTTTAGCTTGGGGAATCAGGGAAAATTTTCAAGGAAGGCATAATGCTTGAACTGGACCTTCAAGGACAAGAAAGATTTTAATAAGTGGAAAACACACAGAGACAGGAGAGTGCAGGATAAAATCCAAGAGTGGCTATTTATATAATTTGATGGGACAATTGACTGCAAGAATGATGTCAGTGTGAAATAAAACTAGAAAGCCAGATTATGGAGGACTACAAATGTCAGGCAAAAAAGTTCATATGTTATCAAAGAGGCAATAGGGAGGTACAGAAGGATTTTAAGCAGGGGAGTAACATGGTCGTTTAAATTCTCTGTGGGATAGAGCTCTCTGATTCCAGCTGCCTGTGGTATTTTTTAAAATTTGATTTTTTTTAAGTTAACAAGTATTTCTTTTTCTTTCCCTTCTGTTAGCTCCTCCCAATTAAAAACAAAACCAAAATACATGTACCATAAGTGAAAAGTCAAGCAAAAAATATTCCCACATTGACCACGTCCAAAAATGAATTTCTCATTTTGCATCTTGACTCCATTATCTCACTGCCAGGAGGTAGATAGCGTTGCCCATGCTTGGACCTCTGGAACTGTGCGGTTGGTCATTGCAGAGATCAGTTTCAAAGTCATTTGTCTTTACAGTATTATTGTTACAACGTAAATGGTTTAGACTTTCAAAGTCATTTGTCTTTACGGTGTTGTGATAATATAAATTTTTGTGGTTCTGTTCACTTCACTCTGCATCAGGTCATACAAGTCTTTCCAGGATTCTCTGAAACTACTCCTTCCTCATTTATTATGGCACGATGGAATTCCATTGCATTCATATGCCATAATTTGCACAGCTATTTCCCAAATGATAGGTACCCCTTTAATTTCTGCTTCTTTGTCACTACAAAAATAGTTGCTATAATTTTTTGTACATAAAGGTCATTTTCCTATTTATTTGATGTCTTTGGGGGTATAGACCAAGGAGTGGTATTCCTGGGTCAAAGGATATATTTAATGAATTTGGGGAAATAATTCCAAATTTCTTTCTGGAATGACTCTTCCAATTTGCAGCTCCACCAAGAATACATTGATTTGCCATCTGCCTATGGTACTAAGAACCCCATTGGTTTTTCTGTAAATCAATCAGCCTGGGCCCAGATGTCTATATACAAATTAGACCACTCTATTCCCAAGTAATCCAGGGAGTCTTAGAAAAGATCTCATTATGGAGTATTTTAGCAAAGTCATCAGGACCCCGGCCTTCAGGTCCATTGTACCATGTCCCATTGGTATTTGCCCTTGTCATTCATGAACCTCTTTTTTTTTTTCTGATGCAGGCTTCCCAACCAGATCTGTGCTGTGTGTTTATAATATTCTAAGGTTCTTGAAGTCATCAGTGATTCATTCAGCTGAAATGAGTGGGCCACCATCAAAGGAATAAATGGATCAAATGTAGCAATAACAGATTCCCAGTTTTGAAGAAGAAAATCCCAGCACCTGGAAGGAAAAAAAAACCACCACCACCCTTCAACATTTCTATGTGACAGTATCTTACTCACTTGACACTGCACCTCACGACAAGGATGAACAATCAGCTCCCTGTTTCTAGATTTTCTTTAAATATAACACCAACCCTAACTGAGTCTTACAATACAGGCCACATGGTCAAGAAAAGAGGAAGGGCTCAACTACTATTGGACAAAAGAATCTAATAGTGTTCCCTACATGAAGTGGGACCTCAAAAGTCTTAGGCACAGGAGGAGCTCAGTCACCAAAGAAGAATTCACAAGATAGATCATTTAAAAATCTAGGGGTTTCAGTGGACCACAGATTCAATGATTCAATAGTATTATACAGCCATCGAAACAGGTACTGTGAACTTAGACTATACGAGGAGAGGCAGAGTATCTAGGAAGGGGAAAGTGATAGTCTGCAAAGCTGTTTAATTTAGTTATAGCCTTCACATTTTAAGAATGATCTTGATGAGGTGGGGGACATTTAGAGAATAACTGAAATGAGGAAAGAAGTGGAAACCAGGCCACGCTGGGATCAGCTGAATTAACTGAAGGTGTCCAACTTCAAGCTGGGCCCAGGGTTGAAAGGGAGAAGGATAATGGGGCAGATTGACTCTAGGATATTTCAAAGCAGTTTTACCGACCCTATCTTCCCATAACAGCAACATCTCACCATTTTAATATACCCATTTTACCAGTGATTGCTTGTATGGTGGTGAGAACTGGAACATCTGTATCTCCAAAGAATGAAAGATGATCATCACACAGAGGGAAATGGGTAGGTGAATGGCAGATGACAGAAGGTTGCAACATGTAACCAGTGCGAGACTCCAAAGAAAAATAGGAATAGAGGAGGTCACCACATGGCAAGAATGAGGGAAGACCAGTAGACAGCTAGAATGTTCCCCTTTCCAATGTTGGGGGAAAAAATCAAGGAAGACATCTGGCAATTTGGGTGGACACCTTTGTGGCAAGCTTTTGGGAGACCACAGGCAAGAGTCACACAAAATAGAAAGGCAGAGATAGTCTTCTCTATGTCTTCTTGGAAGAAACTCCAAAAATGATGAGATGCCAGAACCATTTAAGTATCTGAGAGTTTAACCTTGAGAAAGAAAAAAAAAAGACATGGGGAACATAACTTTTGTCTTCGAGTATTTCAGCATTTGTCATATGAGGAAAGGGTTTAAACTCATCCTACTTGGCCCCAGGGGGCAGAGAACTAGGATTAGTGGTAGAAAATTATAGGACAGTAGATTTCAGTTCCATTTAAAGAAAAACTTCCTAACAGAGCTATCCAAAAGTGGAATGAGCCTCTGGTCAGGTAGTGCTTCTTCCCCCACAGAAAGACTTCAAGTGTAGATTGCATGAACACTCATCAGGGATGCAACAGAAAAGATTCCTTCTCAGTTACAGATTGGATCTGACCAAGAAGATAGCTTCCAGGTTTTGTATTCTGGGATTCTATGAAGAAGATGCCCAGAGGATTATAGACTGCTTAATAGAGAAGGAGAAGTTCCTAGTTTGATGCTATACAGACGAAGGTTGGGTCATAGCTAGTCATGGGTAATTCAGAGTTGGGAGGCATAACCAAGCCCTCTTCTCTGGGCCAGAAATAGATTAAGGCAATGTATATAACACTGAAGGCCTGAAGGGTCCTAAATGCTAAATGGAACCAGACATTAGTCAGTGCCGTCCCCTCTACCTAGGGCAGCAGATGGCACAG
Source organism: Phascolarctos cinereus (assembly GCF_003287225.1). Lineage (NCBI taxonomy): Eukaryota > Metazoa > Chordata > Mammalia > Diprotodontia > Phascolarctidae > Phascolarctos > Phascolarctos cinereus. The sequence goes on along the minus strand of NW_027555625.1, from coordinate 79,554,880 downwards.
TGGATAGAACTCTGGGCCTGGAGTCAGGAAGACATGAGTTCAGATCTGGCATCCAAAATTTACCAGCTATGTGACTCATTAGATTGTAAACTTCATGAGGACAAGGATTATCTTTTGCCTCCTTTTGTATCCCCAGTGCTTAGTACAGCGCCTATCCCATAGTAAGTGCTATCTAAATATTAGCTATCATCATTATCATCATTATTTAGCCTGTAAGCACCCCCAGACAGTTCACAGCTGCTGGTTGGCATAGGTGGAGGGAGTTTCCTGTCCTGAAATTCCCTCCACTGGTGACATCACAACAGAGGGTACAAACACATCTTTCTTCAGTTAAGGTCTCTTATGTGGAGCAGTCCTTCTCATAGTTACATCACATGCCCGATCAACGCTCAGAACTGACTTAGTCATTCATTCAGACTCTAATTTTGTCCTTCCCCCTCCCTGATATGATTCTTCTACCACTCTATAAAGTTAGGACCCACACAGCTAGCAAAGAAGGGAATCAGGCTGGCCTGTTGAATCTATTCCAAGACACCCGAAGTGCAGCTGGAGCCAACAGGTTAAAAATGTGACCTGAAACCTGGGATCCCTCAGAGGGTATTTTCACACACCAAGTGAATGGGGACCCCACTGACAGCATGGATGGAACAAGCAGGGAAAGAATGCTGACCCCCAGAGGCCACACATTTGGACAAACACAAAACTGTCCTGCAGTACTATACTGCAGGGTTTGGGCAATTTTTTACAAATACATTTGTCTTTTCAAGAAAAACAAAATCAATGAGAGACAGCATGAATGGCTTTCCTAACTGCAAATGGAGTCTTTCTTGGCACAGTATAACAAACTGCTCATGCGGCTTGTTGGCTCAATCCCAAATAACACCTTGGTCATGAGGTATAGTTATGTTCATTCTAAGAGTCAAAGAAGATTTTTAGAATTGGAAGGCTCCTGCCTTAGAGAAAAGAATCATAGTTTTACAGCTGGAGAAGACCAAAGACATCATATAGTCCCATTCCCTCATTTCAAATACTACATCATCTAGCCCTCCCTTGTCAAAGACTCTGAGGTACACTGAAGCTAAGTGACTTAACCAAGATCTCAGTGTGAGTGACGGAGCCAGAGCTGGAATCTAGATCTTCTCAATCCTAGATGAATATTTCTCTCCCTAAAGTTCAGTCTCATTTCTCTGTGGTTACATCTAGCTTTTGACCAATAGGCATTTTTGCTTAGAACAGAGAACACAGAATGTCAGAACGAGGAGGGACCTTAGAACATAGAACGCTGGATGTTGGAGCTAGCAGTAACCTTAGAAATCATCTTGTCGGATATTATTTTGGAGATGAAGAAACAACATTTCCATAAGGTTAGGCTGGATTCATCCTCAGTAGCTACATTATTTAAAAGCCCAACAACAACAACAAAAAATTTATTTAAGCAGTTCCAACTACCTTGACATGGCTTCCTGAATTTTCATCAAAACAGATACTGGAATTGGTAGATTCATTCCCAAATATTTGAGGTTCTTTTCATCAATCAATTCAAACTTTTATTTTTTTTTTCAATTCTGAAGTTGTTTGGGGTAACCATCCCATAAAAGGCCAGGGAATTTCCCAGAAGTCAAAAAGTCTCCCTCTCTTTCCTCACCCCCTCCCATATGCACACATGCATACACCTTCAGATAGAACATCCTTAAGCCACAGAAATTAGGGCTGCATGGTGGTTTTTAAAAACATTTAGGGTAGATGAGACCTCCTCAGGCAATCCATTCATTGATTCTCAACTTCTGTACCATGAAGCCCTTTCAGACCCCTCACGTTACAGCCCGAGTCTATGTTCTTTTGGTCTAGCCTCCAAGAAAACAAATTACAGTTTTTGAGTTGAACTCTTTAAAATCACATTTAAAGCTGAAGATACATCTGAATCCTTGGTAAACAATTTTCTGTGTTCTCTGGATTCCACATTCTGCCCACCACAAGAGTGCCTTGGCCTTCATTAAAGGAGGCCTTGAGCACACTATTTCAAAATTACATAACCAATCCATGACGGATTCCTGTCGGGATCAGACGATCCATTGGTCATGTCTGGAAAAAAGCTCAGTCTTTTCCAGAGAAACAAAGTGTTTTGCCTCTTATGTCTAGGCTGGGCTGCCAACATCAAAATGGGACCTGGTGTAGCTGGGGCTTGCAGTAATTACACCTCGGGCAATGTAATCATTCCAGCTCGATGTGATCATAATAAATAGCCCGTTTTCATTTGAATTATTGCTCAGCAGCTTCCCACAGGTAAGCACATTTTCCCCTAAGCCAACCAGTAGACAGTGGCCCACCCATTGAAGAAAGGGTAGAGGGGATGTGGCATCATCTGGTGGGCAGAGAAAAACCACAGAATTCTAAAAGTCAGGAATGAATGGCCTAGTCAGACTTCACCTGGAAGTTCTGTTTAGTTTTATTCTGTAAGTTAGGCTTTAGAAAGGTAAGAAACCTGGAGAGCAAGGCATAGGAGAACCAGAGGAACCAGGGAGGTTTAACCTAGTGAAAAGAAAGCATGAGGAGGACCTGATTACTGGCTTCAAGTACACATATGAAGTTTTATCGTATGAAAGAGGAATTAACTTTATTCTGCTTGACCCTAAGGGGCAGAACAGGAATACTGGGTAGAAGTTGTAGAGATACAAATACTTTCATAAGGGTTTTCATATGACACAGTCTTAGTAAATGCTAATGTTTGACTATGTAACACTTTCAGGATCATTAGTAAATATCTAGAAAAAGGATGTAGTGATCAGAGAGAGAGAGCGTGGCTTCATTAAGAATAGGTCATTTCACACTGATCTAGTTTAACTTAAACAAGTAGTCATCCAGGCTGTTTTAAAGCTATCTAGTGATGAGGAACTCACTACCTATGAAGGCTGTCATTTTTTGATAGTTTGAATTTTTAGGGAATTTTTCCCCCTTGTATGAGGTTAAATATGGAATGTGCATGCACATCTACATCTATATGTATATTTGTTAAACATAGGGTGTTCCAAAAATCTTAGTGTAAATTTAAGCTATTAAAATTTGATCTGCACTAAGACTTTGGCGATACAGGGATTTAAAAACATTAGTCTGACAATGGGCCTCATTTTTAAACACTTTTATATGTGTGTCTGTGTGTACATATATATATGCGTATAAATATGCATAAATATTAATATATGCATATATATACATGTAAAAGCATATGTGTGTATATACACACACATATATATATATATACGTGTGTGTGTGTATGTATGTGTGTGTGTATACACATACACATGCACACACTCACAGTATCCCCAGACTGCCAAAGGGATGCATAACACACAAAAAAAGTTTAAGAACCCCTGCTCTAGATGGTGTCTGAAGCCCCTTTCAACTCTTAAGAAATTCTGATTCTGAATCTGTAAATCCATAACTCCTAGTCCTAGCTTTGCTCCTCAGATTGGGCATTCCAGATTACTTCCCTCTTTGAGCCTCAGTTTCTTCTTCTGACACACAGGGACAATCACACTGTTACCATCTGCCTCTCAGGACTGTTGGGTGAAAAAAAGGTTGAAAAAAAAGGAAACTGAGAAGTCTAGTGAAATGTAAAGTATCCCCGTTACTTATCTGGGAGCTCATTTGGCATAAGGGGAAAAGCCCAGTAGTGATCACCATTGATGAGGCAGACCCTACTCACAAAGATCTGACCCCTTTGGCCCAGGCAGATCCTAGGCTCCCTGGACAGGCCACTGGGTTGATCAAAGTGAGAGCCTCAGCCCGCTGTGGGCTTGGGGAATGTCAGGAACTGCTCACGTAAGTGCCTCCATCTAACGGGATTTGTCTCATTTTCATAATAAGGCACCAGAAACAGTTCTTTTGACATGGAGCCATGCTTCATTGAAGGTATATTTTTAACTCCATATCACTTTCTATTTTGGCAGTGTTCGAAAGATTCTAAAGAACTCCTCAATGGAATTGAAAAGCAAGAAGCAAGACTTGCTTTTAAAGGAGGAGAAGGTATCTCCTTATATTTTCATCAAAACTCCCTGGACTCAGTTTCTCAAGAGGAAGGAAAACACCCGACCCAGTGAAAGCTACATCTAGAAGACCCTGGAATCTTCTAGCTCAAACATTTCAGCAAGATCTGTCTGACCAATCCTTTCCAGCTCTCCCAAAAGAAAACAATTAAGGCTAAAGGGATGTATTTCTCCTAGAAGTTGGCATACTATTTTATAAACAGCAGGTGCTCAATAAATGTTTGTCACATTAAATGAAAATCATTTTGTTGTATCACCTCTTTCCACTAGACTATAAATTCCAGTGAGAGCAAAGGTTAATCTGAACTAAACTTTGAATTTCCCCCTGTTCCAAGCAAAATACATCCTTTGTGTGAAAACAACTGATCACTGGCTATATCTGAGGAATGGGGATGGGGAAGAAATATAAAGATTAATGATTGGGAGCAGCTAGGTGGCACAGTGGATAGAGCCCTGAAGTCAGGAGGAACTGAGTTCAAATCTGGCCTCAGACCAAACACTTGACACTTACTAGCTGTGTGACCCTGGGCAAGTCACTTAACCTCATTTGACTAAAAAGGAAAACAAAAAGAAAAAAAAAGATTAATGATTAACATTGAGAGACTAGTTTTTCATTCCCTTTGTAGGGAGAGTCAGTCTACTAGCATTTATTGAGCACCTACTATGTGCCAAGATATGCTAAGTGCTGGGGATACAAAGAAAGGCAATAATAATAATTTTTTTTAATAGTCCCTGCTTTCAAGGAGCTCCCAGTCTAATGAGAGTGACAGTATGTGAGCAACTAGATACAAACAAAATGTCATTGTAGTTCTTCAGTCATTTCAGTTGTATCCAATTCTTCATGACTCCATTTGTGGTTTCCTTGGCAAAGATACTGGAGTGGTTTGCCAATTCCTTCTCCAGCTCATTTTACAGATGAGGAAACTGAGGCAAACAGAGTTAAATGACTTTCCCAGGGTCACAAGCTAGTAAGTGTCTGAGGCCAAATATGAACTCAGTCTTCCTGTCTCCAGACCCAGCACACGATCCCCTGAGCCACCCAGTTGCCCTACAAACAAGATATAAATGGGATAAACTGGAAATAGTCTCAGGGGGAAGGCATTAAAATCAAGGAGGACTGGGAAAGGTTTCTTGCAGAAGCAGGGATTTTAGTTGAGATTTGAAGGGATCCTGGGAAGCCAGGATGTGGAGATAAGGTGGGAGATCATTCTAGGTATGGAAGACAGCCAGAGGAAGACTTGTTTGGGAGTAGATAAAGGGAAAGAGGATAAACATACCACTGGACATTGACCCGTTATGTCTATGAAAGAGGGGGAAGGGGAGAGGGTTCTTCTGGTGAGATAGCCACAGCCTTTATTTTGTGAGTAATGTAACAGTATGTCCTCTTTAGAGGTCTCAGAGGATTCCAATAATAGGAACTCTGGAGTGAAAAGCAAGAGGGTTAAGGTGACAGAACCCAAACCCACATTTATTTTTAGGCCTCCAATCTATTCTTCAAATCACTGCCAGAAACATCTTCTCGTGCATTGATCTAGTCAACAATTCATGTGAAATTATCTGGGGATTTTAGTTGACCGCAACTTCAATTTGAGTCAACAGCATAGCCATGGCTGTGGTGGGAAGACTGGGACTCTGATCCAGGGCTCCAGCATCTAGAGAGGCACCGTTCTTCCCCACAACAGCCCAAAGCCCATTGTCATTGTACCTTGCTGTTTTCCCACTGCCACTTCCAATAACATGACCCACTGTGTTGCTTGGCCCCAGGCCAAGATTTTTGGAAAAATGGTTTGTCCCCTTTCCTAGAGTGACTGTATCCATGGTCAAGGAGCTCTCTGAAATTCTATTCCTAACCCCAGCAGACTGTCTTCTGTACTGTCGTTGCTTTGCCCTAGAAACCAAGCCCCCTCTAGCTTGGATTATCCTCTGTACCAATAACCCCCACCATCTACTCAGATTTAGTACAGTTTACCAAGGAAGGAGGACTGAAGCTGGTGAACAAAGTACTCAGAGGCAACAGAATTAGACCCTGTGTTGCTTTAAGAGATTGCTTCCACAACCGTTGGAGGTAGGTAGCATAAGTATTATTATCACCCCCATTTAACAGATGAGGATAAAGAAGCTCAGAGATAGGAAGCAAATGACGCTTGGTTATACAGAGTTAGGAAGCCAGGACTTAAACTCGGGCATCTCTGAATCCACATTGAGGGCTCTTTCCTCTCCATCATTCTGTCTCTTCTCAAAATGGTATTCCTGTGGAAGGACTCATAGAGCTGTCATTCCCACCAAATTCCAAGAATTCAGTTAGTCAGGTTCTGCTGGTGTTATCGTTAATAATATATCCTCTAAAAGTTCTAAGCATGAATTATTTGCAGCCAAAGTTTAATGATAATGGCGAGCTTCGTGCATTAATTCCCGAGGTTGAATAATGCAGTACCTGTGCCCAGCCGGTCGATAGAATTTATATTTCTACAAATGTTCCCCATCCTTGTGCTCACAGAAAAGATAATCAATCCTTCCTGTGGGCCATAGCTCAGCCACAAAGGAAAGACTTGACTTCCTTCATTGAAATCAGTGACAGACCTCCAGCTCCTGTTTACAAAAGAGACTTCACTCCATGGTCTGGACTCCTCCATAGAGCCTCAGACAATAGTTAGTTATTAATTAATGAGGGCTTTCCTCACAGACCCATTGCTAGAACGTGTTCTCATGTTGCTGACTGGGCAAGGAAACTCATCTGGCTGAGAGTACATTAGATCGTACCCTCTGTCCACACAAAGAAAAGAAAACACTAGACTCCACCCTTATAGATTCTTTCCTCCCTTTAATTCTCCTCTTACTTTTTGTCATCTTCCTTCTTCTCTTTCCCTTGGATTCTCCTTGTTCCCACTTCCTAACCCCTCCCCATAGAAAACTTCCTCCTGTCAAATGGTGGAAATGATGGTGTAGGGGCAGGAGGTGGCGCAGTGGATAGAGCACCAGCCCTGAAGTCAGGAGGACCTGAGTTCAAATCCCGCCTCAGACCTAACACTTGACACTAGCTGCATGACCCTGGGCAAGTCACTTAACCCCAATTGCCTAAAAAAAAAAAAAGGAAATGATGGTCTGCTTGATGAAAGCAAAATTATCTTTCTCTTGGAGTTAGTAAAGTTGTTTAAGGCCAGGTCTTTCAGTCTACAAAAGAAATCAACATAGCAGAAAGTGAAGGCTGGTGAACTATACAATGACTATGTACAAGATGTTCCCACAAGTAGTAGAACTAGAGTCTTTATGATCAGTAGACACCTCTAGGTGGAAAATACCAGTGGTTCAGCTCTCTCCAATTGTATCCTATCTCAAGACCAGATTTGGGTTATAAGCTTGGAGCAATAAGGGCCTATGTCTTTAAAAAAAAAAATGGCTGAAGCTCTGGACTTTGTTCAAGATGTGGCTTCAACATTCCCTGGATGAGTGATTCTAGGTAAGTGTCATCACCTCTCTGGGCCTCAGTTATCTTTTCTATAAAATGTGAGGTTCAGCTATATTTGGGATCCATATAAGGGGTCTTAAGACATACATGGCATTAAGAAAAGTTTGAGGAAGGCTTCCTGTAGGAGACAGAATTTTGATTAGGACTTAAAGTCAGGAAGGTCAGTAGTTAAAGAAGAAGGGGAAGAGTGTTCCAGTCATAGAAGTCTTGTTTGTGGAACAGCCAGGAGGCTAGTGTTAATGGATCAAAGAGTATGGGTCAGGGATTAAGGTGTAAGAAGACTAGAAATTCAGTAGGAGGGAGTTAAGTTATGAAGGGCTTTGAATGCCAAATGGAACATTTTGTATTTGTTCCTGGAGGTGATAGAGAGCCAGTGGAGTTTATTGAGTGTGTGTGTGTGTGTGTGTGTGTGTGTGTGTGTGTGTGTGTGAGAGAGAGAGAGAGAGAGAGAGAGAGAGAGAGAGAGAGAGAGGGAGAGAGATGCGACATGATTGGACTCGCATTATAAGAAAATCGCTTTAGTGACTGAGTGAAGGATAGATGAATAGATGGGAGTGGGGAGATTCTTGGGGCAGGCAGTCTATTACAATAATCTAAGCAGTGTCAGAGGAGGGAAGGGGGCTTATTTGAGATATGTCACAAAGATAAAATCAACAGGCCTTGTCAACAGCTTGGATATGGGGATGAGGGGGGAGAAATAATGAGTCCACTATATTAGGAGCCTGAGGGACTGGGAGGATAGTGTTGTCCTCTACAATAACAGGGCAAGAGGGTTTAGAGGGAAAGATAATGAGTTCAATTTTGGACATGTTGAGTTTAAGAAGCCTACTGGACATCCAGTTTGAGATGTTTGAAAGGCAGTTGGAGACCGTAGATTTGATAATCATCAGAGTAGAGGAGGTAATGGAATCTGGGAAGTGATGAGATTACCAAAAGAGGACTATGACACAAAAAGTTTAAGAACCCCAAACTAATTAAATCTCTAAGATTCCTTGTGGCTCTAAATCCTGTCTAGTTCCAAACCGCAGACTTAAGCAGCCCCTTCTTGGGAAAGCCTGTCCCAGTCTCCCCAGCTGCTGGAGCCTTCCCTTTTCAGGATACCTGCCACTACTCTGTATGGCTCTTGTATGTATCTAGGCATATCTACCTGCTCTCTACCCCACTGGAGTGTAAGCTCCTTGATGGCAGGGACTGTTTTGGCCTATCTTTATATCTCTAACAGTTAGCCCAGTACATGGTACATGCTTAATAAATTATTGTGAATGACAAATTAAATCACATGAATTCTCATTATCAACAATTAAAGAAAGAAATTATAAACCTATCTGAGCCTCATGTATCTCATAAGGAAAAGGAATGTAATGCTACTTGCATTATTCACCTCACAGGTAGCCATTTTTGCACAGAGAACTTTCTCTCCTTGGGATGCTTTAGGGCTTGGAAGAACTGTCAGTAAACATGGTCCCTTCCCTCAGGGAGCACTAAGTTTAGTAAAGTCTCTGAGGAAACTCAAGAGGTGATTGGGGGGAGGGGTAGCAAATCACTCTAAAATTCTATCATTCAACTGGATGTTCTGTTTTACTGTCTAAACTGGTGATCTCCAAAGGGGCCCCTAGAGGACCATGGTCTGATCCCAAGGGGTATGTAATGAATCATTTTCAGGGGTGAGAGGATGGTCTACATCCCACTATCCCCATTACAGCCAGTTGCAGGGTGTCTTCCATTAACCCCCATCACTCTCCCCATCTTCTCTGTGCAAATGTCCAGTCCTCTTCTTCTGCACCAGCCACTGGCCCTTGGAGGCTTTGATGATCTAACCCTTCCCTGGGGGCTCATAGCAGCAGTTTCCCAATGCCATTGGGAAAATCCCTTCTCCCCTTCCCCTAGCATGGGCACTCTCTAACCCCTAGATCACTTTGTGTCTCTAGGAAAGTAATTGGTAAGCAAAAACCCCACTTTGCTCTTTTTATTTTGGGTGGACAAAGTGGGCTGCATAGCACAGGTAAGCATGGATGGGTTACAATATGCCTTGAAGATGTTATTACATTATCTCTCCTCCCAAACCCATTCCTTTTCTGAACTTCCCTATTTTTTCTTTTGTCAAGAGCTCCTGGGCTGCCATCTTTGATGTGATCTCTTCTGTAACTTCAAAGTCATCTTTGACTCTCAGCCAATATATCCAATCAGCTCCCAAATCTTGTCATTTCTAGCTCCACAACATTTCTCAAATCTGTCCCGTTCTCCCAGTTCATAAAGTTGTTACCTTCCTTCAGGTGATCATTACCTCTTATCTGGACTGCTACAATAGCCTTCCAATTGCTCCCCCTGTCTCAAGTCTCTCCTCTCTCCAATACAATCTCCAAACAGATGCCAAAGTGATTTTCCTTAGATGCAGATCTGACCACATCACTCCCCTACTAATAAACTCCACTGGTTCCCTACTGATTTTATGACTAAATAGTATTTCCTCTTTATCCCATCCATTTTAGTTTGTTGAAGTTTTGTGATGTATATTATTAGCAGTACTGTTGTACATAGATGTAATTTACAAATAAATAAATTCACAAATAGTAGAGGTGCCTCTTCCAATTTTTTTTTCTAATGTGGTACATGATCAAAAGAGTTTGGAGACCACCGGTCTCAGGAGCTAGTAACATATTGCTTGTAATGTTGCATATACCAGGAAGAGAGGTTGCATGCTATATTGTGAACAGCCATAGATCTGGAGCTGGGTTCAGGTGTTGACTATGCCAATGATGACCTGTGTGACTTCAGACCAAGGCCCTTCTCTCTGGGTCTCAGTGTCCTCATCTGCAAAAAGAAGGGGCTGAACAGGACACTCTCTAAGGTCGCCTCCATCTAAGTCTTTTGATCTGTATAATGTGTGCAGGACCTAGCCAAATTGATGATGGTGGTGCATCTGCTAAGGGTGGCAGTGGGCGGCAGCAAGCTCATCTCTCAGCACTGGGGTCTCCCCGTGACATGGGGAGATTTCTATCTTGCCCTTTTCTCTGAGATTGATTTAACTTCAATGTTTTCCTGTCGGCCTGCAATTCTTTCTGCATTTTAAATCCCACCTTCCTTAGGTGTGGAACTGAGACCTGTCCTGTCCAGGCCTGAAAAATTCTGTCACATAAATCATAGAGCAAGGGTATTTTTATGCAAAATAAAGCACTTTCCATGCCTTTCCCTCTGCAATGATTGCATGATTTCCCCCTAAAACTGAACAATATACATTTCATAAATAGAGCCTCCTTTCTGTGAGCAAAGCTTGAAAATGGATTATTTGTTGGCTTTGCATTCCCTCTCCCAGGGCCGCAGCCATCACGGGCTGGTTGGCATGGGCACCCACAAAGAAGATGAGGAATTAAAAGTGAAAGTGATCAGTTAGTCTAGCCTTCAAAAAGAAAAGGGATGGCTCACAGAGAACAGCAAAGGCCCTACAGAGAACCCTGTCCTCTTGACCCCAAGTCTTACCACAGAATGTCAGAGCTAGAAAGGCCCATAGAACTTGGAACTGCAGAACTTAAGGAGATCCTAGAATGTAAAATGTCAGGCCTGGCATAATGTACCATGGAGATAATAATTTCATCTGACCCTCTCATTTTTACAAATGAAAAAACTGAGGCCTTAAGTGGAATTGCCTGAGGTCACGTAGTAAGTTAAAGATGGAACCAGGACTCCAGTGCAAGTCTACTCATTCCCAACTGTTTCTATAACTTTGCCATGTTCTAATCCCAAAAGTTAGCATTTATATTATCAGTTAAGCCAACTGTTTCAGTAGGAAGAGCACCCAGGTTGACATCTTTGATGGCTATTATGCTATTGAAAGGTCCACTCTGTTTCTGTTCCTAAGGATATCTGAGGAGGGGGGAGGGATAGAGACTTGAAAGCACATCTGGAGAAAGCACCGTGACTTCCACTGTTTTCAAGCATACCATTTTCTCTACATTCAGCACACTGAATACCCCTGAAGCCAAACACATTTCTGTGTCTTTGGGTATGAGTCGTACCTTGGCTGAGTTCAAAACAAGCCATAGCATTGCATATGAAAGGGTAAAAGGGGACACCTGTGGGGTGATAACGAGGACTGGACTGGGCCTAGATGTAGGTTCCTCCCTTTGAAGCTCACTAGTATAGTGGCCACAGCCAAGACAGCTCTCTGGACTGCAGTTTTGTCCTCTTTAAGAACAATATCAATACAATATTCCTAAAGATTGCTGTGAGGAAAATGCATCAAAAGGTTATTGTTGCTGCAGTTGCTACTGTTACTACTACTAATACTGTTACTGTTACTACTACTATTATCACTATTGCTATTACTGTTGCTACCACCATCATTACTACTATTACTAATTTTATTACTACCCCTCCTACCTAGTGGTGAAGAGGTTATAACTGGCTTACCAGAGAGCCCATAGATAGCAGAATAAGGATGAAGATGGTGTTCTGAGCTTTGAGCTGGTCTAAATCAGAGTGACTTCTGGAAAGGATACTGGACTTGACATCAGAATTTGTAGGTGTCATTCAAGCTTTTGATATATTCTAGCAGTGTCTAGCAGTGAGTTCCTTCCCTTTTCTGAGTCTACATTTCCTCATCTGTAACACAGGAATAATAATATTTGTACTCCCTACCACAAAGGTATCTTATGAGGGAAGTGTTTGTATGAGCCTCAAAGGGGAATAGAGATATAAGTTATCATCTATCGTCTGCATAATGCTTTAACATTTGTAAAGGGCTTTACAAACATGATCTTATTTGATCCTCACAACAATCCCAGAAGGTAGATGTTATTGTTATCCCCATTTGACAGATGAGGAAAGTGAGACTGAGAGGGACTAAATGAGTTGCCCAGGGTTACACAGATAGTAAGTGTCTGAGGCTGGATTCCAAATCAGGTCTTTCTGATTCCGGTCTAGGCATTCTATCTACTAGGGGCACCTCAATGATTCCACTTAATACTAATATTCTGAGTACCTGATGGGGAAAAAAAGTGCTTTAGTCACACATTTTTATTAAAATTTAGAGCCAGAAAGAATGATGACCTGTCATGCATGTTATAGTAGGGATTTTGTGTGTGTGTGCATTATGTTGAGTTATACTCGATGTCTGACGAGGTCTGTTACAATTCTCAAATTTATGATTCTCTGAATCTTTGACTTGTGTCCAACTCTTTGTTGGTGGACCACAGCATGCCAATACTGTCCATGGGGTTTTCTTGGCAAAGATCCTAGAGTGGTTTGCCATTTCCTTTTCAAGTGAATAAAATCAAAGGTTAAGTGAGTTGCCCAGGGTCACACAGCTAAGTGTTTGAAGTCAAATTTGAACTCAGGATCAGCGCTCTATCTATTAAGCCACCTGGCCAACTCCAAGATTAGTGGTGTCCACTCAAATAGAAGCAGGACCACTAAATTGTACATAAAGATCCCTGCAGGCCTCATATTGACTCAGGAAATGACACATTAGCATTATCTATTTTCTATTATATCTTAATTTGTTTTGTTAAATATTTCCCAATTACATTTTAATCTGGTTCTGATCACCCTGAGGGGTATTGCTGGCCACAGATGCAGGATGCAGCCCTCCAAGTTGTATTTAACACCTCTTTTTAGGATCGATTAATAATCCAATTTCCCCTGTTACTAAAGAAAAACTGAGGCCTGGACAAAGAAAATGACTTATCCAAGTTCATAGGCGTAGCCCAATCCCAATTGAGAAATGCCAATTCCTTTGACTCTGAATTTAGGGATGTTTACGCTACATTGTGCTGCCTCTGTGTAGGACTGGTCTGGGTCAGCATAGGCTTTTGAATTTGCACACTTAGCACTCTCATCTCATTCAGATATATGTCATCAGACTTGGGGCTCTGACCCTGGTCAGTCTGAGAAGAAGCAACAAGGTGGTCCCATCCACCCCCAAGAAAATAATCCTGATACCTCAAATTTAGTCAGATGTGCACATTTGGCATTTAGTATGATTTAAAGAGTACCTGTGAATTAACTTTTGTTTAAATTGGGCTTCTGTGACAGATGGTGGGGTTCCCATCACTCTGGGTCTGTCTGGATAGCTATTTGTTGGAGACATAGACAAGATTCTTGGGTCAGATGAGGTTTTTATTAAATGGCAGATGAGGTACCTTACAAAACTCCTTATAGGTGTGTGTGTATACATACATACATACATACATACATACATACATATATATATATATATATATATATATATATATATATATATATATATATATATATATATATATATATATATATATATATATATATGACAACCTAAAGGGAGGTAGGATAGGCTGCTTAAATAGCATAAAGAATAGACTAGTTTGAATCACCTTCCAATATTCTAAAGCCCTCATCTGCATGTAAATAATCAATATGCTAATGACAGGTGATTCCTATCTGTTCATTCAAAATAGTCTCAATTTTTTTTCTGAATAAAATATTCTGAACTAGGTTTGATATATCTATGTACTTGAAATTAAAATTCTTCAAACAAGCACTCCCTTGTTTGCACTTTTCCCTAATTCAGACTGTCTTTCTCACCTACCTCACCCTACCCCATCCAATAGATAAATTAACTTTCATTCTGAGCCCTAGATCTTCTAATTGATGAGCATTTACCATATCCAGCTCCACCTTAGACCAATAAGTTCCAGGCCATCTTTACCCCAAACTCCTGCCTCTCTAGCCTCTACCTCCCACCCAGTCTCTTTATGCCTGTCAACTTTCGATTGATGAACATTCTCCAAGTCTAGCCCCACCCCAGACCCGCAGTACTGCTCCAGAGTTATTTTTATGACATGCCAGCCACATATGTTTCATTCACCTCTAGCTCTTAAACAGTAATCAAATCAATATCATGATTCCCGTCAATCAATCACTCTGTGACTCCACTCACCATCTCTGTGACCTCTCCAAACGAAACATTCCCTCTATACATGCTGTCTTTCCCTATTACAATATAAACTCTTTGAGGTGAGAGCAGAGATTTCCTCGTAAGAGACATTTATTCCAATCTTCATTCCAAGTTACAATCACACTGCCAAGTCAGGTTCTCCAGAGCAAGACCATCTCTGCTCTCATGTTTTTAGGTTATCCCCAAGGGGTCTGGTCTGGGATGACTTTCTCTAAAGTTATTGGCACAAACCACCATTCTGGTATGTTCTCCCCACTGTTAACTGTCAGTGATTAATGCCCCAATGCCATTTAATCAATTAACTTTTTAAAATTGGAAATTTGTTGTTGTTATTCAGTATAGTCATGTCTGACTCTCCATGAACCTTTTTGGGGTTTTCTTGGCAAAGATACTGGAGTGATTTGCAATTTCCTTCTCTAGCTCACATTACAGATGAGGAAACTGAGGCAAATGGGGTTAAGTGACTTGCCCAGGATCACATAGCTATTAAGTGTCTGATGCTAGATTTGAACTCAGGTCTTCCTGACTCCACACCCTGTGTTGTATCCATTGAATCACTTAGCTGCCCCATTAAATAGGATATTTACTACAGATACATAGCAAAGACAGAAGTATAAACATCTTCCACTCCTCTTACCATACACCTGGAAACAAACTCTCCCCTATAAGGTCACTCATCCCTAAGAATGATAGTATGAAACTTAATGTCATTACTACAAACATTTGCTTCAGTTCCAAACACTGGATGAATTCACATCCCGATCATTTCTAGGTTGGGTCCTGAAGGTCATTGCCTAGGGCTTCACTGCAGGCAGTCTGGAGCTTGGCCAACTACCAAATCCAATGTGAACTCCAGGTTCTGGGCCTCTGGTACTAACACCATTCTGACTTTCTGAAGCTCGTGAATTCATGGCGGTCTCCAATAAATCTTTACTTATTCCAGGAATAGACACAATAGAGACAGAAGCAATAGGAAGGCCATGCCTACACAGGCCCTAAAAAAAGAAGCATGATCTAGTGATGACAGACGAAGACCTGAACCACTCTCTCCACTAGGAGGTTCACAATATTCCTTGCCTCTGTGTGTAACTAAGCCAGAAAAAGCAAGAGCAAAGAAACTCATTTTGGCTACTTATTGCCTTTTGAATGAGTCCCAGTTCCAGCTCCACAGCCAATCAAAAAGCTACTCCTCATCACATGGTTAATGTATCAGAACAAGTTGTCTGTACATGTTCCTAAGTCACATGGAGATTGTATTAGTCAAGCATGCCATACATGCTTATAAGGACTGGACTCATTGGCCCATCCTACCCCATTCTTCTTACACTCATTTTTGTGCATTTGTATCTCTAGTTCTTAGCACAATGCCTGACAAATAGTAAGCACTTAAATGATTTTTTTCATTCATTTATTCATTGGAGACATCGTGCCCTTCGATCATGTATTCAACTCCAGCCTTGAGTACATCCTGAATCTATAGTTACTTAACTACTCTAAGACTATAAATAGCAGAGAAAGTGCCAAAATGTATTGATAGGTGGAGTTCTTAGCAGGAGCTCCCTAAATTGCTGAAATCACAGGTCCAGGAAAAAATAGAAAAGCAATTAAACATAAATATTTTAATTTATATGGTAATGAAATCTTAGGCATTAGAGGAGGGGCCTCAGGGACAACTTATTCCCTCAAACCTCTGATTTCACACAAGAGGAAATGGAGATCCGGAGAAGCTAAGGAGCTAATACAGGGCTATAGGGAGAATTCACATCATAGTGGTAGAGTACAGATTCATATCAATGCTACTGATTCCTGGGTCAGTGTCTTTCCCAAGATACTGCCCCCAAATTGGTGATATCTCATGAGGATGCTGTTGGGATGGACTAAAAGAATGGAGCCCATGACGGTTTCTCCTAACCTTCATCCCATCTCCCACCCCAGGGCAATCAGGTCCTTCTGTAACCGCATCCTATAGTGAATCTCCACTTGGATGGGTGGAATGGGGGGGAGGGGAAGAGTGATACACTTGAGACAGACTGTATAAGCAGAAATAAAATCAACAACCTCACTGAAGAAACTTTTAGTGTGTGCAAGCTAATTTTCTGAACACTGGTGCCAGAATGGAAAAAGCATTGATCCAGGAGAACAAGGTTTAGTTACTTGCTCTGACACTGACTCATTGTGTGATTTTAGGTGAATTATTTCCCTTAGCTGAACCTCAGTTACCTGCTCTGGAAAATGAGGTTTGGGCCTAGATAACCTCTGATGTCCCTTCAAATTCGGCAGATCCCCAGAGATACTCCAGTTTTTAGAAACTGATTTTCCCAGGTACGTGATCCAGTGTCCCATCTCCTAAAAAATCACAGCAGTGCCCAGAGAGAAAACCCTGAGAAAGGCTCCTTGGGCACTATGTCACTTCTGTGTTTGTATCAGAATGGCCTAGCTCAGCTCCTGGCACATATCATATGCTAAAGAAATGCTTGTAAATTGAATAGAGAGGGGAGCTGAGGAGCACAGGAACAGAGGTATAGAACTAGAAAGAAGCTCAGAGGCCATCTGCTCATTTTACAAATGAGGAAACTGAAGACCAGGCAGGGTAAAGGACTTGCCCCAAGTTACATTGGTTGTAAACACCACACATGAGGGAAGGGAGGTGAATCCAGGTTCTCTGACTCTAGGAGCCCAAGAGCAGCTAGGTGGTACAGTAGATAGAGCACTAGGCCTGGAGTCAGGAAAACCTGAGTTCAAATCCAGCCTCAGAAACTTATTAGCTATGTGACTCTGGGCAAGTCACTTAACCCTGTTTGCCTCAGTTTCCTCATCTGTAAAATGGGCTGGAGCAGGAAATTGCAAACCGCTCCAGTATGCTTGCCAAGAAAACCCCAAATGGGGTCACAAAGGGTGAGACTTGACTGGAATGATTGAACAACAACAATAGTCTCTGACTCCAAAGTCAATGTTCTTTCCAGTGCCTTAGGAAATCAAAAGACATAGAATAATTAAGAACTAGACCTAGAAGAGTCCTTTAATGTCATCTAGGGAAATGAGGGATAAGCCCTGTATTTGGAGTCACAGGTTTGTGGCTCACTGTTCCCTGTATGACCCTGAGTTAGTCATTTCTCTCTGGGTATTAGTTTGCTAATAATTTAAAAAAAAAAAAGGGATTGGGCTACATCAAGGGTTGTTCGTCTGGGGTCCATGAACTCCCTTGAATAGATTTCAGAGGGTCTGTGAACTAGGACAGAAAAACAGATGCATCTGTGTTTTCACTAACCTCTAACTGAAATTTAGCATTTCTTCAATTATGAATGTAGGCAACAAAACAAAATATTAGACCAATGAGCAGCTAGGTGGTGCAGTGAACAGAGTGCTAGTCAAGAAGATTCATCTTCCTGAGTTCAAATCTGGCCTCAGATACTTACTACCTGTGTGACCCTGGGCAAGTCACTTAACTCAGTTTGCCTCAGTTTCCTCATCTGTAAAATGAGCTGCAGAAGGAAATGACAAACCACTCCAGTATCTTTGCTAAGAAAATCCCAAATGGGGTCACAAAGAGTTGACATGACTGAAAAACAACAGAGGACCAAGCCTTACTGACCAGCCACTATTAACTTGGTCTGTACCAAAAAAAATGAAGGGCTAACATTTCCCTACCAAATATACATCTCTTTAGATAAGTGTTTCCTTCAACCACAAGAGAGGATATTTGCTTATTCTTAATGAGAAAAATTCCTGTTGGCCCATAAAACTCACGGTGTGACTCATAGGTCAGAACTCAGGCTCAGTTCCAGCTTTTACAAACGGGCTCAGTGACCCTACCTTCTAACTTTACTAGAATACTAGAGTTGGAAGAGATCTCAACATTTATCTGGCCCAACCTCTTTCTGAGCAGGAATCCCCTTTGGAGCATTTCTGACAAATTATCTAACCTTCTCCTGAAGGACTCCAAATGATGGTCAACCTCCTACTGAATGAGGGAGACTTTTCCTCTTTTGAAAAGCTCTAATTGTTAAAAGTGGGTTTCAGATATTATTAGTGATGTGACCCTGGGCAAGTCACTTAACCCAATTTCCCTCAGTTTCCTCATCTGTAAAATGAACTAGAGAAGGAAATGACAAATAACTCTAGTAGTTTTGCCAAGAAAACCCCAAATGTGGTCACAAAGAATCAAACGTGACTGAAATTATTGACAATAACAAATTGTTGAGACGTATTTCCTCCACCATAATCTGAATGTCATGTTTCATGGTAATATGGACTTGACCTAGGTTTTTAAAGACCATGCCCAGAAAAAAAATCCCTTAAGTCCCAGGACCTACAAAGCTAGAATTCTATCTTTCTATATTATATATTATTATTCTGTATTCTATGGTTCCATATTGTGTCCTTTGCATACCTTAAAGTACCATGTAAATGCTAGTTGTAATTAAGTGACTTAACTTCTCAGTAGAAAGATACAGGCTTAAAAACAGAGGAACTGGGGTCAAATCTCCCTTTTGATGTGTACTACCTGTGTGACTATGGCCTTGAGTAAATGATTTGGGTCCCAGTTTCTTCATTTGTAAAATGAAGGGTTGAATTAGACCGTCTCTAAGGTCCTCCTTTGGACAGCTAGGTGGCACAATGGATACAATACTGGCCCTGGAATCCCCAGGACCTGAGTTCAAATCCAACCTCAGACACTTACTAGCTGTGTGACCCTGGGCAAGTCACTTAACCCTGTTTGCTTCAGTTCTTCATCTGTAAAAGGAGCTGGAGAAGAAAATGGCAAAACACTCCAGTAACTTTGACAAGAAAACCAGGGGTCACAAAGAGTCAGACATAACTGAAAATGATTGAGGAGAAAAGGTCTCTCTTATGTCTAGATCTAGGAAATGAAGTTCATAATTCCTCCCAGTTTAGCCAGAGGTTGATGAATTAATTATTTTGAACATGGCTGTTTCAGTTAGTCAGTCAATGATCATTTGTTAAGAACCTAGAAGTGCCAAGAACTAAGTGCAGAGTTAACTGAGCGCATTAAGTACAGAAAATACAAAGAGAGTTTCAAGACAATCCCTAATCTGTAGGAGCTCACAGTCTAATGGGGAAGATAACACCCCAATAACTGCACAAACAAGCTATACACAGGATGAATTGGAAATAACAGAGTGAAGGTACTTAGCACAGTGCTTGACACACAGTAGTGCTTAACAAAGGGTTAGTATTGACTGACTAAAATTAAAAGGGACAGGGAAAAGTTTCCTACAGAAGGGATGTTTGTTAAGACGTGAAGGAAGCCAGTAATAATTAGCCTCTGACACTCAATGAAATAATATTCCTAGAGCAGAAGGTGAGATGACAGGTAAACCTAAGCAACTTAATACATTTTGACTACTTGTTACTGAGTTATTTCCAACTTCTCCTGACCCCATTTGAGGTTTTTCTTGGCAAAGATACTGGAGTGGCTTGCCATTTTCCTTCTCCAGTTCATCTCATTTTACAGATGAGAAACTGAGGCAAACAGGGTAAAGTACCTTGCCATGGGTCACAGTTAGTTGTGGTTTGCCAATTCCTTCTCAAACTGAGGCATACAAGATTAAGTGATGTGCCTAGGGTTACTCAGCTAGTAACCTAGGTTACACAGCTAGTAAATGTCTGAGGCTGGATTTGAACTCAAGAAGATGAGTGTCCCTGACTTGAAGCCCAGTACTCTATCCCTGAGCTACCTTGGCAGGGAAGAAGGGAGGGAGGGAGGGAAGATCCTACCCTGCCTCATTGAGGTGATTGAAGATATATATATATATATATATATATATATAAGTGAAGAGGTGAGGATAGTACCCAGGGCTTAGGTGCTTGGTGACTCATTCACACCTCATTCATGTGTTAATGGACTTGTTCAAAGCAAAAGGGAGAGGTATTTATCAGCTTCCACAGCTTTCTCTCAGGATTCCCAGTTTTGCTTTCTGGGATGAACAGGAAGATAATTTATCTCTTTTCTACATACAGCCCTTTAGTTACTTGAAGACAAAGACTATGATCCCTTACCTTCCACCATCCTCCCTCTTTAAACTTTCTCTTCTTTAGGTGAGAAATCTCTGGCTTCTACCTCTGAGCTTCTGGTAGCATCAATGTCAGGCCCTTCCTCATCTAGCTGACGCTCCTTTGGATATGATTCAGTTTGTCAATGTCTTCCCTAAAATGCATTGCCCAGACTAGAGAGCAAGCCTCCCAATTTGACTTGGCAGAGTGGAGTGGAGAGGGCCTAACCTCACCATCCCTTTGGACTCTGACCATCTATTAACTAAGCCTAGGGTCACATTAGCTTGGCTTCCATGTCACATTCCTGACTCGCGTTGGGTTTACACACAAATCCTCCGGAACTCTGAGATCTTTCCCCCTTAAAATGTTTTTTAGCCCATCCCCTGGTACCTAAACTTCAGTTTCCCTACCTGCCAATTAAAAGGAAAGATAGTCCTCTTTTACTGCTATATCGAATTCCTAGGACCACAACAGGAATAACAATAATGATAAGGGTGATTATTATAGCAAAGCACTCAAGAAGTATTGATTAAGCATCTGCTATGTTCCCAGCACTGGCCTAGATGCCAGGAATATAACGACAAAAATTGAAACAATCCATGCTCCCAAGAAGCTTATATTTTATCATCTTTGTTATCCCAAATCACATTTATATGGTGCTTGAAATTTATAAAGGAGGCAGCGTGGTATAATATATAGGGAGCTGGGCTTAAACCCAGTGGGTTCAAATTCACTCTCTGACACATACTGGCTATGAGGCAGCAAGGTGTGATGGACCTATAGTCAGGAAGACCTGTGTTCAAATCTTATCTTAGACACTAAGTGGGTGATTACTTACTAGGTGGCAAGTTAATTAATCTCTGCCTCAGTTTGCCCATCTGTAAAATGGGGTTGATAATGATAGCAGTCATTTCCCAGAGTTGTTGTGAAGATCAAATGAAGTATTTGTGAAGTACTTTGAAAGCCTTAAAGTCCTACATAAAGGGTAGCTATTATCACAGCTATTATTAGACAGATGCCTTCTCTTGACATTGTACTGGCAACTGTTACTGTAATTTGGAAGATGAAAGGTGCAAAAGCTGAACAGTAATAAAATGCATTCTTTCCACTTCTCCACCCCCAAGGTCAAAGACTACTCTCTTGGTCTAGACCTCCATGGGTTGATTCAGGGCATAAGTAGCTTTCAATGGTGGAACTTTTGTTTTCCCTTGGGCTCTCAGAAATCAGGAAGCTCTTCTTTCCCATCCTCCTACCTCCCAAAGACGCTCCCACTATCACTCGACTGGGTATATCGTGGAATGGTCGTCAAACATGACTCTTAGTTGAGCAATCCCACTGCATCTGGAATCAGAAGATCAGGATTCAAACCTCAGATCTTCATCTTACTACCTGTGTGACCTTGGGCAAAACAGTTCCCTTCCCTGAGTTTTAGTTAAATTGCGATAGATTTAGGGGGTTAACTAGAAGATCTCTAGGATCCCCTATAGTTCTAAATCCTACAATGCTAAGATCCCGGGCCTGGGATCTATGCTAATGGGAAACTCAGGAAATGTACTTTAGCAAAGAGAGGAGAGAATCACCTTCTTGTGAAGTGTCCAGAAAATTGGAGGAGAGAAGGATGAAGGCGCACTTGTTTATATACCAGGAAATTACACATTTCCCTGAGTTGATTGTATTTTTGCTCACCGATTGTCCAGTGTCAGGAGGAATTATGCTCGCTGACTGATGAGGGGGTCACATGCATGGCTTTTCCAATATTACCCTGCCTCACCTCAAGCTTGCATGGATGTAACACGCTGACAAATACACCGTCTGTGAATGGTCTTGTAGCAACTGTGCCTCTAGAGACATGGAAAGCTGAGCACATGGCACAATGGGCGTGATCCTGCCACATCACCCAGATTTACATCTGCTCGGTATATTTTTAGCTCGACACATTTCTTGTCACTGAAATGAAACTGGAGCTGTCAAACACAATTGAGAAAGAAAGGACCAGGCTTTGACTACATCTCCTCAAGCAAAGCGGAGTGGAGTTACCTAAGTGAATCTTCAGTGGCTCCTGTCCAAAAGTGGAAGACGCTGCTCCATTGAGTAGTGAGGTTCCCATCACTGGAGTTATCCAATTCTACTACAAAGCTTAGAGGGAAAGCTAACATGTCAGATGATAGAGTGAGGAGTTGAACATGTTTCAACAGGCTAAAACAATGTACTGAAGATTCAATTTAAAGGAACAAATGCAAAATCCCACACTTGAATTAAAAAAGTCACCTGGGTAAGTAAGTATAGGACTGGAAAATGTGGTACTACACCAAAGGTCATAAAAATAATCTTAGGAGTTTTATTGGATTACAATGATAGTTGACTTTTCCATTGCACTTAAAAAATGTTTTGTTAATATTCTTTTCTTCTTTATGGCATTGTCACTTTGAAGTGACTCATCCTCCCTCTACCCTAAAAAAGAACTCCACTTTGTAACAAATATAGAGAAGCAAAATAAATAAGATAAATCAACACAGTGATCTTTCTTTAAAAATGTATGCCTCATTTCACCTCTCTAACCCACCACCTCCCTACCAAGAGAAGGGAATTGTACTTTCCAGGGCAGTCTTCTAAAGTCATTCATTCATCATTGGTTGTTTCACCAATCAGAACGCAGAAGTCTTTCAATGCTGTCTCTGCTGTTTCCCCTTCTACATTACTGTGACCATTTTGCAAACTGCTCCCTTGGTTCCATTTGTGGTGCTTTGCATAAGTTCTTACAAATCTTCCCATTTCTCTCAATTCCTCATTTCTTACAGTGCAATAATATTCCACTGCCTTCACCCTGGTACAGCCATTCTCCTGTCTATGGGCACCTCTACTGTATTTGTAATTCTTGGCTACTCTGTGATTAAAAATGAAACAAAGATTATAAGAGATACAGGTCTGAAAACACTGGTGGAGAGAGGTTAAGGGGCTGATAAAGGGATACCCAAAAAGTACAGTTGTAAATATTTTTGTACTAGGAGAGTACTTTTATGAGTGCATCTGTAGGTTTGTACTTATTTATGTACTTATGTACTTTTCCATCTTCCTTTTATCTGGTTGCGCATTAGGAGTATATTCCACCTAATGTTATCTGAAGTTTCCAAAACACTATATGTATATATATAATCACTGCATTTGATCCTCTTCATTTTTTAGTCCAGTTCTAGATCTCTCCTGACTCCAAGGCCAGGGCTCTTACCACTGTGCCAAGGCCTAGCTGCAAACTCAGTCGGAGTCCACGGTCTGTGAGGACAACCAGTATTTTCTATTCCCAGACACAAAAGGGATGGTATTGTAGAAACACCATCGGACCTTCAGTGAAAGCATCGGTTTCTGAATCCCATCTCTGCCTCTAGGTAAAACCAAGGTGTTGAACTAAACAACCTCTAAAGCTCTTATAACCCTAAAGTCTATGATTCTTTGATTCTAGGACATTCATGGCTTCGGGATGAGAGGAGGTGGGGGGTTATCCATGGCAAACTTTGAACCTTTCATACACCTCTAAAAGAAGTAATCCAAGAGAAATAATTCCTTAACTCTGTTGCTCTGTCTCTCTGTCTCTCTGTCTCTGTCTCTGTCTCTCTGTGGGTCTCTCCTTCTCCCCTGTCACTCCCTATGTCTGTGTGTGCCTCCCTCCCTCTCTCTCTCTCTCTCTCTCTCTCTTCTCTCTCTCTCTCTCTCTCCCTCCTTCCCTCCCCACCCTCCCTTTCTGTCTCTGTCTCTCTCTGTCTCTGTCTCTCTTCTCTGTCTCTCTCTGTCTCTGTCTGTCTGTCTGTCTGTCTGTCTGTCTGTCTCTCTCTCTCTCTCTCTCTCTCTCTCTCTCTCTCTCTCTCACACACACACACACACACACACACACACACACACACACACACACTGGCAAAAGAAAAAAGGAAACCTTTACGAAAGTCCTGAAAACAATATGTACAGTCTACTCACTACTTTTCCCTAAGCTCATGTGACTCTGTGGATTTGCTTCAAAGAAGGCTAGAATTGGTCATTTAATTGGGTTGCTTAATTTCTTACTTATGTTTTTGTTTGAGTCATATTTTCAAAATGTTCTCAGTCACGAATATGATGGAATCCTGGCACCTGACATGTATATGGCACTTTTATAGGTGAACATCTGTTGATACTTATGGTAGCCCAGCATTGTACAAGTTGGAAAAGGTGAATGCTTACTGTTCAGAATGACATTTAACATACCACTCCAGCTTCTGGTGCCACAGAAAGGATACAGAAGCCCCTAGGAACATTTTCCTGAGCTGTCACTTGGCTAATCAGGTAGATACCACCGATCATTCCTTTCTTGGGACTGAGAAAATGATAGATTTAAAGCTAGAAAGGATCTTCATGATGACCAAATCCAATCCCCACATTTTATGGCTAAGACCTTGGATAAGTCACTCATTTGATAAGCAATTTATCTAAGGTAACATAGCTAGAAAGAAACAGAAGTGAGATTGGAACTGAGGTTTGCTAACTCCATATGCTATGCTTGTCTCTCCCCCCACCACATGGGTAGGAAAAGATCTCTTCCTGTAGTGATTGGCAAACATTTATCCAATATCTACTATGAGTCAGGCACTATGCTAAGTACTGAGTATAGAATAACAAAAATAAAACAATGTTTACTCTCCAGAAGCTTACAATCTAGCCAGGAGAGACAACATATATGGGTGTGTTATATCTATCTATCTATGCGCATATAGGTATATGTATACACATACGTATATATATATGTATGTGTATATGTAAATGTGTATACATGCTTGTGTATAGATAAACATACGCATATATGTGTGCATGCATGTTGTCATTGTTCAGCCATATCTGGCTCTGTAACCCTATTTGGGGTTTTCTTGGCAAAGACATGGAAGTGGTTTGCCATTTCCTTCTCCAGCTCATTTTCCAGAGGAGGAAACTGAGGGAAAAAAGGGTTAAGTGACTTGCTCAAGGTCACACAGCTAATAAGTGTCTGAGGTTGGATTTGAAGTCAGATCTTCCTGACTCCAGGCCTGGAGCTCTATCCATTGCATCACCTAGCTACCTTATATGTGTGCAAGTATGTGTACATCTATGTATATATGCATGTAGATAGAATGTGTGTATGCATACATATATATATAGAGAGAGAGAGAGATATAGATATAGATATAAAACACATATACATGCATGTAAATACATCATTTCTGTCCCTCACATTCTGTACAATAGTCTACTTCATTCTTCTGTTACCTTTGTGAGGGATGGTCAATTAGAACTCCTAGTTGTTTTCCAAACACAGCCCCTCCTACATTAGGCCTTTCCCCATTCCTTAGGTGCAAATGCCCTGTGCATTAAATGACCTGACCCTGGCCCTCTCTTTGGACTTAATAATAATAGCTGAACTTCATACAGCACTTTAAGGCTTGAAAAGTACTTTACATACATTATTTCATTTGAGTCTCATAATCACCAAGTAAGATTGGTACCACCAGTATCAGCCATTTTAAAGATAGAGAAACTGAGACTGTCAGTGACTTGGCCCAGGTCATATAGCTATGAAAAAGAGATTGTGAACCCAGGTCCTTCTGATAATAAGTCCAGTACACTCTCCACCAAACTATTTGACCTTCCCCTCACAAGGGTAGGGCTGCCCTTGCTCAGGCAGGAACTCACTGCCTCTGACACATTTGTTATAGCCCACATCTTCTTTCAAAGGACTGAGAATGAGAATGGCATATTCACACTCATTTCTGTACTGACCTCATTTCACCCTAATTGCCGAAAAGAAATTCCCCAATTTGTTATAGTGCCGCAGCATTGTTGAGTGTCTAGGCTGGATTTTATTTTTTTAAATTTTTAATTAAAAAAAGGCTTCAGGAGTTCCTTAGGCTTTCTCTCTCACAGCCTTCCAACTCCTGACTCCCCTTCATGCGCCATTCTGATGGAGGTTGTGGAAGGGTACAAAGGAAATAATGATGGCATTCTTACATTTCTTATTTAGTTGTTGCTGTTTTTAACACTGAACTTTCTATATAAGCCAAGACGGTTCCCAGTTCCTTTGTCCCACCCTGAGAGCTAGTCTTTGTGGACTCCTTAGCTTTGCTGGCTAAAAATCCAACCCGTCTGCCACACTAGGTTACTAGAATAGAGAGAAGCTAATGGCTACAAATGGGCAGCCTAATGGTGGCCAGAGGCCAGCCTCAACCAAGGCCAGATCTCAGCAAGTGCTTGCTTAAGTGGCTTTGCCCTTCACAGCCACTGGGGGTGCCAGGTGCCAATTTCCAAAAAAACAAGATCTTGAAAGAATAAGATGCAGGTGTAAGGGATCAAGTGCCAGCTTCCTTAAATAAGGATACCAGCACCCATTTCTATAGGATTTTTGTAGTTCATGAAAGGGTTTTCTCCTATGCTCCCTGGAAGGCAATGAGGTGTGGTAGAAAAACACTGGACTTGGAGCCAGTGGACACCTGGATTCAGATGTCACCTCTGACACATTAAATCCTGCCCCAGCTATAGAGGCCTGGGTTTAAATTCTATCTCTGATATTTATAAGATGTGTGACTGATACTGGATAAAACACTTAATGTAGCTAAGCCTCAGTATCCCCATCTATAAAATGAGGTTACGGTTAATGACCCACATCCCAAGGTTGTTGGGAGAATCAGATGAGATAATTTGTGTAAAGTTCTTTGCAAACCTTAAGACCCTAGGGAAAAGAAAGCATCTCCTAATAAATAATAGCTATGCGATAGTGGGTTCAAGTCTGGTCAAACTGGCCTGTTTGACAGCCACTAGCTACAAATGCCCTGTCTCATTAAACTAACACATGCATACACACACACACATGCATGTATGTGTGTATGGACACGTATATGTGTACCTGTATATATGTTTCTACATAAAGAGAAAACCTTTCGTGTATATGTATATTTACATACACACACACACACACATACATATATATATATATATATATATATACAAATATACAGAGTATATACACATATGTATGTATGTAGATGTATATATATTTCCTTGAAAACTAAGTCACAAGAGTAAGGAAGGGATGCTCATTTCTGCCACTCCTGGACAGTTTGATAAATTCTACCCAATAGGCTTGGTTAAATAGTAGGGTGTGAACTCTGATGCAGTCATCTGATGATGACTTCCCTGGAAACAGATTCATCACCTGGCACCCAGACTATTAAAATTGCCTGTTAGTTGATCTCCATGACTCAAGTCTCTCCCCACTCCAGTCCATCCTCCGTTCTGCTGCAAAATTGCTCTTTCTAAAGCACAGATCTGACCATGTCACCCTCCCCCATTCAATAAACTCTAGTGACTCCCTATTAGCTCCATAATCAACATAAAGCCCTGTTTGACTGTTGAAATCCTTGGTAACCTTGCTCCTTCCTATCTTTGCAGTTTCCTTATACCTCACTCCCTTCTGTGTCCTCTCTGATCCCATGACAGAGGACTCCTTACCATTTCTCTCATAGGGTTCTCCATGTCCTGATTCCATGAATTTTCACTGGCTATCCTACATTTCCAGAACTCTCCCTTCTTGTCTCTGCCTCCTGGCTTCCCTGGCTTTCTTTGTGTCTCAGTGCTCCTTAATCTTAGTGCCTTCTCTCTAGGACTACCCTCAATTTTCCTAGTATATATATCTTGTTTATGTCTAGTTATTTGCATGTTGTCTCTCTCTCTCTCATTAGACTGTGGGCTTCTCCAGAACACGGATTGTGTTTTGCCTTTCTTTGCATCTCCAGTGCTTCAACACAGTGCCTGGCACATAATAGGTGCCTAAAAAATACTGTTGATGACTTCATGCACATACTGCCACCTTACTCCCTAGGTTTCAGAGATTGGGGCTATCTTTTGATGAGCAGTTAATTGAAGCTTGTTGGAAGGGTTGCTCTATGTCTTTGTATCTGTTTTCCAACTTCCATCAGTCCTTTTTTGTCTCTTAGGAACTCACCACAGTGGGTGAAATGAAAGTTGACCCATGCCACTCATATTGTACATTGAGTATCTGGGTAGGAATTGGGGGCCTTGCTGTATACATCTTGGGAAACTTAGACATAAAACATATTTAAGCTTTATTTTAAAATTTCTCCAGGAGAATTCCAAGTGGGACCCTGAGATATAAAAGTTCCCAGGTGTGAATCTGGTCCAAGTGATCCCAGTCTCTTTGGAGATCAAAGGTACCATCTACAAAGAAAATATAAAGTAAATATATAGCAATTCAATTTTAAAAATTTAAAATGAATTTAAAATAGTAAATAAATATAAAGTGACTTCGATAGGTGAGGAGGGTAATCTAGACAGGCCTTCTTTAGAGAGTGGCACTTTCTAAGCCATAAAGAAAGCTAGGGTTTCTGAGAGGCATGGGTAAGGAAAGAGTCCAAAAAGTCAGGAATAAAGATCCCCGAAGCTGCTGTTGGTCCATCAGCTTCCTCATTGGGTCTTTCTTGGGAGCTTTGAAGGCATAAGCAGCGCCGGCTTTGCTTGTGAATCTAGTTTACAAAAAAAAAAAGCTTTGAAAACTTCCCAGGTATGGACACAGGTGGTCCCTTGCAGGGGGAGCCATGACTCTTCAAGTTGAGCTCTCGGATTTGTGCTACATTAAAATAAACCTTCAGTGTCAGCTGCTGGGGCTCGCATTATGACTATTCTAAATGTATCGTTTTCACCAAGATGTTTTCAGTATTAATCAACTGGGTACCATGGATTTGACGCTCTGGTATTGGAATACAGGTTTTGTCGTTATTTATTTACCGAGAGGGAAATAGAACAGTAGTTCCATTTGCTACTCCTAAATTTATTGTCAATCCTTCTGTGTGGTGTAAAATTGTTAGTCATCTCCAACAGCTCTCGGAAATAAGCATTCCAAATATATTCTCCTACTGTACGTAGATGTGCTGATGCCACTCCTTGCAATTTTGCCAGAGAGTATCTGAAATAGTAGATCTAAATGGCAGGGAATGAATCTTTGGAAGGAAAACATAAAAACTGGAGGGCTTCTTAAAAGCCTAGGAAATGTAAGGAATTGGAAAGAACTATGTGGCCCATTTAAATGCTCCCCTCAAGTTAAATCACCAGCCTGGCACTAGGGTAGGCAACATTTACTCATGCTTATCCTGCAGCAAATATCAGGAGCAATGGCTTTTTCTATTGTGTGTTTCACTCATGGCATTCACACCACCTATTCAAGAGCCCCCTCAAAATACCCCTCCCGACAACCCTACAGTGTTCATACTGTACAGGCACAAAGCCCACTATCTATACTGCTCTTTTCTTTTCTTATCTATTACCTAAATTAGGAAATTTTGCCAGAAATGGCAGCTAAGGGTATTTGAACTTGTTTGACTTGGGATGAGATAGAAATCGCCTAAGCCTTTGCATCTCACTGGCAGAGCTGACCTACTGAGATATGGCCAACAAGCATTTGTGGCAGCCCAACTCCCCTTGGGATAGAAGTACTAGGAAGTCACCATTCCAAGGACCTTAGACTGGGAAGGTATCCACCATGAAGTCTTTCACCTCTTGAGAAAGTCAACAAGAAAGAGCTAGCTCTTCTTTAGACGGCTGTCCTCTGGTCCTTATAGAGCCTACACAAGGATGCCCTTTCACATGATAATCATCTTTTCCCAGGTCAAACAAAGCAGGGTCCTCAACAGGTTCATGTACACAGACAGGGTCCTGGAAGACCCCTTGGTTTTACCAGCAGCCTTACAGTAAAGGGAGCCTGCCCCAGAGATCCTTCAAGTAAATCCAGCTATGCCTGCACTGTCTCCCTTTCAATCAACCTGGTATGTGCTTAGCATGTTCTGTTCACTTAAATGTATAAAAGGTGCATATGTGGCCTAGATTTAGAGTGCCAGAGTTAGAAGTAACCATTAGAATCACCTAGTTCAGAGGTCCTTAAATTGGGGCAAATGAGATAATGATGTGCCAGGGATGAAAACACTGGAAAGTCACCATTCCAAGTGAGACTTTGGTCCCAGAAGGCTTAGGAAGGTAATTCCCATTCTGTCATGAGACCCATATCTAGCTGATATGTGTGTGTGTGCGTGTGTGTATACACGATATATATATATATACATATATATATATATATATATACACACACACGCATACACACACATATACACATACACTATATATATACACACACATACACATTATATATATTATATATATGTAGACAGAGACAGAAATACACAAAGACAGAGACATATAGCAGTAGAGACAAAGAGAAAGAGAAGGGGAGAGGGGGACAGAGATAACTACATTGCAATATTGTTGTTTCCTTAGTAATCCTATTATTTTGTGCTTTCTAAACCTGAATCTGAGAAGGTGTCCATAGGCTTTGTCAAACTGCCAGAAGGGTTCATAACACACAAAAAGGTTAAGACCCCTAATGTAATCCAGCCATGACTTGCCCAAAGTCACACAACAAATAGGTAGAAGAATGAGATTTCAAATCCAGGTCATTCGACCTTAAATCCAAGACCCTTTCTATTATACCATGATGCCTCCTTTTTCTGGTCTGTTTAAATCTAAGTTTTCTGACAGCAAAGCCTTTGAAAGTATGCTGACAGTAAAACTTTCTGAGAGCTCATCTGTCCTCTTCCTTCAGCTAGATGACTGGGGCCAGATTCAAAAGAAAGAAGATCTCTTTCTTCCTTCCTTCCTTCCCTTCCTTCCTTCCTTTTTTATTTCTTCCTTCCTTCCTCCCTCCCTTCCTCCCTTCCTCCTTCTGTCTCTTTCTGTCTCTTTCTTTATGTGTCTCTGTCTCTTTTCTCTCTCCTCACTCTCTCTTTCAGTTTTTGCTTTTGTCTCTAACTGTACCTCTCTTCCCCAAGGTCAGGCAAAGAATGAAGAAGAAACATTATTAACCCATAGATGATATCCAAAAAGCATGAAACATTATCCTTACCCTCAAGGAACTTATAATTATAGGACCAACAATACATTTGTAGCTGGAATGGACCTTAGAGGTTAACAAAGTCAACCCTTTCATGAGCAAACTGAAGCCCAGAGAGGAACAGAAACTTTCTCAAGGTCACAGAGCCAGTAAATTAGCAGGTCTGGGATTTAGACTCACACGCTTGGATTCCAAATCCAGCTCTTTCCATTGCAATGCCTAGATGAGAAGCAGAACTAATTCCCATCAAATAATCAGAAAAAATACATGACAATCTACCATCCATTGCTAAATTTTGTGGAAACAACCAATGGGGAAAGTGATCAGAGAAAAAAGAGCATTAATGAGGACTTTCACTGACTTCTCAACAATGTTATTGTCAGGGGCAAATGAAATAATGATGTACCAGGGATGAAAACACTGAGAAGTCACTATTCCAAGGGGGACTTTGGTCTCAGAAGGCTTAGGAATCCAATTCTCATTTTGTCACAAGACCCACATCTAGATAATAAGGACAGCTGCTGAGAAATCCTGCCCCATACCCTACCTCTGGATGATCCATCCATACCAGAAATCTTTCATCCAAAAAAGAAACTCTCCCATTTATAATGATTTGCTTTTCTCAGAGCCATGCAAGGCATCCGAGGGGTGTTAAACGGCTGAGTCCAGTTCTGCTCAACAATCCAACATAATAACAAATGTTTTTATTTTATTTTATTCTATTCTATTTTTCCGAACCATATGGACTTCCCAATTCAATGCATCATCACTTGTTTACTCTTCAGCAGCTGTCAGCACCCAGCTGATACTATAGAAACTCTCTGATGCAGAGTTCCAAATCGCAAGTATATGGAAATGATCTCCCCAAACCCTCACATCCCAAAGGGAATTTCTGGAAAGGAAGGGGGGCACCTATAAATAGCCTCAATTTTGCTATTGTTTCAGCTGTGATAAAGCAGCCTAAGGAGCTGCTTAATCAGAGGCAGGCCTTGACCTTTTGCAAGGTACAATTTACATCTCATCGCCAAATGCAACTTTGTGCTTTCGTCTCTTAATTACTAAACTGATGATTCAGAAGTCAGCCACGAGAACAGGAGTTTGGAAATGTGATCCCCTGTTGGTTTTTTGTGCTCTTTTTATTTATTTATTTATTTTCACTGGGATCATGAACAAAAGAAGCCCCATGACCCTGAAAGCCAGCCAAAGACATTCAACCTGGCCTCACTTCATGGCATCCCCGTCTTTTGTCATGAAAATCAGTTGCCCAAACTCCATCCCAGAGTATTAGCGCATTAATAACAATAACCTG
The DNA here is from genome assembly GCF_003287225.1 of Phascolarctos cinereus. Taxonomy (NCBI): domain Eukaryota; kingdom Metazoa; phylum Chordata; class Mammalia; order Diprotodontia; family Phascolarctidae; genus Phascolarctos; species Phascolarctos cinereus. The sequence continues at coordinate 79,522,171 of NW_027555625.1, read as the reverse complement.
CTTACAATGAAAGAGTCTATGAAGCCTGCCCTGATCTGTCTTGGACCCATATCCAGCAGCCAAGTTGGTAAAACCCTTCCCCCTTGGATGGAACACAGCTTTTTGGTTGGCACTTCTCATACATTTTTATGAGTTATGGCTATCTGGAGGCAGAGGCATCATGGAAGAGGGAAGAGAGAAGTAGATTCGGAGCCAGGATTGATATGCTTGTGTCCTGCCTCTGACATTTTGCACCTGTGTGACCTTGGGTAAGTCACTTGAAATCTCTGAGCTTTAGTTTCCCCTTCTGTAACATGGTGATGGTGATAGTCGTACTGTCTCCTTCACAGGGTTGTAGTGAGAAATGTCCTTTGCAAACTTCAAAGCATCAGAGAAAGAGGAGTTACCTAATTATCTCACCCACTAAATTGTGAGCTTCAGGAGGCAAAGGACTAGGTTTTATATGACCATCATATCTTTCACAGCACAGTAATCTATGCATAGTAGGAACTTAATAAATGTTGATGAAATAAATGGACTCACAGTTGTCGAGGACAGGGGTTCTGAATTTCTTTTGGTTGTCATAGATCCCTCTGACAGTCTGGTGAAGGCTAGGTACCCCTCCTCAGGAAAAGAATGGGTTTGATTTTTAATGCAGAAGTTTTTAAATTTTAAAATAAAATATACAGAATTACAAAGGAAAACAATTATCCAGGATACCCCAAAAGTCTTTGTTGTTGTTTAGTCATTTTTCAGTTATATCCAACTCTTCATGATGCCTTTTTGGGTTTTCTTGGCAAAAATACTGGAGTGGTTTGCCATTTCCTTCTCCAGTTCATTTTACAGATGAGGAAACTGAGACAAACAGGATTGAGTGACTTCTCCAGAGTCACACAGTTAGTAGATGTCTGAGGCCAGATTTGAGCTCAGCTCTTCCTAACTCCAGGTCTGGCACTCTATTCACTGAACCACCTACCCGTGCCCTTAAAAGTCTTAATGCAGCCTAAAAAAGCCTCTGTGCATTAAGACTTTTGGAACACCTTATATTGAAATAGTTATCAATTAAAAAAAAAAACTAGCTTGTCTTAGGCTAAGAACCCCTGGTCTAAGGCTTTAAATTTTACAAAACATTTTCCTCAAAACAACTTTCTGAAGAAGACAGTGCCCTGTTTAACAGATGAGGAATTGAGGTTCACCTGACAGAGAAAATCCGGTAGTTTACCACTGGTCCCACAATTAGTAAGGTGCAGGTGTTTGAACCCTGTTCCCTTTCTGATTCTGGTTAAGTAAACATCCCACTGACCATAGGAGCCCCTAAGATCAAGAAATAATTTGGGGAAGGGTGAAATAGCCATTAATCAAATGAGAACACACCTGGATTGTTCACTAGCTGAGAACAAATCCTGGAGCAGACACCTTATTGAATCAAAGACATTTCAATTAAGTGCCACAGGAAAGAAATCTGTTCTGATTGGTCATGCCCTGAGGAGCTTGTATTAAAGGACCAGCTAGTTGAGAACAAAGAATTAGCAGAACGTGGGGAACCAGAGAAAGAGAAAATAGGGCTGAGTTATGGTGCAGAAGGGAAAGATTAAAGGGGGCCATCGGCCCTGCAGACTTCTTGGACTAATGACATCTTCAAGAACTGAGGGAAATACCAAGAAAAAGTCTATTCTTTCCCCAATTTCCTTGCTGGGTGCTTGTTTATTTACTCTGCGTTTCAGGAAATTGGAATTTTGGCTCAACCACAAAGAGGCCAAACATTATCAAAAAATAACTATAAATATAAATGAAGGCAGAGAGCCAAACCCCTGCCTAAATGTTAGGAATTTTCCTGACTGGGGGCTCAAAGTAAGTGTGATGGTATTCCTAATGTTTTATATCATAAAAACTCTCTAAAGCAGCAGAGAAGAGAACCCCAAGGACCCGAGGAGCCACTGTACTGCTTCTAGGCTTAAAATAAGCTCATTATTGTTACAGAGTATTATACTGCTTTTAGATAGCCCTGAGTTTTACAACGTTTCTCTTATATCAAGTTAAAAATTGCCTTTAAGCTTAACATACAGTAGTGTTCAACCATTGTAAGACTGTGTGAAAAATGAAAAGTAAATCGTTAACAATGATTTAGAGGCTGTGACTACCCATACTGAGTTGCCTCATTCCTTCATTCATTCATTCATACATCTGAGCAAGATTGAGAGATTCTAGAGACTGGGTAGTCGCTATCCAGAGTAGTTAGGTAAATGTGTCTTCTCAAGACGGGGCAAAACCCTATAAACAATTAATATGCACCTACTGTGTGTTCCTTTATACTAGTCACTTCATCTTACAGGGAAAAAGCATGACTAGTGAACTCTGCCCTCAGTGAATATTAGAATTATACCAGATCCCTTATTTACAAGCACTTTACAATTCATACAAAGCTTTCCTCACAACGATCTTTATCTATATTCTACAGATGAGAAAACTGAGGCTAAGAGACAAGTGACTTACCTAAGGTCACACTGCTAATTAAGTTTTAGAAGTAAGATTCAAACCCAAGCCTCTTGATTTCATCTCATTCTCGTTCCATTATTCCACAGTGATCAATCCCTAATCATTGATTAAATGTCTAATATGTGCCAGGAGCTGGGGATACAGACACAAGGAATGAAATGATGACCATTCTAAATAATCTTATATGAGGAACATGGGATTGAGAGACATCAAGTAATTTGCACTGGATTATGCAGTGCCTTCACACCGGCAGGTCTGTTGCTCTACCTATAAAATGAGAAAGTTGGAATGATTTCTTAGGTACCATCCGGCTCTAAAATTCTATGCTGTAAAGGAGCCTGGAGAAGAGGATGCCATGCCCAGATGGGTCTGGGAGGGTAGTTTATAGCTGCCTCTTGGCAATTGTTTTTGCCACTCAGCTTCTGAACAAACAGGTTAGACCAGTCTGGCTACCCCAGTTTTCCAGTGATGTCCTCAAGCATTCGGATTCCCAAGGAGAAGACATTACACATTCTCTGGGGACATTACATCATTTAACCACCATGGTGAAATCTGACCTGGGTCACTTTGATAAGGTGAACCAGGCTCTCAATTGACAAGACAAATCTTCCCAAAGAGAAAGTCCCTAATATCCCTCACAGACCCCCATACACACACACACACACACACACACAACACACACACACACACACACACACACACCCTCTAAGGTCTATCTAGGCCATGACCAGAGCCCACATCTTAAATCAATATCTAGTATGAAAGCAGATCCAGAATTTTAAAGCAGATACAGAATTTTTGTGATCCCAGGTACAAAGACATACATATGTACATATTCTCATTCACCCAACACTTTAAGGTTCGTAAAACACTTTCCATACATTATCTCTCATCCTCACAAAATTGCTGAGAGGAGAGGGGATATTATCCCCATTTCCACATGTAGAAACTGGGTCTCGGAGACTTCTTCAAGTGACTTGCCTAGGGTCACTCAGCTATTAAGTATCTGAGGTAGGATTTGAATCCATGTCTTCCTAACTTTAAATACAGTACTCTGTCCATTATAGAACACTGCCTCTATATATAATCCTATGTGATAATCATCGTATTAGCCTTATTAGTATGAGCAGCTTTCTAATGTTCTCCACAAAAACAGCACTTGCAATGTCCTAGTCCTGTGCTCTCTCTCTCTCTCTCTCTCTCTCTCTCTCTCTCTCTCTCTCTCTCTCTCTCTCTCTCTGTCTCTCTCTGTCTCTGTGTGTGTGTGTGTGTGTGTATGTGTGTCTCAGTTTCTGTCTCTGCATTTGTCTTTCTCTTTCTCTCTCCTTTCTATCTCCTCTCTGTTTCTCTCTGTCTCTGTCTTTGTTTCTATTTGTCTGTCTCTTTTTGTTTCTTTCTGTCTCTGTCTTTTTGTCTCTGCCTTGCTTTGTCTCTCTTGCTTTTTATTTGTGTTTTTCTGCATTTGTCTCCATCTTTGTTTTTGCCACTGTCTTACAGTCTCTTCTCTGTCTCTCTCTCTCTTTCTCTCTCTCTCTCTCTTACACACACACACACACACACACACACACACACACACACACACACACACACACGACCAAAGGTTCCCTCCTTTCAGTATTAGTGTTAATACAACAGGGCAGAGATATATCACCAAGTCACCTTCTTGATAAGATGATAGCAACACACTGTCCCTGACAGTTTCAGAGTGTTCTTCCAAGGCCTAACACCAACACAATTTGCAGCATCTCTTGGAAAGAGGCTGAGGTCAGGTTCTATCAATCAACTCATGGAAATAAGTCTAGATTGGAAGCCAGGAGATCTGGGTTGGAAGATCAACCATGTGGGGAGAGAGAGGGGAACAAGCATGGATATTGACCTTTCATTAGAAGACTTGGGTTTGAATCAGCTATTTATTATCTTTCCTCATCTGCTGAATGAAAGGATTAGATTAACTAAGATTTCCTCCAACTCTAAATCCTACAACCTTGGGTGAACTGACCTCCCCACTCTAGACCACAGTTTTCTCTTCCGTAAGCTAAAGTGGTTAGAATAGATTGATCTCGAAGGTCACTTCCACCTCTAAAATTCTATGAAAAGTAGTACCAGCTCACATTTATTTAGCATGTTACCCTTACAAATGCCTTTCATATCTGCTGGCTCATTTCACCCTCACAACCCCCCCTCCCCCCGTAAGGTAAGTATTTTAAACTAATTTTACAAATGAGGAAACTGAATCAAAGAGATGGGAAGTCATTTCTCCAAGAACACATAGTAGAAAGTACCAGAACTTGGGCTGAAGCCAGGTGATCTGACTCCATGTCCAGTTTTCTTTCCAGTATACCAAGGATGGCAAGAAGGCACTCTGTCTACCCCATCCCCACTCCCATCCTCACTTTCCTTAACAATTCACAGCCCTGGATAAAGAGATCAATCCTTTCAGGGGAACAGAAGAATAATAAATTCATTAGTGAACGCAATTGGTTTACAAAACTGCAGTTATTTAATCCATGAGTTCTAGCAGCTTCTAATTCCCCCATTAGAGCTGCCCCTTGGCCCTCTAAACTGTCCCAGAGAAAAGGGGTGTTTCTATTCATGAGAAAAGCAGCTCTACATTTTTACACTCACCTCCTTCCCTTTCTATAACTGCTGCTAGCATAACTTGAAACAAGACAACTTTCAGTAAGTCCCTTAACCAGCAAAGAGGAGCAAGTTAAATAGAGGAAAAAGGGAAGAGAGGTTTTCTCCTGTCTACAAACTACAGCCAAGCCCAATAGGACTTTTGGCTTAAGTGCCATATGAATTGGCTGACTGATTCCCCTACCTCTGAAAATTCGTGGTGATGAAGTATACTGTTCTTGGTTGACAATCACTATACACATTATTCATTCAGTCACCCATTCATTCAACAAATATCTAATGAGTGCTGGCCATGAAGGTAGATGAAGCAGGTGTTGTGAAGCGCTTAGAACTTGGTCAGACATCACAGCAAGATCTTCCACTGCATCCCAGGCCATCATAAGTCATCTTGACTTTTGTCTTGTCACTGGACTTCATAGACTCTGAAAGGGAGAGTGAAGCTGATGACTTTGTGCAACTCTGCCTCACTGAAATCCAATTCATGCAGGAGTCAAGACATCACCCTGGTGATGTCATTGGTCCTCTTTGAAAATAAAGAACAAAAAACAAAGAGTGCCTACTGACATCAAAATGCTACTCTAGATTCTAGGGAAGATGCAAAGGCCGATACTAGTTCCTGTTTTCCCAGAGCTTATAACTTATTGAGAGGAAAGACAAAAGTATCACTGACTCTGGTAAAATAGAGAGTAAGATAAATGCAATGGAGAGATTTGGGGAGTGAAATGAGAAATTTGAGATTTCCCTTTTAACATTAGGGGCTAGGGTTAGAGAAGACTGCAGAGGGCATAGTCATAGTCAGGACTCAAAGAAAGGGGAAGATTTAAACAGTTGGAGTTCTTCCCAGGCATAGTGGATGACACAAGTACACCTACAAAAATAGGTGATGATAAGTAGACCATTTTGGCAAGAATGTGGAATATATTAAGGAGAGTAGAATGAGATAGGCTGGGAACATAGTTTGGTGGCAGATATGGAAGGCCCTGAATACAGGATCAATAGTTTATATTACATTCATTGGGTAATGGGGAGCCACTGAAGACTTTTGAGCAAAGGAGTACTATGTAATTGGAGCAGTACCTTAGCAAGATGACTCAGGCATCTGGCAAAGTGTTGATTGGAAAGAGTGAAAAATGGAAACAAGGAGGTTGGTTGCAATAGCAAAGATGAATAAGATATAAGGACACAAACCAGGGTGGTAACAGTGGGATTGGAGAGAAGGGCACCCATTCCAGAAATACTAACACAGTAGACAAGGAGGTTCAAAGTGAAAGAAGATTCCTGCTCAGGAGTTAGACCTCAGAGGTTCCTTCCAACTCAGATTTTGTGACTCTGAGACTAACAGGGAAAATTCATTCAAAATGAATTAAGGGAAAGACATAGTGGGTAGTAACAATAAATAGCAAATCTAAAGGAGAGAGGACTTATTTCTCTGCATGCTGGCATTAATCACCACCAATACGGCAGGTCTATTTTTATACCAATATTAAAGGATAAAGTCAATGCAAGTTTTGCATTTTCCCTCTCCTTCTCAAATTACTTAGGACTCAGAGGAGAAAAGATGACCTGCCAGCTTGCTGACTGGAGACTTTAGGCTGAATTGGTGAGACAGTAAACTATTGTGTATCCGGCATAATGCCAAATGATGATTTACCAATCATCTGACTCATCTGATCCATACAGATATTTCGTCCCTATAATTTCAGTGCCCAAGGTAGTGTGGCAGGCAGCCCTTATTAATCCACTTTGGTCACAAGACTCTCCTTGTTTGGCGGTCTACAGTGATTAAATGGGGAATTAGAGGAGAGAAGAGAAAGCTCAAACTTTGAGTCGGGAAGACCTGGGTTTGAACTGACCTTCAGATACTTAGTTGCTGGCTGTGTGACCCTTGGCAAGTCATAAACTCTCTGGGCCTCATTTTCCCCAACTGTAAAATGGAATAACAGCACGTACCTCAAAGAGTTATTATAAGGATCAAAAGTAAAAAGCAAAATAATTTGCAAAACTTAAAGCCCAATATTATTAGTATTGTTATTATTGTTGCTACTGCCACTACTACTTAGGTATTATCAGACTTTCACATTGTACTGCACAGATGAAGGCTGTTTCTCAATAATAGGATTAAGTTGACCATAACACATTCAATTTGTTTTGATGAGTCATTGGCACTCAGGTGGCTTGGCCATCCACTGATCCAAGATATGCATTAGGACAGGTGAAAAACTGAACCAAGCATCAATAGCCTTGCTCACTTATTGGGGGCACTCCTGACATCTAGGTTTCCTGATTGTATTCCACATTAACATCAAGGTTCTCTGGAGAGAAAGAAGGCAGATTTGCCCAATAAGGTGAAATCTCAGAGTGACTGTTTAGATGATCCTGAACCTTTTTCTTATGTGAAGTAGCAAAAAACAAGCAGAGCATTTAAGTTCTGAAAATGCCCAAGGACTTTGAGGTAAGAAATCGGTCGTCACAGATCACAGCTAACACACATTGTACAAAGAGGGATTTATCTTCCCACGTGTGCAACCCCCTAGATTGAAATCTGTCTTTACAATCTTTTACCTGCACTTGAATGATGGGCAATTGATTTCATCTGTTTCTACTTTGCTAATTTAGTCTGCAAAAGAAAACGCCTCTTGCCAGGACTTTAAAGATGAAAAACTGCACCAATTTTATTTTTGAATACAATCATTCTGTGTGTATTTGAGAGTCTGCATGATATAGATATAGATAGATAGATAGATAGATAGATAGATAGATAGATAGATAGATATAGATATAGATACACACATATATATGTATGTATGTATATGTATATAACATGTATCATATATATTTATACACACATATAATATATTATGTGTGTGTGTGTGTGTGTGTGTGTGTGTGTGTGTGTGTGTGTGTGTGTGTGTGTGTTGGAAATAGCACTAGAGTTGGACTCAAAGACCTAGGTTCAAATCTTGATTTTACCATTCCCTAATTGAATGCCCTTAGTCAAATCACTTAGCTCCTTGGAATTCAGTTTCTTCATCTATGTGCAAGGAAGGAAGGAATGAAAGAAGGAAGGAAGGAAGGAAGGAAGGAAGGAAGGAAGGAAGGAAGGAAGGAAGGAAGGAAGGAAGGAAGGAAGGAAGGAAGGAAGGAAGGAAGGAAGGAAGGAAGGAAGGAAGGAAGGAAGGAAGGAAGGAAGGAAGGAAGAGACAAGCATTTATTAAGACACTGCTACATGCCAGGCACTGTGCTAAGCACTACACAAATATTATCTCGTTGATCCTCACAATAACCTTGGGAGGTAGGTGCTACTATTATCATCCCCATTTTACAGATGGGGAGACTAAATCAGAGTAATTTGCCCCAGGATCACACAGCTACTGAATGTCTGAGATCATATTTGAACCTAGGTCTTCCTGACTTCAGGCCCAGCCACTTAACTGCTCCTAAATGAGTTGGCCTTTCACAAACCCAGTCACAGAAAGGGCTATAGATAATGAGATGTTTAACCAGCTGATCCTTTTATGAGATTGGAATGAGCTCTTCAAGAGAGTTGGAAGGCAAGCAATGCCATAGAATGAAAAATGACAGGCCAAGCCCCCAGGTAACCTTTACAAGTTAGTTCAGTGAGTCCAAGAGAGAGACCCAAAGGAGAGCCCAGTACTTGATGGGACAAGTAGAAAATATATGGAGCTAGGAAAAGGAAAGCTATACAAAGTCATATGTAGTTGGGAGACTGGAAGTACAGACAGAAGCCAGGAATCAGGGAACAAGGTTGCTTGATCACATTGGGCGTGAGGTCTTTTGAGATAGAATATGTGTAGCTGAACCTCTTCCTGCCCCAAAGACATTTTTCCTGCAAGATCTTAATGCTGTATTTCCTTATTCTCTTGAGTTTCATGGTAAAGTTTTCTCTGGACACAGGGAAATCTGTTTACTTTTGTTTGTTTTAAACATTGTTTGTTTGCTTGTTTGATAGATTGTGCTAACCACTGGCATTTCTAGTAAGAGTTTTCTTACTGGAGTTATATGAGAGGGCAACATCTCCAGGGAAGAAATAGAAATAGAACTAATTGTGAGGTGTTTTGCCAAAAGTGCTGCTCCTGCCTGGTAGTTCAGGTGCCCCAAATCGATAAAGAGAATTACAGAACCATTGAAACTGCTTCCTAGTGTGGAGGATAGTTTATACTGGTAAAACTATTTGGGCATTAAGTCAGTAGTAGGGTGAGGAGCAAGTAAGAGAGATTCAACAACCAGGGATTTAACAACCTTGATTATCATGAGATTGCTACTTACTGCACAATAGAATTGTGAGGCAAGCCCATTGTAAACTATAAGATGCTTCGTAAACCTCAGTCACTATTAATAAAATTGTTCATATATATGAAATATATGCATATGTAGATACATATACATGTGTATATACATGTATGTATATATACACATGCATGCACACACATGTGTCTCTGTGTGTACGTATACACTGTGTGTGTGTGTGAGAGAGAGAGAGAGAGAGAGAGAGAGAGAGAGAGAGAGAGAGAGAGAGAGAGCGCTTGGTAGCTCCAATGGATAGAGTTCCAGGTCTGAAGTCCCAAAGACTCCTCTTCCTGAGTTCAAATCTGGCTTCAGACACTTACTGGTTATATGACCCTGGGCAAGTCACTTAATTCTGGTTGCCTCAATTTCCTCATCTGTAAAATGAGCTGAAGGAAATGGCAAACTACTCCAGTATCTTTGCAAAGAAAACCACAAATGAGATCACAAAATCACAAAGAGTTGGACATGACTGAAATGACTGAACATTTGTGTATAAATACACATATATATTTATATTTATATGTAGGAATACACAAACAGACACAGTATCCCATCTGGAGTACTGCATTTAGTTTTAAACACCATGTTTTATCAAGGACATTCAGAAACTGAAAAATGTCCAAAAGGCAGACAGTAGGATGATGAAAATTCATGTCATATGAGTTGAAGGAATTAGAATTAAGTGACTGGAGAAGAGAAGGTCCTAAGGAGGACATGATAGCTGTGGGAGTCTTGAAAACCTGTCAATGAAAAAAGGGGTCAGTCTTCATTTGTCTAGCCCCAGGGAGGGGGCCATCTCCAGTCATCCTGATCTCTACCTGGCCACTGGACCCAGATGGCTCTGGAGGAGGAAGTTAGGCTGATGACTTTGCACAGACCTGCCTCACTTAAATCTAATTCACCTGTGTGTCATGGCATCATCTTCCTGCTGTCATGGTCCTCTTCGAGCATGATGGACAAACAACAACATCAACAACAACAGCTCTAGGGAACAAAACTAAGGCAAATTAGGGGAAGTTAGAGTGGAGCAAATTTAAGCATTAAGGAAGGAAAAACTTCCAATCCCCTAGAGCTATACAGGAGTAGGATGTACTGCTTGGGTAACAGTAGATTCCCTTTCACTAGAGCTCTGTAAGCCAATATTGGATGACCACTGGTTGAATATATTGTACAAAGAATTTAGTTTCAACTACAGCTGGGCTAAGCGGCCACTGAAACCACTTCCAGTTTTTAGACTTCTATTGTGATAGAGTTGGTTCCTTTGTAAAGTACTCTAATACACACGCACACACACATGCAGATATGTACATGTGTGCATATGGGTACAAGAAAGATTTTTTGTGTGCCTTGGGAAGTCACATGTGTGTGTGTATGTATGTGTGTGTGTGTATTTATCTCTTTCCAACTATTAAGTTTTACTGATTTATCAGCAGAGGTTGAACTAGGAAAAGCCATTTCTAGTAGAAATAGGACCAACCTAATCTAAACTTTTCTCAATTTCCTAAGAATCTCTGTTGACAGTCTTTCATTTATATTCTGTCTTGTTTGTACACAGTTGTTTTCATGTTATCTCTCCCATTAGAAAGTGAGCTCCTTGTGGGCAGGAACTATCTTTTGCCTTTCTTTGTATCTCTAGCACTTAGCACAGTACCTGACACATAGTAGACACTTAATAAATGCTTATTTTTGATTCTTCTCCTGTGGAGGCTCTTTTGAGATATTGTAGGCCTCACTCTGCTAAATCAAATTATATCCTAAGCCATTAAAAAAAGTTATTAGCTAAGTTATTAGCAGAGATCTAGGTACAGAGAGGAGTTACCCAACTCATAATCATAATAAAGAGGACATGGGAACCAAAACAAAACAAAACAAATGAACAAATAACCAATCCCAAGAATCTTGGATCTTCAACTTATTAGGAAAGTAGTGATAGAGTATAGGAAACAAGCATTTATTAAGCACCTGCTGCATGGCAGGTATTGTGCTAAGCATTTTAAACAGTATTTTATTTTTTCCAATTACATGTAAAGACAATTTTTAACATTTATTTTTTAAAAAATTTGAGTTCCAAATTTTCTCCCTCTCTTCCCCCTCCATAAAACAATGAGCAATTTGATATAGGTTATATATATGCAATCATGTAAAGCACATTTCCATATCAGTCATGTTGTAAAAGAAGAAACAGATCAAAAGGAAAAATCAGGAAAAAAATGAAGTGAAAATAGTATGGTTTGATCTTCATTCAGATTCTTATCAGTTCTTTCTCTGGATGTGGATAACATTTTCCATCATGAATGCTTTAGAATTGCCTTGGATCACTATATTGCTGAGAACAGCTAAGTCGTTTATAGCTGATCGTTGTACAAAGTTGCTGTTACTATGTACAATGTTCTCCTGGTTTTGCTCTCTTCATTTTGCATCAGATCCTGTAAGCCTTTTCAAGTTTTTCTAAAATCCACCTGCTCATCCTTTTAAAAAAAACATTATTTTATTTTTAATTTATGGAATAATACAAGCATTTCCATAACATAGTATAATGAAAAAGATGATTGCACATGAAACTGCAAATCTACTATGGACAACTCACTATTTCTTTTAAATACACAACAGTTACCATCTAAATCTCTTTTCTCTTCCTTTTGTTCCTTCCCTCCCCCCACCCCATCCCAGAGATGGCCACCGTTAAACCCAAACAAATATTATCTCATTTGATTCCTACAACAACTCTAAGAGGTTGTTGCTATTAGCTGGGTGCTGTTATTATCACCATTTTACGAATGAGGAAACTCAGGCAAACAGCAATTAAATGATATGCTCAAGATCACACATCTACTAAGCATCTAAGGCCATGTTTGAAATCAGATCTTCCTGACTTTTGGCTCAGTGCTCTACTCACTGTGACACCCAATTGCCTCTAGTGACAGGTGGGGAAGATGGCATAGGACTCAGTTGTTCTGGCCCCCTTTGGTGGTCAGGTAAAGCCTGTGGATTCTTTCTCAGAATAATTTTTTTTTAATCTAAAATGGAAGGAAATACTAAATTTCAGGTAGAGGTTAGTGAAAATGATGTATTTTTTTTTGTTCTCCATGGATTCTTTGAAAATTTTCCATGGATTCTAGTTTAAGAATCCTTGCTATGCATGATGTTGGCTCAGAGTGATGACTACCCTGAGCCATTAAAGTTTTCCTATAGGATTATTAGGTTGGAAAGGGTCTTGGTTTTTTTTGTGGTGGCATAAAGCCATCTAACTGAAAAGAAAAATCAAGATGGTGTGGTAGAGACAGTGTCAGGCCTCTAGTCAGAATGACTCTTCTTCCTGAGTTCAAACCTGGCCTCAGATACTTACTGGCTGTGTGACCCTGGGTAAGTCATTTAACCCTGTGTGCCTCAGTTTCCTTATCTATAAAATGAGCTGAAAAAGGAAATGGCTAACCACTCCAGTATTTCTGCCGAGAAAACCCCAAATGAAGAGCAGGACATGACTTAAAAACAACCAAACAGCAATAACTGTCCTTCACCATCAGTATAATCTGTCTGCAAAAATGTGGGTTGGATAACAATTCAGTTCTGGAATTTCCTTTCTACAATCTCCGCTCCCCCATTCCCTCCCACCCACTCACCTAGCATTGGTGAGTACCTACCATGGTCCACTACATCTCGCCACCTCCCACTATGCTTCTCTTTACTCCTCAGGCCTGTCTTTTTAGCCGACCACTCCTCTCTTGCTTTCCCAGTTTCAGAACATAATCAATCAAGCCTAATGTAGCCACTGGAAAAGGTTATGTCAAATTAGAGCCCTTTGGCTCAATTTACTATCCTTGTAACTGTATAAACCACAATAGTCCTCTCTGACTACCACTCCTATACGTATGTGTGCATGTATGCATACATGTGTACACACACCTAGATGCATATAGACATACACATATGCATACACACATATATGTATATGAGCATATCTGGAATGCCTAAATGGCTATCTCACTTGGCTATTGTGAGTTATGAGGCTCCAATGAGAAGGTGTCCATGTAGCTTTCATAAATGGACCATCTGTCATGCTGGTTACACTACCTATTTCAATGAAGCCAGGTTGCCATGTCACACAGATGGCTTATATTTATAACTCCTCATTGGAATCATTTTTTATTCATGTCCCTCTTATCCTATACATATAAATACATGTGTATATACACACACACCCCTATATATACACAGATATATGCACTTACATATGTGATATTGATATTATTTACTATACATATATGCATATACATATAGCCATGCACATATGTATGCATGTATACCCACATATGTATACATATGTATGTGTATGTGTCTGTTGTCTTTCTCCTATTAGAATGTAAGCTCCTTGAGGGTTGGGATTGTCTTTGGTTTCCTTAGCATTTAACATGGAGCCTAGCACATGGTAAGTATTCAATGACTTGACCCAAAGAGCAGCTATTCAATGAAGTCCAATGTCAATTGGAAGGAAATCTCTTGTGGAATTCCCCCAGAGCCCTCTGCTGTTTAATGTGCTTGGTTTTTTGATGGTTTGGCTTTTTTAACCAATGATCTGGATGAACATATTGTTGTCACTTACCAAATTTGCAGATGACCCAAACCTAGAAATCACAGCTAACGTGCTAGATGATGGAACAAGAGAGGAAGCACAGCATCCTGGGTAAAACAATGGCCTTGAAGGAAGAAAGACTTGGTTCTGATTCATATTAAGCCAGTACACTAACCTTTCTCGGTCTAGATTGTCTCATTTGTAACATGAGGGTAATAATAGCAATAGGACTTATCTCCAAGGTTTGTCATGAGGTTCAGATTAGATTATGTATGAAGCACATGCAAGTTTTAAAGTACTCTATGTATGTCAGTTGTTATTAATCAGGATGCCTTGTCAGTCTTGAATGATGGCCACAATGTACCAAGTTGAAACATAATAGGATAGATGCAAAAGCTTGTAATTATGTTTAAAAAATCATCTGCAAATGAACAGGATAAGAGGGACAAGAGTAAGCAGTGTTTCCCATGAGGGGTTATAAATATAAGCCAGCTGTGTGACGTGGCAACCTGGCTTCATTGAGAGAAGTAGCATATCCAGCATGACAGATGGTCCATTTATGAAAGCTACACGGGCACCTTCTCATTGGAGCCTCCCACAATGCACAACAACCCTGTGAGATAGGTATTCCAGGCCTCATTAGAGAAGTTAAGGGACTTCCCAGTGGTCCTACCACCGCCAGTAAGTGTCAAAACAAGGATTCAAACCCATATGTCTTCTGACTCTTAGGTCTGATGCTACAAATTGACCCTACTTAGATCATAGGATGCTGAGATGTCTGGTTCTGAGAAACACAGTGACAAGCTAGAACGTGTCTAGAGGGAAAGGATGGTAAAACTGTATCATATAGGGAAGAGTTGAAGGAGCTAAGAATATCTCTTCTAGAGAGTAGATGACCAGAGGGACATAATAGCCACCTTCAAACACATAAAGGTCGGTCTTTTGAAGGAAGGATTAGAATTGTTCTGCTTGGCCTCAGGGTTAGGGGTGGGAAAGAACTGGGATTTAGGAAAGAAAGATAAGAATGAGATAAGAATGGATGGAGTCTGACCCAGCCTAGAGCAGAACAAATTGCCTTAAGATCTTCATTGTAGGTCTACAGTTGGAGGTTGAATGATCACTTCATCCTGAATTATATAGAAGGAGATCCTGTTAATATAGAAATTGGACAACTAGCCCTCTTAAAATCCAGAATCCATCTGAATTTCCCCTAAATGTGTAACATTGGTTTTATCAGAAAATGGACGTTTTTAGGAGTTGTACTAACAAATCTAGAGTTAATGTGCCTTTATCCTCACAGGCCCTCATTCTCTTCCCCTCTAAACTGCCACATACAAATACACACACACACACACACACACACACACACACACACCACACACACACACACACACACACGCACGCACGTATCCCCCCACCACCACTACCTCTGACAGGATCCTGACATTCCCTATTTCTGTTTTATTGGCAAAGGAGGTCACACCCACTGTGAGAGAGCCACATTTGTAAGTCTTCACTCTCCTTTCCCTAATACAATTAGTCAGATGGCATAGCATTATAAAAATGAAAGAAAAAGCTAAAATATATTGATTTTTTTTCTTAGAGGTCATAATATTGAAAGTATCATTTCAAACCGAGGGAGAAACTCATTCCAAAGAGAATTATAAATTTAAAACAGTGACATTTTTAAGATATGAATAACACAAAAATACAAAAATAGGCCTGTTATTCTATTAGCCAGTTTGGATTTTCACTAATATAATACTAAGGGCTTGCAACAGCATCAAAAAAGTCACTACCATTATTAATTTGCCAGATAAATGGCTTCTGTATCTTGGAACTTTAAACGAAATGAAATTCACTAATCCTAATTGGTTTGCCTTCTACTGGAATTATTTCCCATTAGTTCAGCCCGTTTCCTTCTTTTTCTAGTTGAACAGAGGAGACTTCTCCAGCTCAGAGCCTTGGGGTATACTTATTAATTACCAGGTCTTCATTCAAAGGGGTTAATTAAGCAATAACTTTCTGTTGACTGGAGTATACAAAGGCATAAAAGGCTTGACTTCTCCTGCTGATTAAGCACTGTGATGATGGTCTCCATCCTTTTATTACATGTGATCGGGTAGAAGAAAATTCTTTGACCAAGTTTGGGAACACAACCAGCTCAGATACTTGGTAGCAATATAAAGGAATAGAGTGGTACTTCATCAAACAGCTGGATTAAGAAACAAAAACAAAACGAAACAAAAGACAAGGTTACGTGGTTGAGTTTTTTTCTTCTTCCCCCTTAGTAACCACAGCTCAGGTTTCTGTTGCATGCTTTGGTTTAGAGAGCCCTTTCCTCAGCATTCAGTCAGTCAGAAAGCATCTGAGTACTTCCAATGTGCCAGGATCTGTGCTAAGCACTGAGGAGGCTATAGGCCTCTAAAGCAGATGGTGCAGGTATAATTATCCCAGCACTTGGTGAATCAGTTCAGCGATATACTATTCTCTACTTTTGAATTCCTTGTCTCCTTATCCCGTGCTGATCACCCCATTCCCAACACCAACCCTGAATTATTCCCACCATCTGCCTCCTTCACTTCTATTCACACCCTCCTGAATGGAGGTGGCAGAAGCCATACAATTTTCCTTGTTGTTTTTTTTTCAATTGTTTCAGCTGTATCTGACTCTTTGTGACTTCATTTTGGGGTTTTCTCAGCAAAGAGACTAGAGCACTTTGCCATTTTCTTCTCCAGCTCATTTTACAGATGAGCAAACTGAGGAAAACAGGTCAAGTAACTTGCCCAGGGTCACAGAGCTAGTAAGGGTCTGTGGCTGGATTTGAACTAATGAAGATAAGTCTCTCTGATGCCAAGCCTAGTGCTCTATCCACTGAGCCGCATCACTGCTGAAAATGGTTTTTACTAGCCACAAAAAGTTTATCTTATCCAATCTCAACTGAAGGGGGCAGTTAGGTGGTGCAGTGGATAGAGTGCTAGGCCTGGAATCATGAAGACCTGAATTCAAATCCAGTCTCAGATACTTACTATGTGACCCTGGGCAAGTCACGTAACCGTGTTTGCCTCAGTTGCTCATCTGTAAAACGAGCTGGAGAGGGAAACGGCAAACCACTCCTGTATCTTTGCCAAGGAAATCCAAAATGGGTTCACAGAAGAGTCAGACATGACTAAAAAAAATGAGTAAAAACAACAACAATATCAACTGAGCCCACATAAAAACAAGGCCATCCTTCTCTTCCTTCTTAACAATTCCCTGTTACATTTACCATAGTGGCTATCCCAAACCTTTTCTTCTATCTTCAAATATCCTGTCCTCATCTCACTCCATCTTCTAAATATAAAACAAATTTAAAAAATGGAAACATTTATCAAAAGCTTATTTTATATCCCTCTGACACCCCTCCCCAATTCCCTCTTTCACTCCAGTCTCCAGTGAAGAGGTGGCCTTTCTCCTTGCCAAGTATAACCCTTTTATCTTTGATCCCACCCCCTTCCATCTTCTCCAACAGGCTGCCTCCACTATCATCATTCTCTGTCATTTTCAATTGCTTGCTATCCCCTGGCCCCTTCTCTGTTCCCTATAAATACATTCAAATTGTCCTAATCCTTTATAAACCTTTACTAGATCTCAGTATCTCCAGCTAAACTCCTTGAAAAAGCCTTCTAAATGAGCACTTCCTCCCTTCTCACTCTCTAATAACCCCCCCACACACATGCAATCTGGTCTCCAAACATTCAACTAAAACAGTTCTCTCCAAAGTTACTCATGATTGCTTATTTGCCAAATCTAATAGCCTTTTCTCAACTCTCCTCCTTCTTGACCTATGTGCATCATTTGACGATGCTGATCACTTTTCCCTCCCAGATACTTTCTCCTCTCTGAGTTTTCCTGACACGGCTTACTTTTGTTCCTTTTCCTACTAAGCTGACTGCTTTTTGTAAGTTTCCTTTACTAAGTCTTCATCCATTTTACACCCACTAACTCTGGATATACCCCAAGACCCTCATGGGACCTCTTCTCTTTTCCCTCTATGTCATATTACATGGAGATCTCCTTAGGCTTGAGTTCAATTATCATCTCTCCTCACTCCACACATCTGCTTCTATTTTCTCTCCTAAGCTATAGTTCTACATTACCAGCTGCCTATTATGTCCCATAAATGTCACAAACCCAACATGTACAGAACAGAATCCATTATCTTTGCCCTCAGACCCACTCCTTTTCAGAACTCCCCTATTGCTTCTGTGGACTTTTTATCCTTCCAGTCTCCCGGGTTTGTGACCTCAGTATAATCTTCAAATCCTCATCCTTCCTCAACCAATGTATTTGTTGTTGTTCATCCTCCATTCTTGAAGAGAACCTATGAAATCAGGAGGGTGATGTCTTGACTTGCAAATGAATTGGACTTGAGTGAGGCAGGGCTGTGCAAAGTCATCAGCCTCATTCTGTCCCCCAGAGTCATCACAGTCCAGTGGCAAGATATAGGTCAGGGCAACCAGCGATGGCCCCCTCCCACATATCTAATACACTGTCAAATCCATTGTCAAAAGATTTGACTTTAAATATGGTTCTGCCACTTAATAACAGTTTGTGTGTCACTTTCTCTTGTTTAGTCTTATGGTTGGTTTTTTTTTTGTTTATTTGTTTGTTTTGTTTTGTTTTTGTTTTTTAGTTTGTAAAATGAGGGCATTGGAGGAGGTGAACTTTGAGGTCTTTTAAAGCTCTGAATCATTTATGTTTTCAGTCAACAAACTTTTGCTTAACACTTACTGGGCTCAATGCTTTTAGGATCAAACCACAAAAATAACAATAACAACATGACCATTTCCCCTCAAGGGTTACAATTTAATAAAAGGCATACAATGTGCACACAGTAACTATAATCCAAGTTAAAATGTGAAGAGTAAGGAAGGTCCAACACAGGAGGAAACATTAGAAAGAGAAGGACCATTGGTTAGGAAGGCTTAGATGACAGTTAAGATGAGGGGATGAGCACTGGGCCTAGAGTCAGGAAGACCTGAGTTTAAGGGGATGACAGGTAGAGTCTGGCCTTGTAGGTAAAGGAAGAATTCAGTAGGCAAAGGTAGGGGAAGAGACCTTTTCTAAAAATGGGGGTCTGTGTTCAAATGCACAGAGGGAGGATTGTTCAGATCAAGATCATGAAATAGCCAATGATGCAGTTGACTGGAATATAGAGTGCGTGAAGGGGAGTAAAGGGAAATAAAGCTGGAAAGATTAATGGAATCTATATCACGGTGGGACTTGATTGTGGGATCAGGTGTTTGTTCTTTATTCTGTAAGTGGTAGGCTATGCTATCAAACTGAAGTGGGAAAAAATAGTGGATAAGTAGAAAATAAGGCAACATAATAAATGACTGCCAAAAACCAAAAAACAAAAACACCAAAGACTTCTAGTTGTTTATGTGTGCCATTCTTGGAATAGTTATTAATGACTTTATTCAGAAAGCCCTTCTATTTAATTAACTCTGCACATGGGGTCATTCCCTAAAGGTGGGTTGGGGTAAATGTATAATATACTTACAGGAAAGCAAGATAGAGTCTTGGAAGACTGACAAACAGGTGGTTGATTTGTGAAAAGTCTGTTCCATTTGAAATGTGACGTTAAGACAGTTTTAAAAGAAAAAAGTTAGATGTACCTACTCTCCCATGGAAGCAGTAGGAGGAAAACAGGTTAGAGGGCGTTGATCAAACCTTACCTCCCTTACAGAGAATGTCAAGCAGCAGAGTCAGTACAGAATGTGGTGGAATATAAGCTTCCTGAAGGTAGAGGCTATTTTTTAAAAAAAGATTTTTATCTGTTATGACTAGAGCACAGTAAGTGCTTAATTAGGGTTTATTCAATTGAAATCGATAAAGTTACAGAATCATAGAATCATTGGGGAAGGAACCTTAGAGGCTACTGAGTCCAATATATCATCTAACAGATGAGAAAAGACAGGATTTAAGTGATTTCTTCACGGCCACACAACTATTAAATATCTCTCTGATACAAGATTTAAACTCAGGTCTTCCTGACTTCAGGCCCAGTGCTCTCTATCCACTGATCAGGATAGGTTGTCAGTGGGCTTGTACATAGTAGGTCTTTAATCAGTCTTTGCCGAAATGGAGTGGAGTTGTGTCCAGGTCTCAGTGTCACATTTTAGGGAGGAGACTAAAAAGCTAGAGAATGTCCAGAGGGTGATCAGGATGATAAAGGGATCAGAGACTATTCTATGACAAAGACCTGTCGAAGGAACCAGGTATACTTAGCCTGGAGAGAAGATGGGAAGGAAAAAAACATTTTTATAATGCCTACTATGTGCTAAACCATGCACTTCACAAATAATATCTCATTTGATCTTCACAACACCTGCAAAGTAGGTACTATTGCTGCCTCCATTTTACAGCTGAGGAAACTGAGGCAAACAGAGGTAAAGTGACTTGTAGAGAGTCATGTAGCTAGTAAGTGTCTGAGGTCACGTTTGAACTCAGATCTTCCAAACCCCAAGCTCAGTGGCCTATCCACTGTGCCACCTAGCAGCCTCAGAAGATTTAGGGAAGGAAGCATGATAGCTATTTTCAAATATTTGAAAAACTATTCCATGGAAGAAGGAGTAGATGTGTTCTGCTTGGTTCTAAAAGGTAGAAATAGTAGCAATGAGTGGGAAATTCAAAAAGGCAGATTTCAACTCAACATAAAGAAAAACTTCTTTAAAATTAGACCTTCCAAGCAAAAACATGGGTTGCCCCAGGAGTTTTGGATTCCCCTTCATTGGAGGTCTTTCAGTGAGGGGTGATCACCACTTGTCAGGGAACCATGAAGGAAGATCTTTAATTCATTGGGCTCAGATTCATTGGATTGTCTTGAATCCCGTTTATAATTGTCGATGGGGCAGGGAAGTGACCGGGCCATATAATCTCATGATTCCTTTTAACAAATGAACTTAAAGGGGCAGCTAGGTGACACAGTGGATAGAGCACCGGCCCTGAAGTCAGGAGTTCAAATCCGGCCTCAGACCAAACACTTGACACACTTACTAGCTGTGTGACCCTAGGCAAGTCACTTAACCCCAATTGCCTTAAAAAAAAATGAACTTAAAGTAGACAAAGCCTCAAATGAGCTAGCCAGCACCAAATAAATTAACCTCTACTGATCTAAATCCTCTGCTCTAAGAATATTTGATTGTCAACACAAATTTGAAATAATTATGTTATTAACAGTCCTAAGAAAGGCACCAGACTATCTCATACTCTAAGAATTTTCCGGAGTTTCTAGTTCTGATGACAAAATCCATATAGGTTCTAGTTCTTAAAATCCTGCCACTCTGTAATATCCATTTCCCCCATAAGTTGAAGAGAAACACATATAAAAATCCCATAGCATGATTCCATATGGAATCCAAACCCACCATATCAAACCGGTATACACTCTACAGCATGCGCTCACACCAGGACACACACTGAGCAACTACTGAATGCCACACATTGGTCCTGACACTGCCGGCCAGTAGGGAGTCCTCCAAATAGTCCCGAGTACCCAGGTCCGTAGCCAGATACCATTATAGATGTTATCTCCCCAGGACTTTTCCAGGTTCTGCCCAGAGCCTAGTCACTGGCTCCCTGAAATCCCTGTGTTACCACAGTTACGGGGACAGAGCAATTGAGCCCTCTCCTAGTCTTCCTGGAGCAGGAAGAACCCAGCTATGAAAAAGGGTAGAGCACAGGCTATTCCTTACACTATGATTGTAAGGGTGAACGTATCGACTGAAGGTGAAAGCAAGAAATCCAGGTGAAACCTCTTTGTAGCCATTCAGTACAGCTCTGGAGACTTTTGCTACCTAAGTTGATTTCACTGTATATTTGTGCTTGCATTTTTCAGTGCTGTTTGTATCCAAAGAAAATGTGGGGTACATTATACTGTTCTATGAGTTGATGGGGGTATTAGGCACAGAGAGTACTAAAGGTCTTGGCAGAAATGATTACTGATCACACCGTCAATAGAAGCTACATCCTTGGTAACACCTAAATTCTTCCCTAGGTTTTTGGACATGCCTATGTCAAAGGTCATCTAACCACAAGTTTAGATTTAGGACTGGCAAGGACTTTTGAGGACACTAAGTCCAACCAACCTCCTCGTTTTACAGATGAGGAAACGTAAGCCAAGGGTTTGCTTAAGCAAATTCCCCAGTGACTCACAGTTGGAAAGTGAAGTCCTGGATTTAAACTCTGATCTTTTGACTGAATCCAACGCTCTCTCCACCATCCCCCACTTGGCACATATTTTTCATCATCTTTGATGTTAAGACTTTATGTTTTAGGTTAAACAAATCACCACTTTTAAACATTCTTCATTTTAAAAACATTTTTAGCAAAATAATACCCCACTAAATTCCCAGTGCTACTACTCACAAGTCCTTTAGCAGTCCTAGGACCCTGACACCTTGGTACTAAAAGATAGCCGGGCCACTCTAAGACCTATTAAAAATAAACAAACAAAACCAAAAACAAACAAACAAACAAAACCCTAACTTGTTCCCCTCTGGGGAGAGCTAATAGTTCCATTCAGTCCAGGATTAACCCAACACCTAAAGCAGCAACCTCAAGCCCTCTCTGGAAAATATACATATTGAATGCTTATTATGTTTCAGTCACTGTGCCAAGCGGGAATGGGGGAAGAGGGAGGGAACAACCATTTATGAAGCACCTACTATGTGCCAGGCAGTGGCTAGGGGCTTTACAAATATCTCATTTGAGTGAGTTGGAATACAAAGACAACAAAATAATTCCTGCTATCAAGAAGCGTCCCTTCTACTGGAGAAATATGATGTACACAGATAAGTCAATAAAAGGCAATTTGGTGAGGGAAAGGGAGCTGGCAACTAGATGACAAGGGAAGGCTTCATGTAGGAAGTAAGCCTAGAAAGAACCTTGGATCTCATCCCCAAGTATTAGAAGAGAGGTCAGCAAAAGGAAGCATTGACCAGGCATTTCCCTTTTTCTGTCTCTTAAGAACCTCAGTCACCATCTACCTTACTGTTGCTGCAATTGTAGTGGGATGGGCAGGGAGAAACTGGAGTTGTCTGAAGAGGGCACAGAGCTTTATAACCTACCCTAGGGACAAAAAGGAGGAGCTAGAGAAGATGGGGAAGACTATGGGCCCCAATGTGAGACGGAGGTGACTGGGAGGTCAAAGTCTCACACCATAGCAGGCAGCCGAAGTGGCCCATTGATCCTGGACTAGTGTGGAGGCAAGGTTCTTGCTTCCTACCAGGCCCCTGCCCTAGATCTATAACGCCCTGTCCAGAGGTCGTTGTGACCCAGGCCTTGGGGGAACTGCCTGGTCTGGGCGACGGCATTTGAGAGAACAAGGAGAAACAGTTGTGACCTGGAGTTTACAAATGTTTTTCTTACAGAACCACAGGGGACAGTCTCTTTGGTGAGTGCGTGCAGCAGATGGCTGGGGCCTGTCAGCTGGTTACAATCAGACCTTGCACCACTGAGTTAGTGTATCCCACACACTCAGCAAGATTCTACTGAGTGGAAAAACTCTGATTTGCTCCATACCTAGAAAGTGCGCTCTTGGGGTTTGGGGGCAGAATCCAAACCCAGCAAGGAAGCATAGAAAGAAGGTCACGGAAACTGGAGGCATCTCGCCCTGTGCCCGATGTCTCAGTTATGGTTTTTGGTGTCAGCGTTGGGGAGAGAGACCAGCTGGTCCCTCAAGTTGGCGTAGGCTGAAAAGCAGGAGGGGTTGGGGGGGGTGTTGTAATATGAGAGGAAAAGAGAAAGAAGAAACACTGAGAAAATGGAGAGTGAAAAAAGAATAGAGAGACAAAGAGAAAAGGAAAAAGATGAGAAGAAACAGAGTAAAAAGAGGGAGAGAGGGAGAAAAAGGAAAGATGAGAAAAAGATTAAGAAAAGAGAGAAAGAAAGGGAGAAATGGGGAATAGAGAGAGAAAAGGGGGAGATGAGAAGAGAAAGAAAAAAAGGAGGGAAAGGTAGAAGAGGAGAATAGAGAGACAGAAAAGGGGGAGGTAAGAAAGAAAGAGAAAAAAGAGAGCAAAAAGGAGGGAGAGAAAAGGGGAAAAGGGAGAAAGAAAGAGATATGAAGAAAAGAGAAAGAAGAAACACAGGAGAAAAATATAAAGAGAATGGAGACAGAAGGAAATAGAAAAAAAGAAGGAAATGGGAACAAGAAGGGAGTAAGAGAGAAATACATAATAGTGATACAGAAAGATAATGAGGGTGAGGAAGGGGAGGGGAAACAGAAAGAGAAGAGAAATAAAGAGGCAGAAGAGTGAATAAGTAAAGGAGGCAAAGTAGGAAGAGAAAAAGAAAGAGAAGGGGAGAAGAAGATGAAAGAAGAGATGCAGAGAGAATTGGAAAGCAGAAGGGGAAGAAGACATAAAGAAGAGAGAAGAAAGACAGAAAAAATGGGGGAGAGTTTGATATCTGTTCTGTAAAAAGACCAAACAATGTGAGGAGTCTATATTTCATGGGGGGAAGAGGGGCAACGGGGAGGGGGATCTGGATGAGAGCACAGCCCATGGAGCATGCAAGGAAGCTGAGCTCCCTCTGGGCCCTTCTGGTGACATGGATGGCTCAGCACTGAGAGACTCAGGCTTTTGGATAATGAAGGAGTCTCCTCACTGCTCCTCTTGGGCCTCCTCTTGTCTCCATGAAGTATCAGCCCTTGAGTCAGGAAGAACAGCCCACTCACCAGACCTTAAGAAGAGTGACTGTGACCTTTGGCTCATATTCCCACTTCCTTTAACTACCCCCCCCCACTCTTTTACTGCCTCTGCAGCTAGAATGGCTACCCAAACATGAAAATGGGCTCATGAACTCTAGTCCCTGGGCAAGCCTGAGCCTGGACCTCCAGCCCTAGCTAACTGTTCTGCTTATATTTCTTTTCCTGAGCGCAGGTAACCAAACTGTAACCTTGAGATGGGCTTTTGAGGAAGTTTGAAGTTCCTCGTTCAGAGCTGACTGTCAGCAGGAGTTTTCTTCCACTACAGTGAGCTAGGGTGGCAGAAAGCACTGTATTTGGAGGCAGGAAGACCTGAGTTTGAATCCTGCTTCAGCAAAGTGACCCAGGCAGATCATTTAGACTCTAGGCCTCAGTTTCCTGAGGGAACTTGGACTTCATAGCCTCTAATGTTCTTTCCAGCTTTAACTCTATGGCTTTGTGATAAACTGAAGCTTTTCCAGAGAAGATGACAACTAGCTGGAAGAGGAGCTTGAGCCACGCCCTGGAGTGCCAGCAGGTATGGACACAGAGAGAGTTGTTTGGACAGTTCAGAATACAGGTGAAGGTGAAACGGCTATTCAGTAGTCCTGCAAAATATTCTTGTTTTGATGCTTTGAGGATTAACCTCCCAGGAGAATTTAACGGGGATTAGGGGGTATTGCTTCATGTTTTTTGTTGTTGTTATTCAGTCATTTTTCAGCATATGACTCTTCCTGACTTCATTTTGGGTTTTCTTGGCAAAGATGTTAGAGTGGTTTGCCATTTCTGTCTCCAGCTCACTTTACAAATGAGGAATTGAGGCCAAAAGGGTCAAGTGACTTGCCCAGGGTCACACAATACGTATCTGAGCTCATGAAGATTAATTTTATGTTAATTTGCACTTAGGAACTGTTTGTGTTTTAGGTGTGTGTGTGTGTGTGTGTGTGTGTGTGTGTGTGTATGTAAAGGAAGTAAATAGTTATCTACCGTTATAAAAGGGACTTTGTCAATCCCCTTTGAGGAAACCATCCACCTGAATGAAACCGTTCTGTTTTTTTCTTAAGAAAGTATTTCTTAATCTGAGATTCATGTACAGATTTCAGGGGATCCATGAACTTGAGTGGGAAAAATTTTGCATCTTTATTTTCACTAACTTTGATTTCTTTTCTGACTGAATACAACCCTCTGGCTATTATACCTTGCTATTGTGTTTGGAGGTTAGAATGAATAAAGAGGTAGAATTAGGTAAGACAACAACTTCTATTTGTTTTCCATCCAAAAAAAAAAAAGTAGAGGGAAAGGAGAATTGGTATAAGCAAGGTAGAAAATGTGTGAATACTTCATCCATCAGGGACAGCTAAATGGTGCAGTAGTTACAGCTTTAGGCTCGGAATCAGGAAGATTCATCTTTATGAGTTCAAATCTGGCCTCAGATACTTACTGAGCAAGTCATTTAACGCTGTTTGTTTCATTTTCCTCCTCTTTAAAATGAGCTGGAGAAGGAAATGGCAAACCACTCCAGTCTCTTTACCAAGAAAACCCCAAATGGGGTCACAAGTGTGACTGAACAACAAGAACTTCACTTATCTATTTAAAGCAGATCTTAGAGGTCTTATCTTCCCTCACATATGAGGAGAAAACTGAGATTGAGAGCAAATAAAAGTGAGTTGACCATGTTTACACAGTGAGTAAACATCAGAAGTGGAATTTGAATCCAAGTTTCAAGAGCTGGCGTTCTTAGATTTCAAGGGGTCCATGAATTTAGACGTGGAAAATAATTACATTTTTATATTCACCAACCTCTAGCTGAAATCTGGTATTTTCTTCAATTACTTAAAAACTCTTTTTTCCCCCCTGAGGAGTTGTTTATAGGGCTTCCTGAGATGGCCAAAGAGATTCATGACATGAAAATGGTGAAGATCCCTGCTTATTTCTCTGTATCAAACTGACTTAATTAGTAGTTATAAAAATCTATTTAGGGCAATATGCTAGGTTCTGTGGAGAATGCACAGAGATACAGGCACACTCTTTAAGTTTTCCTTCTCCCTGAATAGACAATGCAATGAAGATATGACAATAAATACTATAGGCGATCAGGGAAAAGTGAAGCAGGTCCCTATGGGACACAAGAGTTGGTAAAGGCCTCATGGAACAGGTGGGATATGAGCTGGTCCTTGAAGGGTGGTTGAATCCAATCAACTGGTTGGAACCCTTTCCTCCCTTCAAGGCTTGCCCTAGCATTACTTCTTAGTTCAGGAGGCTTTTGATCTTTTTTCTGGATCCTCTTGTTGTTAACAATATTATTAATGCCCTCCAAAATTTATTTGTATTTATTTCTGTTAATGTATCTATTTAAGGTGATAATTGTAAACCATTTTTGTGTCATGGTCCCCTTTAATAGTCTGATGAGGCCTATGAACATCTTCTCAAAATAATGTTTTTAAATGTGTAAAATAAAATACACAGAGTTCCCCCAAAACCCAAATTACACTAAAATATCACTACTGAAACATTTTTTTAAAAAAACAAATTAATTGACCCCATCTTAAGAATCCCTGGTTTTGTTTCCCACATTAGAATGTACCATGCTAGAAGTCAGGGACTTCTTCATTTGTGTTGTTGTATTGTCAAAACCTAGCACAGTACCAGGTATAGCAGGCACCTAAAATACCTGTTGGTTTGTGTGAGTGATTGTGTATGTGTGTGTGTGTGTGTGTGTGTGTGTGTGAGTGATTGTGTATACTTGCATACTTGTGAGAATACATTTTAACAAACCAGATTCTGACCGTTTGATAAAACTCAGTGTTTGCTTTTATCCACCCTCCACAAGTTTCATAAAATCATAATATCTTAGAGTTGTAAAGGGCCTTAGGGGTCATCTAATTTCTTTCCATTCCAGCAGAGAAGCATAGACATTTATCCTGCTATAATATCCCTAAGAAGTGATTAACCCATCATGTTCCTTGGGTGACTGATAATTTATTAGAAAACTTTAATTGGGGAGGTTACTAGGTATTTAAAAATGTTGACTCATACCCACTATGGACAAGATATGACCTCCCTGGCTCTAAGTTTTCTCATGTGGAAAAAAAAAGAAAAGGTTGTGGAGAGAAGAATTGAACTAGATGGTAGAAGAGGTCCTTTCCAACTGCAGATCTATAATCCCATGAATTCTAAGGTTCCTTCCTACTCTCAATTCCAAGATCTTCCTGCAAACATGACATGTTAGTTTAATATCATGAAAAGTTGCAGCAAGAAACCACAAAAAAAAAAACAAAGGAAAAAAAAAACACATCTCCTTGGCCAATAGTATTTGAAATCACATAGGTCCACAAACCTCTCTATATTCTTGAGCTAGAAGACTTGTTCTGACCTGCTTATCATTCCAAGGCAAATAGAAGGCAGACTTGCTTTCTGTAAGTCACATATCAGAATAGTCTGTTAAAGAGAAATTGAAGATGTGAAATAAGTCTCTTAGATTTCTTAGCTCTGGTCATTTAGGAGGACAGAGTTGTAAAGTGTCTGACTAGGGACTGGGTTTGGTGCCTACCCAATGAAATGCTTTGCCTTTCCAACTAACAAATACCGCAGCTATGAAAGGAAACATTCAGCCATCCTACTCTCAGTAGGAGGAATTAGTTAGACTGGCTCATTATGCTATTGAGTCCTTCTGTCTTAAATGCTGTTACATTAGTACTCTTGACCCTGGAAATGGTACCTTGACTTCTGTGAATCAGAGATGGCTAACTGGGAATTAAAAGCACAGGATTGTGGAATGTTATCTCTTAATCCTCCAGGTGAAGGTTAGGCAGTTAAAACAAAACAAAACAAAACAACAACTAAGACATAATTTAGGAAGTAGAACCAGATCTTTTTTTTTTTTTGATTAGGCAACGGGGTTAAGTGACTTGCCCAGGGTCACACAGCTAGTAAGTGTTATGTGTCTGAGGCTGGATTTGAACTCAGGTCCTCCTGAATTCAGGCCAGTGCTCTATCCACTGCACCACCTAGCTGCCCCTGAACCAGATCTTTGTTGGCAAAGGATAATCTTGTTTGGATGTGTGTGCCTTTTATTCAACTTGGTGTAGTGGGAAAAGTACTGGCTTTGGAGTCAGAAGACCTGGATTCAAATTCTTTCACTGACATCTATATCCATTAGCAAGCCCCTTCCACGCCTGTTTCCTTATCTATGAAATAGGGATGATATTTACACTATCTTCCTCATGGGGAGAAGTACTTTGCAAACTTCAGAATTGAATATTAATATGATTTATTATTATTTTCATGATCTGGGAATGTCTGCTAAAGTTTGGTGCTGAGTCTCTGTAAAGGGAATATAGTTCTTGCTCACAAGTCCCTAATACTCTAAGATAGAGAGATTGGCCAGTGCCTGGAGCACTAGATTTGATTCAGGAAGACCTGAGTTCTAATACTCTCTCAAACACTTACCACCTGTGTGACCCTGGGCAAGTCACTAAACACCCTTGAACCTCAGTTTCCTCATCTGTAAAATGGGGATAATAGTAATGCCTACCTCCCAGGATAGCTGTGAGTATCAAATGACTTAATATATACAGCTTTTGCAAACTTTAAAACACTATATAAATGCTAGCATCATCACCACCATTAATAATAATAATAACAATAATAATAATTTCCTAGAAAATCGCTCTATGTAATACCTATTTTATTGGTTTGAGGTTTTCATTTTTCCCTGCTAGAATGGCAAAAATAAGTGTGGGACACACTGGGAAGCTCAGCATTCCCTAGGTCATCTAGTCGATATGTTTTGGCTTGAATTTAATAAAGGCGCTCACAGGAATTTAACATCCATCCCTGTGCTGCATGGAATGGGTCCAGTAATGAAACCATTCGAGTCAGGAGGGCGATTGGTAAAGTAAGGAGATTGGACTAGATGGTTTCTAAAGTCCGCCCATTCTAAGTCCTATAATGCTAGACATTTTCAATGAATTTTGTTCTACTTCAACTTATTAAGTAGAATGTAAACTCCTTAAGGGCAGGGGTTCTTTTTGTTGTTGTTGTTTTTCAACCAATATATGCCATGCACCAACAACAGTGTTTTACACATAGTAAGTGCTTACTAATTGTGTACTAATTAATAACATTTTAAATTCTAGCTCCAAGTTCCTGATCATCTGGTCACTGGCTTAGTGTCACTGGAAGAAATGACACTAACTGATCCCAGAATGGAAAACAGTCTGTCACTATACCATCCCTTCCCAGTCTTATTCCAAGCTGTTGTTGCCAAAATAGACCAAACATTTATTAAGAACCTACTATGTACAAGGCACTAAAGATACAAAGATAAAATGGAAAAGTTGGCCCTGTCTTCAAGAGGTTTACATTCTACTAGAGGATGCAAAACATAAATATATCATTGGATTATTGGAGAAGGGATAGAACAATAATAGTTACAGGTGATCTGAAATGGCTTTCCAGAGAAGGTTGTAGGAAAATGCTTCACTTAGTGTAGAACTTTAAGGTTTATTGTTTTCTTCACACCACCATAAGTAGGTAGTATTTGTTTATTTTCCCCATTTTACAGATGAAAACACTGAGGTTTGAGGAGGTAAGCAACTTAATAAAGTTCCCACCTCACTAGTAGATTGCAGAGATAGGATTTGAGCTCTGGTCTTCAGGTCCCAGTGCAATGCTAACTCAAGCTGCCTAACCTGTGGTTGTTAAAATGGAACAGACCCTTGTATGGTGGAAGGCACGCTGAACTTCGGGTCCACAGACCTAGGTTCAAGTGTTAAATTTGTCATTTTTCTTTAAGAAATAAATTTTACTGAGTTTTGTTTTTATATCATCTATACTTCCAATTTATCTTCCCTCCCCTCTCCAAGGAGTTATTCCTTATTGAGAGAGAGAGAAACCCAAGTCAGCAAAAATTGTTGATGTTCTAATACCCATAATCCCCTACCAATATAGACTGTGGAACTTTATGCAAATCACTTCCCTGGCCCTCAGTTTCCCCATTTGTAAAGTGAGGGAGTTGAACTTTTAACTCCCTCGGGTCTCCCCCTGCTCTGACATTTTATGATTCTAAGAGCAAACAGTCAGAATGACTTTCAGCTGCTGGTTTTCCTGACACACTCATCATGCAGAAATCTGTGTCAATCACTTAGACAAACAGCAGTGAAACAGACAGAGTGAGTGAACAGGGCCGCCATCCATTTTATGGAACACAGAGAAATGAAATGGAAAGAGCCCTGGCTGCAGAGGCAGGAGGCATGGGGTGCTGATCCTCCCTTTAGTGAGCAAGCCCCTTCACCTCCCTGGACTTCAAAAAGAAGAGCA
The DNA here is from genome assembly GCF_003287225.1 of Phascolarctos cinereus. Lineage (NCBI taxonomy): Eukaryota > Metazoa > Chordata > Mammalia > Diprotodontia > Phascolarctidae > Phascolarctos > Phascolarctos cinereus. Next base: position 79,491,128 of record NW_027555625.1, on the reverse strand, counting down.
GGGATTAGGTGGTCTCTGAGCTCCTCTCCTGCCCTCAGCCTATAGTTCTAAGACTGTTTTTCTGAGCTATGTTGGCAGAGTGAGTATGAGCTAAGCCCCCAGATTTTTACTCTAAACCTCCACACCACCAGTGACTCACTACTAATCTCTTAATTTAGGGATGAAATCACCATAATCCAAAATGAGTGTCAGAGTCCCAGATTCCCTTTTGCATTAAAAGGTAAAGAAATTACAGTTCTTAAAATGGTTGGAAATAAGAGTTGGGGGGAGGGGGGGGAGAGGAAGAGGAGGGTTCAGTCAACACACCAAAGAAATCCTACAGCGCTCGGGACCCCAAGGAGTATGCTTTGGCTCTACCCCAGCCAGAACACTCATACGGATTGGTTCTGGAGGCCACTAGAAAACACCCCCAAATATGCATTTCATCAAACAGGAGACTGTTCCAAACCCTCCCTCATGTCCCTGAAGGGACAGAGCTAATCAGGGCTGTGCCTGTCTGTTAGAAAATCCAGAATCTCCTTATCTCCTATTCATACCTTCTCCTAAACACACACTTACATACATAAATGCATCCATGAAAGTGTATGCTCTCACCTAATAGACTGGAGCTTTGAATTACCAGTTCAGAAAGCAATAAAAGCAGACTTACCAGGTGGATGAATGCGTGTGAGAAAAAGGGAGACAAAGCAATTGAATGCAACCGACTTTCATTAGAGGTTTACCCCTTCAGGGAAGGGCCCTGTGATTAGCTCAGCATGAAAACATGGGCAAAAACCTAACCAAGGTCCCTGCCCTGAAGTAGTCTACAGTCTAGATGATAAGACTGAAAACATCATGCTAACGTGGAAAGAACAGTGGATTTGGAGGTTCAAAACCCACTTCTCTGATTTAGTACTTCTTGTACTAGGCATGTAGACGGCACAACGGATGGAGTACAGGGGCTGGAGTCGGGAACACTCTTCTTCCAGAGTTCAAGTCTAGCCTCAGACAATATGACCCTGGGCAAGCCATTTTACCCTGTTTGCCTCAGTTTCCTCATCTGTAAAATGAGCCGGAGAAGGAAATGGCAAACCACTCCAGTATCTTGCCCCTCACCCCCCCCCAAAAAAAAACCAAATGGGGTCACAGAGAGTAGTACACAACTAAAAAATAACTGAACGTGAACCTTTTATACATTAACATCTTTGAACCTCATTTTCCTCATCTGTAAAATAAGGGGATTGAATTAGATTGTGTTTAGACCATGTTCCAACTCTAAATATGTGACCCAACACTCATGGTAGTGAATCAGGAAGGAAGCCATGAGTGACTACTATGGGCCTGGCACTGTGCTTTGTAAATATTATCTCATTTGGTCCTCACACCAACCCCAAGAGAGAGGTGCTATTATTATCCACATTTACAGTCAAGAAAGCAGCTTGTCAGGGTCAGACAATTAGTATCTGAGTCCAGATTTGAACTCTGTAGCAGTACCCACTAAAGCTTAGCATGGAGCCCGGCATATAGAAAGCATTCAATAAATACCTGTTGACTGATTGACTTTTAATAACAACAACAAAAAAATAGGTTGTGTAAGAAATCTGAGGAGATAGATCACTGAGGGGAGGGCAGAGAAGAGAAGGGAGACTTCATGGAGAAGTTATGCTAAAGATGAGCTTTAAAGGTAAGAACAAAAGGAGATAAAGATTTGGGGGAAAGGTATAGAAAGTGACTTCATCTTAGTCATAAAGGACTTCAAGAAAAGGGGAAAAGCATTGGTTTAGGAGAGAGAAAGAGAAACAGAAAGAGAACCTAAATTGCCCCTTTTGGTAGTATTGGATTCCACAAGTGATATGGCCTAAGTCACAGGGGTGGGGAAACTACGGCCTCCAGCCACATGTGGCCCTCTAGGTCTTCAAGTGTGGTCCTTTGACTGTACCCAAATCTCACAGAACAAACCTCTTAAATAAACAAATAAATAAACAATCAATCAATCAATGAATAAATAAGTAAATAAACAAGCAAATAAATGAGCAAACAAATAAATAGACAAACAAATAAATAAATAAAAATAAAAACATTTTTCTGTAAAACTTGGACTCAGTCAAAAGGCCACACCCAAGGACTTAGAAGGCCACATGTGGTCTCAAGGCCAAAGATTCCCTGCCCCTGGGAAGCAGCTTCCAGGAAGAATGGAAGGCAATTGATATTCATGAGAAATAACATCCTACTATCCTTTCTATCTCCCAGTGAAAAAGTAGAGAGACTGTGGACAAGAGAAGACTCGCCACAAGAGTGAAGTGAGCTCCAAGTTTGTAAGCAGACATCCACATAAGCAGATTTTAATCTTAATATGTATTTAAAACCTCAAATGTCATCCCATTGGCATTTTGTTCATTCATATCAGCTTAGACCTGGAAGGAGCCTTAGAGATTTATCTATTCCAAAGGTTCTTAACCTTTTTGTGTGTCCCGGACCCCTTCGGTAGCCTGGTGATGCCTAGGAACGAACATCTTTCCAGAGTGTTTTTAAATGCAGAAAATAATAATGAGACTAAACAGAATGTATGTGTTTTAAGATTTACAGAGCACTTTACAAATATTACCTCATTTAATTCTCATAACTGTAAAGTAGATACTATTATTATCTCCATTTTACAGTTGAGGAAACTGAGCCAGACCGAGGCTGCCAATGGCAGAACTGCTGGTAAGAGTCTGGGGCAGGATTTGAAGTCAGGTTTTCCTGACTCCAAGTCTTCCAAATCCATTGTGCTGCATAGGAAATCAATTATATTGAAATGCAATGATCAACTTATTAAAAACAACAACAAAAACAACAAATTCACTGACTCCAGATTAGGAACCCCTGATCTAGTCCAGACCCCTGAGCTCCCTTCTTATAAAACAGAGAAAACCAAGGATCAGAAGAGGTCAGTGAATTGTCCAGGGGTCATTAGGGCTCAGGCCTAGAGAAGCTGTGACTATGTAGGGTCACACAGGAAGTAGGCCAGCAGAAATTTGAACCCAGGCCTTTTGACTAAATCCAAGGTGCTTTCCTTTAAGCCTATGCTCTCTGATACTTAAAATCCTGTTGTTATGTGTTTGTATAGTTTAGTCTGCGACACGATGTAATTCAGAGGATCTTAGCCTTTTCTGAGTCATGGACACCTCTGGTCCATGGTGAAACCTAAGGAATTCTTCTTCATAACAACTAGCTAGCATTTATGTAATTTTAAGGTTTGTGAAAGTGTTATAAAGATGACCCCAGACTCAGTTCCAAAGACTGGTGTCTCAAAGACTTTTTATTAAAGAGGTTGAAGTGCATCATTTCAATTCTCCGGAGAAACGCGTTCACCTCCTCTGAAGGAGAGAAAATGCTCAAGGTAAAAGAAGCCAGAGCAATCTTTATAGTTAGTAATTGCCTAACTCCTCCCTTCTGGATCAGGATTGGTCCTAATCCTTCTGCGTTACAATCTTCCTTATGTGCCCCACCCACCCCTAAACATACATTATGTGCCTAGAATTGTGTTATCACTACCCCCACCAACGAGAATTTAGCCTGTCTGTGCTGATTTCTTATCTACTTATGTGGAAACTTAACTCTTTCATTTCCCACAAAAGCACTTTACATGTTATTTTATTGTGTTTCTAAATGCATAAAATAAAATGCATCTGATTACAAAGGAATATTGAAATAGTTATCAATTTCTTTTTTTTTTTAAATTCTCAAACCTTGGGTTAATAACACTTGCCTTGAAATTAGAAAAACCTGGGTTCAATTTCTCCTCTAACACATTTTTGCAATCATTTAATATCTGCAGGCCCCAAGGAACCTTGTTCATTACAGGCAAGAGATTTGCCTAGATGAAGGTGATTTCTATGCCTGGTCTGCCTAGATGAAGTGGGTTTCTATACCTGGACCTCAAGAGTTTGACAGAGATGAAGCCTCAGATCCAGACCAAGTCACAGGTGTGTATTGTCATACAGATAGATAGTGTGACCTTCCACCAGCCATGTTCCTTCATGAGGAGGTAGGCTGAGGTAGCCTCCAGGGCCCCTTCCTTCCCAGGATTCCACTCGTCACATGCTGGGTATATGCACTGCAGACTTTTCTGGGGAATCTGCAGAACAGACAGACCCAGCCTTCAAAGTCTCCCACTTTGGGGCCATCAGAAAAGTCAGTAGTGATGGGCAGGGTGAGCTTTGGAAATAAAGGGAGGAGTACAACCAGCTACAGGCTAGTGGAGATAATTTGCAAAAGGAGGAGAGAAACTTGAACTCTGGCGTCTCCAAAAGCGCCCTTGTTTGTTTTCTTGGCAGGGATAAGCAGCCTTGGGCCCCCAGGGCTCCTGGCTGCAGGCCCAGCCGTGCACATCTGCTATTGGCCCTTGGCCGCTGTTGCTGAGCAGGCTGCCCAATGACCAACAAGGACTTCGACAAGCCCCACCCCGCTCTTGGCCTCATCCCCGATCCCTGCAGACTGGGATGTGGCCGTTCCTCACCCTGGGGATTTGGAAAAGAGGCCAAGTTTTTACAAGAGAAGTTAAGGCAGGCGGGCCTGAGCCAGAGGCCCCTGTGCTGTGGACCCTAAGGGCTCAGCTCATCTTGTCAGGTCCATTCTGTTTAAGGCTCTCACCCTTGTTCTGACTCTCAGGGACCGCTTTACAGGCCTTTGAGCTCCCTTAGAGCAACCCTTTCCTTCCCCCCATTTTACAGATGAAAACACTGAGACCAGAGGAAAGGCGGTTGCCTTAGTTCTAACTCTCAAGGACTCTTCAGGCTGGGATAGTACTTGAGAGAAGACCTCCCATCCCCACCCCACCCATACACTTGACAGGTAAAGAACCTGAGGCCAGTTGGGGGACTTGCCCTAATTTTGGCTGTGTTACTAACAGTAAGCGCTCAGTAAATACTTGCTGACTGCCCAGACAAAGACTTTAAAGACCTTTTGACCCACCACCCCTTCTCATTTTACAGATGGAATAACAGGTTCAGAGAAGGGGAATCTGCTTTAGTTATTAGATTATTTATTATTTAGTTATTATTTAAGCTAGAAACGGTGTCTTAGAAACAGTTGGACCAGCCACCTCTCCCTCCCTTTTCCTATTTCATAGATGAGGAAGTGGAGGCCCAGAGAAAGAAAGGCCCACCCACCATCACTCAGAGTTAGTGGAAGGGCTAAAACCAGAACCTGCCTGGTTCTCTGAAGCCCCAGCCCGGCCCTGCCCAGCCCAGCCAGGCCTGTGATCTTGCTTGCATACACCACACTGCTCTGGCTCTCACAGCCTAAAGGTACAGGGCAGGACTCAAGTTTTTCTTCTGCTTTCCTGTCTGTCTCTAAGTCTTTAATTTTTTTTTTTTTTGCTGCTTAATAACTTTATTAACTCAGTAAACTCGTGGATGATACAAGGGCTTCCTATGTCTACTTTCCCAACCTTTCTCTCTTCCCCCTTTGCACTCTCTTCCCTTCAGCTTTTGGGTCTCTTCCAGGGCTAAAGCTTCTCTGCAAGTTAGTTATTAAAGGGCATTGTTAACTCTTTCTATGCCTGTGTTTCCTAATTCTGACTCTCTGGGAAAAGCAAAGAGAGCTCTAACTGAAAGGGTAATGGCACAATCCTACCTTGAAGGACCTTGAAATGCCAGGCATAGCTACTCAAATTTGACTGTAGGTAAAAGGGAGCCATTAAAGGATTTTGAGGAGGATTTTGATATGAGGACAGTCAGTGTAGAGCAGGGTTGGGTTTAAAAAAATTTTTTTTGCCCTTTTTTTTTGGGTGAGGCTTTTGGGGCTAAGTGATTTGCCCAGGGTCACACAGCTAGTAAGTGTCAATTGTCTGAGTCTGGATTTGAACTCAGGTCCTCCTGACTCCAAGGCCAGAGCCACCTAGCTGCCCCTAAAACTTTTAAAAACTTTTTTTGAGTCCCTTTGGCAGTCCAGTGAAATCTGTGGTTCCTTTCTCTTAATATTTTTAAGTGCATAAAGTAAAATAGTTAAAATTGCAAAAGAAAACAATTGCATTGAAATAGTTACATATAGAAATATACATATGTACATATATGTGTATGTGTATATAAACATATATACACACATATATAAATATATAATATATACATATATACACATACATACATATACATGCACACTTTATATATACACAAATACATGTATATGTGTATATATATATAAAATTTATTTTTTAAGTTCATGGGCACCAGGCTAAGAACTCCTGATGTAGAGGCTATGAATGCTGGCTAGACAGCAGGACACTACCATAATAGTCCAGGTAGGTGAGAATGACTTCCCAAAACCACACTGCTATTCCACAAAGTTGTCCCGCCTCACACCTGGCTCGATCATTCTCTCTTCTGCCAACACAATCTCCTCTCTAATATCACTATATGGGTCATTTCAGGATACACCAACACAGAGACCTCCGTGCCCCCTTTTTCGCTTTGTTCCTTAAATATGCTGCCTATAGGCAATCTGAGAGGAAGAGAGAAGGTAGTGTCCTCATTAGGACTATTGACAACAGCTGCTTCCTTCCTGCCTCACAGCCCACCTTCCCTGCCTCACTGACTGTGCTAACATTAAGCTCAATGGGAATCTGGGATTGGCTTCCGACCCCCAACTGCTGCTGTTCTGCTCACTGTTACTCCGCCGCCCAGACATCTGCCGGTATCTGTTTTCACTTCCACAACAAACAAGTATTAAACACTTACTGTATGAAAGGCCCCGTGTTCAGTCCCAGGAGAAAAACAGTTATGTTTCTTCCCCCAAGGAATTACAATATAAACAGGTAGTCTATGATGGATAGCTAAGGCGTGCAGTGCCAGGCCTGACAACAGGAAGACTTCTTTTCCTGAGTTCAAACGTGGCCTCAGACACTTACTGGTTATATGACCCTGGGCTAGTCACTTAACCCTGTTTGCCTCAATTTTCTCACCTGTAAAATGAGCTGAAGACATGGTAAACAATTTCAATCTCTGTCAAAAAGCCACAATGGGGTCACAAAGAGTTGGACACAACTGAATAGCAAGGCATATATTCAAATAAGCGTGATACCAGAGAGTGGGTAATATGAGCAAAGGAGAGAATGAGATGGAAAGAACTAAGGAAAGTTGAGAAAGGATGAAGGACAATCCTCATGGAAGCTGGCCCTTAAAGGAAGAAGAGGATTTTTAAGGAAGGAAAGAAGGACTTATTAACCCTACAACGGGCCAGGTGCTGTGCCAAAGTTTGTTTGTTTTTAAACAAATTCTCTCAACTGTTCCTCACAACAGGTCTTCAAGATGGATGATAATATTATCTCCATTTTGCCCTTGGGGAAACGAGGCAAACTGGGTTAAGTGACTTGCCCAAAGTCATCTAGCTAGTAAGTATCTGAGGTCACATTTGAACTCGGGTCTTCTTGATCCCAGACCAGCTCCCTATCAACTGCACCTCTTAGTTCGTTCAATTTTAACAGGTGGAGATGAAAAATGGAGTAGTTCCAAGCATGATGACAACAGAAGTAGGAAAGAGCAGGCTGAGATTAAGAAATACCTAGTAATCTAGTTTGGTGGAAACATAGAGTGTATGAATAAAAGTAACATAAGAGAAGGCTGCAAAGGTAGGTTGAAGTCGTAGGGTAAAGGCCTTAAGCACTAACCTAAGAAGTTTGTATTTAATTCCAGAGGTCAGTGGGCTCAGCTCAAATAAAAACAGTGGCCATTAATCCATACCCTAAGGATCCCTGTAGCTGCTTATTGACTTAGTTTAAAAATGTAATGTTATCTATGCCTTATTGTATTTTTATTTGTTTTGTTAAATATTTTCCATTTACATTTTAATCTAGTTTATGCTGCTCCCAGTATGCTGTTGGCTGGTTTTGTAGATTTTAAAGGGGGAAAGTTAAATGACCAAATGTGTGCCTTGGGAAGATCATATTTTAAGTCCTAGAAGGATAAGGTTGAAATTGAGACTGGAGGCCTGAAGGCTGGAGACTCCTACTAAAGTCCAGGCAATGAGCAATGAGTGGAGTGGAGTGGGGTAAGGGGAAAGAAGTACCTGAATGTCAAAGATGTAATGGAGAAAGATTTAATAGGAATTGGCATCTGACTGAATCTAGCAGGGGAATAAGGGATGAGGGGGGGAAAATCAAAGAGGATCTGAAGCTCAGGAGAAGGAAAGTCTGCATGATCTGTTTTAGTTAACTTTGGCAACTGCCCAAGAGTGGAGAGGGGGCTTGGCCATGGAGTGTCAGGTCTAGAAAGAATCCACCTGCCCACCCCACCCCACCTCTTCTTTTTACATTTGGGAAAAATTAGAGCTGGGAGGAAGAGGAGGGAAGTGCTCTGGGTCACACAGTGAATTTGTGATGGAGATCAGTTGGCTTTCAGTTCCAGTAAGAATCCTGCCTCCTACTTTCAGAACATAGTTGTCAATGAATGCTGGAAGAGCCTTGTGATATATGCTGAGAGCTAAGGCAGACTTTATTTCTCTTTTCAAAATCTAGTTTGTCCCATTGATTTTTTTTCTCATCTGACTTCTATATTATTATGCTTCAAGTAGGCTTCCTATCTGTATGCAGATCATGTTTGAGATCTGAAGTAGGATTTTTTTGCGTGGTTTTCCTGTTTTAATTACTATTTAGCAGAAGCTTAGAAGGACTGCACAATTGTTGAGCTCAAGAATTCTTTTTTCTAGCTACTTTTCGTTGGTGTTTTTTTTTTTTGAAAGAAGCGGGGAAAAGCAGATAGTGTCCTGGTCTTGGGGGAAAGTAGATTGAGTCTTGGTGTTGATATCAAGGTGACCTTGAGTAAGTCACCTGTCTTGATTACTCCCAGAGAACAGAAGTAGAAATAATAAGTGAAAAACAATAGGAGGGGAAGAAGTCAGTACTATATAAGGGAAAAACCAAACAAACCTAAAAATTTAGAGCTATCCAAAAGTAGAATGGGCTTCTTCTAGCAATACTGAGTTTCCCATCCTTGGAGGTCTTCAGTTAGCATCTCACCTTCTGCAAAAAAGCCTTTCCTGGTCCTTCTTAAATAATTTTAGTGCCATCTATCTGAAATTATCTCCAATTTTTCCTCTTTATATCTTGTTTTACATAATTGTTCATTTGTTGTCTCCCCCATTAAACCGTGAGCTTCTTGAGAGTAGGGACTGTTTTTGTTGTTGCTTTTTGGTTTTTGGTTTTTTTTGCCCTTTCTTTGTATCCCTAGTGCTTAGCATAGCACCTGCCACATAGTAGGTGCTTAATAAATGTTTGTTGATTTGGCTCAATTTAACTTCAATCAGATGCTAGATGACCACTTGTTGGAGACGTAGAGGACCAGATTCTTGTTTGGGAAGTAGTTTGAATAGATGTCTATAATATCATTATCATAATCATTGGATCTGGAGTCAGAAGAACTGGGTTCAAATCTGGATCCTGTTTGACTTTGTAAAAGTCATTTCCCTTCTCTATGCCTTGATTTCCCCCTCATGTAAAAATAAGGGGTTGAATTAGATGATCCCTACATCTCCATCTTATAATTCACAGAATCTGTGATTCTGAGACAATTCACCTTTCTGAATCTCAGTTTCTTCCTCCATAAAATAGGTATGACTTGCACTGCTTATCTTACTTGGCTTTTATGTTTGTTTTGTAAATAATTAAAGTACTATAGTAATATGACCTATTACTATTGGCTGTAAGGGGTCAAGGAATAAGGTTGCCCTACCTATATTATACATATAGTTACCTCTGTTGCAGTTGAAGGGAAGTGGGGGATAGATTTTATCCTTAAATAGCTTATCATCACTGTAGAAAGTGAGCTGTACATATTTCCCTTTTAAAAGACAATGACTATTTTTATACTTGCATCATGCTTTGTAATCATTTCTGTTCATCATCCTCCACAGTAAGTCTGGAATTATCATCCATTCGACAGAGAAGGAAATCATGGTGTAGTGGAAAGAATAGGGGGTTTAGAGTCAAGGACCAAGGTTTGATTTTTCTGCTTTGCTACTTACTTGCTGTGTGATCCTGGTCAAGTCACTTAACCCTGTTTGCCTCAGTTCCCTCATCTGTAAAATGAGGTGGACAAGGAAATAGCAAATCACTCTGGTGTCTTTGCCAAGAAGACTGCAAATGGGGAAGAGTCAGACACAACTGAAATGACTCAACCACACCAACAGCTTTCTACCTGTGTGACCCCCATGGGACAGTCTATTCCCTCCTCTGGATCTTAGCTTATACACCTATAAAATGGGAGGATTCTATTTGTTTAATTCTTTAAACTCTAGATCTATGAACCTATAGAACCCAGAAAAGGCAAGCAAATTCCCAATGACTGTGAAAAGGCCAAATAGGACCTGCAATGAACCATAAGTAAGCCCCTACCCTTGGCTTTATCCTGCCCTGCTTTGCCTTGATCAAAAGCAGCAAGGCTGCTTTCCTCTTAAGGTAAAGGAAAAAAAAAATTAAGAGGAGCTATCCAACAACATAATGGGCTGCCTCAGGAGGTTAGTGCCCTGCCTATTGTTGGAGGTGACATCAAGGGGGCTCAGAGTTGGAAGGAATCTCAAAGTTTATCTAGTTTAACTTGGACTTGAGTAGGAACGCCTTCAGTAACTTCCCTGTGCAGTGGCTATCCATCCTGAAGATGTCCAGTCAAGAACTATAATTGGAGGCAAACTCTTCTACTTTGGGGTAGTGCAAATCCTTATGATTTTTCCTTGCATCACCTCTTTGAAATGTCTCCCCGTTGATTCTGGTTCAGCCCTGGGGAGGCAGGGTTAAGTGAGATCCAAAAATGTAATTTTCCTCTTCCACATGACACTCCTTCAAATATTTGGCAGTAGTTATCATGTCTTCAAGCAGAGACTGGATGACTCTTTATCAAAGGGTCATGAGTTTATGAGGGGATTCCTGCTTAGATGGACTGTATAACATATAACTGGTAACTTTGAGACTCTAATTGTTAAATGTTCATTGCATATGTCTTGGGATGGCTGTAAAGAGGGAAAACTCCCATACCCACTTCATTTTATATACCAAGAAATAATAACAACAGTAATAATAATAATAATAGCTAACATTTCTGTAATTCTTTAAGGTTAATTATTGAGACATGCTTAGGTACATTATCTTGTTTGGATCTCAGGACAACCCTGAGTGGTAGCTGCTATTGTTGTCACCATTGTACAGATCAGGGAGGAGTAAGTGGCTTGATTAGGGTCCCATAGCTGATAAGAATATGAGATGGGATTCGAACCCATGTATTCTTGATGCCAGGCCTGGTGCTGTATCCATTATACCAAGATGTCTTTCCAGAAATGAAGAAGCCTCCTAAGGACTTCAGAGAAGTTTCAGATTAGACTGAGTTAGCTTCTGCCATCAAGTGCTGTGCTCAGACCACCAGCCATTACCCTGTCTCTCCAGTAGCATTAGCAATTAGGCACACAGTCCCTCATCCCCAAATTGCCAACAAGGAGAGAGAAGCAGCTGAATGTCACTACAGGATGCAGAAGATGGATGACGGGATCGGTTTCCTCTGTCCTATTGACTCAGACAACACCAGACTCTCCATCTCTCCTGTCTGCATCACCTCCAATTTGTCCATATGGACGTCACCGTGAATTTCAGTCTGGACTGGAGTTCTTAAAGCTTTGGCAAGGGGAGCAAGTACATGAGAGAGACCAAGACTTTGGGCCACTAGAAGGTCTGAGCTATGGTCATCAGGAAATAGAAAGTTCAATTCTATGCTTGTCTGGAATCACTGGCTGTCAGTACTGGAAGGGTCCTTAGAAATAGCAGATTTAAACCCCTTTCTTCATTTTTCAGATGCGGAAACTGTTATATGGAAAGGTGAGTATCTTGTCCAAGGTCATGGATCCTATTAGGGGAAAGCTAGGATTCAAAGCCAGGTAGTCTGATTTCAAGCCCAGTGTTCTTTCTGTTACAACACACTTTCTCTGTCTTATAAGAGTATGAACAGTAGCCTAAAGGGACTAAAGAGGCTATTGCAGACCCAGAAGAGACCAGTTCTGTGCCTTCCCCCAAAGCAAGAAGTAGAAATAGAAAGGAAAAATTAGGGCAGAAGTGAGATGAGTTTGACGGTCAATACAGACTTTGTGTCTTGAATTAGTTGTACCTCAGTGAGTGGAAACTTATTGAACCCCCTCATTTTTCAGAGAAGGAAACTGAGGCCCAAAGAAGGAAAGCAACTTTCCAAGGTCATACAAGGTGTAATGAACAGAGCCAGGTTTTGAACCTAAGTACCCTGCTTCTAAGTTTAGTCTTCTTTCTGTTGCTACTATTTCTGACTCCTTATAGAAGGTTATGGACAGGTGGGTGGTGCAGTGGCTAGAGCTCTGGGCTTGGACTCCTCTTCATAAGTTTAAATCTGGCCCTCAGACACTAGCTCTGTGACCCTGGGAAAGTAATTTAACCCTGTTTGCCTCAGTTTCCTCATCTGTAAAATGAGCTGGAGAAGGAAATGGCAAACCACTCCAATATCTCTGCCAAGAAAATCCCAAAAAGGGGTCACGAAGAGTCAAACACGACTAAAACAACTGAACAACACAGAAGGTAATGGCCCCGAATCTCTGATATGTCCAGGACACCCCTTATTTTTCCTTCATTGCTTCACATTTGTGCACACAAACCCATTCCTTAAACACTTTCTTCTGATATTAAGAGAAATCTCTTCATTTATCTTACACCCCGTTTCAACCAGAAGGGCTCAAAGGTATCATTAGCCCCACATTTTCTTGGTCCTAACAGTCAATGCTGATGTTGGAGGGCAATGCAGTATAGTGGAGTAAGCACTGGCCTTCAAACCAGAAGACTTGGCGTAGAAAGATGTACTCTGTCACTGCCCACTTATGTGATCTTGGGCCTTTTGACCTCTGAGCCTCAGTTTCCTCATCTGAGAAAGGAAAGAAGGTTGATTATGGAGGTCCCTCCTGTGATCTTAGTCATCAAAGGCCAACTTGAACTCAGGTCTTTCTGACTTCAGGTCCGGGGCTCTTTTCAGCTCTGCACCTATCCTCATAAAGGGGAACTAGAGAGTTGGTGAGGAAGGGGAACAGGGCACACCCCTATAGCATGGTTTAGAAATGGCAAGGACTTATCAAAGTGGGCTGATTCCAGGCAAGATAAGATGAAAACTCACATCTCAGTCCCAGAGTCCCAGAGGGTAAGTCATTTCCTTTTGGTGCACCTGAGTTTCCTCCATTGTAAAATGAACACATTGGACAAGATGATTTCTAATAACCCTCACAGTTTTAACATTCTAAGTCCTATGACCTCCTTGGCCCACAGGGCTTCAAACTCCACTCTCGTCTTTATTAGAGGCAGGTTCTTTAAGTCCTAGTTGATTTAAACAGATTTACAAGTAATAATAAGATTTTTATTTTGGTTGTATTAGCTTCTCTAATTGTTGCTGCCTTGTATCTGGGCCCAATCCTCTCTGGAGGCCGTGATGCTTGCCACTTTTATAATCTAGTTATAAATCTAAGAGGCCCAGACATCTCTCCTACTACACCACATATCTATATCAAACGTATAGTAAAAAAGGACACAAGATGACATGTGCTCATCTGTGCCACCACCACTCCAAGTCCCCACCTTGTGTTCTAATCCTGAGAGGGGGCAACAACCCCCACCCCCCAAAAAAATTTATGAATGAACCGGCATAGCCCAGGACTGCAAATTGCTATAAATGGCTCAGGAACATTAACCTATGAACTGACTCAAAAATAGTACCCTTTCAAATACACTCATTGGAGGTAAGCACATTTACCAGTTATAGATAACTCAATCAAGAATGTACACTTGCGGAGAAGCATATGACCTTAAACATAGTAGATAATTAAAAAAAAAGTTTATTTTATCAAATTGTTTAATTTGATTAGTACAATCCCTTTGGTATCTTACGGCTAAACTTAATGAAAGTACATGTTGTTTTCCCCTTTAGAATGGAAGTTACTTGAGGTTATTTTTTTGTTTTTTCTTTGTATTCCCAGCCTAGCACATAGTAAATGCTTGATAAATTTTTGTTGATTGACTGAATCCACGTATCATCTCTGGCTGTTTAGGTCAATGTGTCTACTTGACTCTTCCCTCTTTCTCACTCCCCATATGCAATCAGTAGCCAAGTTTTGTCTTTTATATCTCTGCAACGTCTCCTGAATCAGTGCCCTTCTCTTCAATCACGTGGCCACTGCCCCTTGTATAAGCCCTAATCAGCTCTCACCCGGAATATTAGAATCATGTCCTAATTGATCCCCTTGGTCACAGTCTCATACTATTCAATCCCTCCTCCATAAAGATGCAAAACTGATATTTGTAAAACACGAATCATTTTACCCCACACCCTACATCCCTTCCCTAACATCAACAAAAACCTTCAGTGACTCTGTCACCTCTTGGAATAAAATACAAAATCCTCAACCGTGCATTTAAGGCCCATCCAAATCTGGATCCCACCTATGTTTTCATTCTTATTTGCTATTATACATTCACTTCATTCACTTTCTGAGCTAGTGAAGCTGACTGGCCAATTGTTTCTGCATTTTATTTCCTATCTCTGTGCCTTTCTATATGTTGGATACGCCCCCTCCTAACCTCTTTCTCACAGGATAACTTGCTTCTTTCTAGTATAGTTAAGTAGTAACCTACCCAAGGCCTTTCTTTCTCTTCCCTTCCTCACCTCTAACTCTTGGTACTTTCTCCCTTTTGAAATTACTCTGCTTTACTTTAAACATACTTATACTTTACCTTGAACATACTTTACTTTGAGCATGTATGGACGTGATATAGCCACTGTAAATTACCCAACTACTTCGTATGTCCAGGAAGTTTTCGGCAAGGGTCCCAAGTCTTTGCTTTATCCTCATTGGCAACTTTTTTCCTACCCTACCACCCCCAACTGCACAGATCTTCCACCAAGGTTCTCTTTCCAAGACTAGCCTGGCTCCAAAGCAGAGCTAAGATGACATATACAGACTCCTGCTAACGAAAGGTTGAAATCCTTCCCTGGACCTGCTGCCTGCACCAAGGCCCCCACCCCACCCTCTTTCAGTCTGATCAATTATCCTATCCCTCTATTCGCATCCTTCTCAGGGATTGTCTCACCAGAGCCTCTACCCCTACCTCCCCCACACATACCTCCCCTACGGGATATAAGTGGAAAAAATGTCTTCTATTCACTGGTTAATACTAAATTAGCTCGTTTTACACCAAGGAGGACAGAGTCATCATATCACACCTTCACTGGAGCAGAAAGACATGGAACCTTGTGTAAGGAGCAAAGATACTTAAAATGCAATCATAGGATCATTGATATAGAGAAGAGAGGGAAAAGTTTAATACCGTTATTGTTACTGTTGTTATTATTATTGTTGTTGTTTGTCCTTCATTCTCAAAGAGGACCATGACATCTGGGAGGTGATGCCATGACATGCAAATGAATTGGATGTAAGTGAGGGAGGGTTGCGCAAAGTCACCAGCCTCACTTTCTCTTCCGGAGCAGTATGGATCCAGTGGCAACATTTAGATCAGGACAATTGGAAATGACCCTGGGTACAGTGGGAGTCCTTGGCTTTTTAACAGGTCTCAGTTTGACCGAGTTATTATTATTATTATTGTGTGGTAGGATGAGGGCAGCTACATGGTACAGTGGATAGAGCCCTGGACTTGGAACCAAGAAGATTCATCTTCATGAATTCAAATCTATCCTCAGACACTTAACAGCTGTGTGACCCTGGGCAAATCACTTAACCCTCTGTTTCTCATCTACAACATGAGCTGGAGAAGGAAACAGCAAATCGCTCCAGTATCTTTGCCAAGAAAACCCCAAAATGGGGTCACAAAAAGTCAGGGTGAAGAAGAGTTAGACAGGACTGAAATGACTCAACAACAAAATGGTGAGATGATTAAAAAAAAAATTAGTTAGGCCCACCACAAACTGGACCCAGGCAGTTTCCCAGGAGGACTACGTAGTTCAAACTTGCTGTTATCTATGAAAATACTTGGCTTCCATAGTCTCGGAGGCATTGCTATATGCCACATGGCATTCTGCAAGGACCCAGAGGGCGTGTGAAGCAAAGTCCAGAGAAGCACCAGGGTGTCAAAATCTTCCAACCAAAGCATGTTCTCATAAGCATTAGCACACACAAGTGGTTCTGAGAGTTGAGGTTCAGTTAAGTTTTGGACAAACACCTGAGGCTCTTGGAAGCTTAATTAAAATGAGCTTTAATTTAAACATTTTGTGAGGTACGCCCATTGCTGATTTCCTTGGACAAGTTGGGGTCTGTGCCTGTGCAATGGTTACCCTATAACTGCCTAAGAAATAAGTGTTCAACTTGTGAGCAGTGATTTTATTTCATCTCAGTCCAACAATAATCTCTCTCTCTATCTCTCGCTCTCTTCTATCTCTTTCTCTGTCTCAATATATATATATATGAGTATGTTATCTATTAAATACAGTGTATGATATACTTATGGGTGTATGTATATATGAATTTATGCATACATACATGTTTATATGTACATACATATACACATATGCATATTTGTGTGCATATATAATACATACACACATATATGATGCATCAATGCACAGCCATGCTCCAGAGTCCCGGACAGCCAGCCGTTTTCTGCAAACTCTCATGCCATTACCTTGATATACTCTTTCCTAGTACAACTAGGTTCAAAGTTTCAGAAAAACTTCCTCTCTCCAGCCTCTTAGCTGTGAGCCAGAAAGCTACCACCCAACTTACTCCACATGTCAAATATAATGAAAAGAGGAGCTAGTCCAAACAACCTACTAACCAATGTTGGAAAGTAAGCTACTGGAAGAGCTAAGGCCCTCTCTGGAAGGGAGAGAAAGACAATGAGCAGCCTACATGAGGTACAGCAGACCTTCTGGGAGAGAAAATGACTTGTGCTAGAGAGAGATGATCCCTAAAAGAGTTCAAAGCCTTTTTTCCATTTAAATTAAATGGAATTTAATTTAAATATAAATATAAATTTAAATATAAATTTAAATATAAATCCTCAGATTTATATCTAAAACTCTGCAAAATTTCTTGGGGGTTGGGTGGGGGAAACCCTGGGACTGAGAACTTCCAGAGGATGAGTTTTCCTTGCAGGAGCCTGAATGAAGAAGAGGATGTCTCTTTCTAGGATTGTTGAATGGGTCCCTTAGACATTGGTTATGAAAGCGCTTCAAGAAGCAAATATAATTATTATTTTCACACTATTAGCCCATTTCCCTTTATTTTTAAACATATTTATTTATTCATTTATTCATGTATCTATTTATTTGTTTGTTTGTTTGTTTGTTTGTTTTTAAGCAATTGGGGTTAAGTGATTTGCCCAGGGTCACACAGCTAGTAAGTGTCAAGTGTTTGGTCCGAGACCAGATTTGAACTCAGGTCCTCCTGACTTCAGGGCCGGTGCTGTACCCACTGCACCAGCTATCTGTCCCTGCCCTCCCCACCACCCACCCCCGCATTTCCTTTAGGGAAGGAGAACTTACTTCTGCAGGAAGATTTTCCTGGTCTCACTCTGTTGATTATCTCCAGCGTCTTCTGTTTAGATCTTGTTTGTATATAGTTTAGTATATTTTTATTCATTTATTTGTTTATTTTCTCTGTATTTTAGTGCTCAGCATGGTGGCTGACACATAGTAGGCCCTTCATAAAAGCCTATGGATTTGACTGAAGCTGTCTGCTTGCCTCTGCTATCCCTGGAAATACAGAGAAACTGGGAGGCTTCATGAGGTAAACACCTGGTGCAGCTTTATTTCCAACCTTGGTGAATGCCCCAGTGAAGGAATGAGCCCAGAAGGATGCTGGCTCAGCTCTGTTGATTCTCAATGGGAGCTTTAAAGGCACCCACTAGCACACCTGCAGGAGAGCCCTTTCCTTTGCCCACAATTTGCCATCTTTCAGTTATATAACCTTTCTCTTTTGGTGTCTGCATGCATAGAAATCCCTTACGATCAGGGGTTTCCCTACCTCTCTGTCACCTTTGATCTTTTCTGCAGTGGTCTACATCCCCTCTGCCCCACAGACAGCACAAATCCAGGCTCTTCTTCCCTAGGTGACCTTGAGATCAATGTTCCCAGAAAGGATGAAGTTTTCAGTCCATTCAACAAGCATTTAGTAAGCAATTATTGTATGCCAGACAATGGGCTAAAGCCTGGGAATACAAATACAAGCAAAAGGAAGACAGCCCCTGACCTTGAGGAGCTTACAATAAAGACAACACATAAAAAAAAAAAAAGCTTGGAGGAGAAAGGTGAAAGAGGAAAGTCATCCTGGAAAGAGTGGAAGACAACCCTGGCCTGAGTGCCCTCTGTAAAATGGGCTTTCTGCAAGGAAGCAGCCAATAGGAAGGAGAGGCTGAAGGGGTACAGAGTCCATTCATCATGTGAAGTCTAGGGTGGAGTGAGCTTCCAGAGGGAAGAGGTACCTATAGCATGGCAGAGAAAGTCCAAATGAACCAGGAATGCATCCTGGAGTGGAAACTATTACAATTAACAAATTAAAAAACAATTAACATATATTACTTATTTTCTGCTATTGCTATGCCTCCCACTGAAAACTGCCCTCTCCACAGTGGTTCTGGTTTCATTTCAACACATTCCAGAATGATGACCTCCCCATAACACAGCCTAGGTCATGCTCTGCCCACTCTAACTTTTCTTTTGCCATATGCGTTGGCTGTAGAGATCAGTATCCTACTCCATTTCACCAAACCGTGACAGGCATAATTCCCCAGACAGTGTGTAGGAAGAAGGTAGTGAGTTACATTATACCCGATCCCTGAGGTATACCTCTTTCAGAAGCCCAAATCTGCTCTGTCTTCAGGAATCTGTGAGTCAGGAATATAAGGTAGAAGAAAATTTGACTCTAATAAAGAAACAAATTTCTCCAAGACCATGGAATGTCTCTAAACCCAAACCCTGAGTGGTGAGTTCCAATAGAATGTTATCTCCTTGAGAGTAGGGGCCATTCCATTTGTTCCATTGTGTCTCCGGTATCTAGCAATGTTCTTGGAAAATAGCCTAGTAGGTTTTCAATAAATGTCTGTTTAACTGAATTGAATTGAACTACCCTTTGACATTTTCCTGAAGGGTAAATCCCAAGTGCCTGTGATCAAAACACTGTTTTCCAAACTTTTTGGTTCTACTTTTGGCCTTGAATTACATTGATGGAACCTAGGAGGTCTGGAAATTTAGAATAGCCACAGATATAAATAGGAGAGGAAAACTGAAACAATGAAACTAATTCTCATTCTTCAAATTTGCCACATGTAATAAATGTGCAATGTCATCTTCCATTAAAATTTTCTTTGATGTCTGATTATGGCCTGGAGGTGAATCTGGAATCTCAAAGGCTATGCCAGTTGAGTACAAACGCTGGCAGGTGCTAGGAAGCTGGGAAATCTCCAAGGATGGTCCAGTGATATGCTTCATGGTTGTCCACTGTGCCTCAGTCCCCTCACCTTGACCTTCTAGCTTCCTTCCAAATTCAGGTCAAATCCTACCTTCTGCAGGAGCCTATTCCTGGGTGCTTCCCCGTCCCACCCCCACTGCCTTTCCCTCTCACATTACCTTAATGTACTCTCTACACAGATTGTATGTACCTGGAGACGTGTTGTCTTCTCTATTACAAGGTATGTTCTTGGAGGACAAACATTGTGGTTTTAATTGTTTTGTTATTTTTCTTTGTATCCCCAGCACTTAGCTCAGTGCGTGGCACATGATAAGTCATTAATAAGTACTTCCTGACTGACTGATTGTCATACAAGGACCTGCCTAACTAAGAATATAGAGGCTTTTCCCAAGAAGTTAGGCCATCAGTAGGATACATTTTGAACTGTATCAGCCCATGAAGGTCCATCCTCAGTGGAGGGGATCAGTGGAGGAAATATCCACATGGGCAAAAATCAATAATATTTGGAACATAGAAGTGTGTAACAATATTTTCAGGGGGAAATGTTACTAGCGCCTAAATTTCCTCATGAAATTTCTAATGCAATTGTAAAGGATACAAGAAGCTTTGTGGAAAATAATTCCCTAAAACTCATTTTAGGAAATACTGGACTGGAACTTTTCATTATGACAGTGACATAAGTGAATATAGGACATTAGGAAGGCTTTTAGCACCATTTCCATAGCATTGAAACACTCAGTTGGTTGGGGCCACTGAAGCCCCAGACAATGACACAGTTTAATCAGTCTACTTACTGAAAGTCAGGAAAGCTGTGAGGAAGAAGGGCAGATCAGAGCTTCCCTTGTTGACCCTGATTCAGTGGCATTGTCCAAAAAGCATGGAGACCCTTTGCACTGTTGGGGAGTAAGGTGCTCATAAAGTGATCTTCACATGTTAGTGATGGCCCTTGTGTCTCATTCTCTCAAGCACTGACCACTTGGGCTGTTGCTTAAAAGCCCTTCTCCTCTCTCTTCTTCCTTCTTTTCTTTCTCTTGTTTCTCCTCCTCATATCTATTAGACTGTGAGCTCGAGAGGAGGGACTGTCTTTTGTCTTTCTTCATATCCATGCCTGGCACACAGTAGGTGCTTGATAAGTGCTCATTGACTGATTGTCATATCCTCCTCCTTTTCTTCATTTTCTCCTCATTTCTTTTTCCCTTAGACTAGTATATCTTCTTTCTTTTGTTTCTTATCTCCTCTTTTTCCTCTCTCTCCATTTTCTCCTTCTTTCCCTTCTCTTCCTTCTTCTTCGTTTTTCTCCTTTTCTTTCTCTGACTTTTCTCTCCACTTTTTTTCTTCCTCTTGTTTTTCCTCCTATTTTCCTCCTTCCCCTTCCTTTTTATTCCTCCTTTCTCTTCTCTCTCTTCCTCCTGTTTCTTCTTTTCTTCACTGAGACAACCTGGCCTTACCTCCCACATATTCAGAGGCAAGAAACAAACCCAACTCTATATTACCTCACCTAAAGAAAAAAGAAGCATGTCTGTTGTATTTTTAAAGATTTTATTTAAAAATACATTTTATTGATGCTTTTTTGCTTTGTGGCACAAACATTTCCCACCCACCCTCTAGCTTACCCCTCCCTTAAGAATTAATTAAGGAAAAACATGTAATACAAATGCCGTTTGACAAGATGTACAATATTCTATCAAATTAGCCTCCTGCTTCTCTGCTGTGGTGGAAGGGCTTGAACAGTCATATTTGTGTCACTCAAAGAAGATTTAGGGGAGGGTTTCAAGGTCACAAGTGAATCAGAAAGGTAAGATGACATTTTTGAAAGAGCATTGGATTAGCACCCAGAGCTCAAAACTATCTCCTATACTTACTAACTCAGTGACTTTTGGTAATTCATTGTGCCCTTTTTTTCTTATATGTAAAATTGGGATGATAGTGGTGCTTGGATTTCCTATTTCCCAGGGTCATTGTAAGAAAAACACTTCCAGGGTTTAACACAGTACCTGGCACAGTGTAGGTGCTTAAAAAAGCTTATTGATGGATTGGTCAGAAGTTTTAAAGTACTTTGGAAACATGAAGTACTGAAACAGAGCGCCAGATCTTCTTCGAGTCTGGTCAGATCTCTGCCCTCTTTGGAATGGCCTATCCCCTGCCATCACAGACACGTTTAGACGAGACATTTTATAGGAAATTGCTAATTCACAGGCCATTTAGTAGGATGACTTCATCATTATCATCCATGTAAAAATTAGATTTCAAAATCCCCAATATTGCCTTATTGACTTACTGTGAGTGCCACAGTCTGTCATGGAGAGCATGGGGAAAATAAGACTTGTGGGGGGAGGGTTACAAGGAGATCCTGGGGTGATTTCAGTTCAGTTTTAGCCACAGAAATTGCTTAACCTAGATGGAGGTTGCAAGACTTGCCTTCCAGGGAAGGTTTTGCACTAAGCCTCCCAGAAGCCTGTTTCCTACTGCAATTGCACTTGAGTTTTGCAGTTTCAAAGTAAGACTGGGAGTGTTCACAATTGGTACTTCCTTCATTGTGTGTTCCTCCCTCTTGCCCAGGGCCATGCAACCTGACAAACCCATTGGGTTCCCGTACTCAGTTGTACTAGGAACTGAGGTGACATATTTGCAATTAAAGGGTGATGTCAGTTGATACAATGCCACAGACACCAGTGAAGTATTATTCCTTAGAAAAGAAGCCCAAGATTCAATACAAAAAAAAGGTTGGTAGTGGTCCAGAGACCTGACTCATTTGGACTTTGGTGAGCGTCCCTGCTAGCTACAACATGTTGGACGGTTGGAAGCTTGTTCCCTTTACACTACAGAAGCGAGAAGCAAAAACCAAAAACGAGTATCAGAATAACACTGTACCAGACTGTAACCATTCCTTTACTGGTTAGGGGCTGTACCGGCTTCCCTTCTGTTAGCTGGAGAAGCAGTGAAATTCTCTTGTATTTGCTTATCAGTCATTCATATACAGAATTATCATGGAAACTAAGAATTTCAAAGCTTGATGGGAAATCAGAAGATACGTTTTGAATAGGAATCCCCTTCACAGAATCTCTGGCAAGGAGATATCTAGCCTCTACCTGCAGATCTGCAGTAATAAGAACCTCGTCACCTCACCAACTACTCTGTTCCCAATCTGGTAGAATATTCTCCCTGCTCACCTCTAACTCCTGGCTTTCCTTGCTTCCTCCATGACTCAGCTCAAATCCCACCTTCTGCATGAAATGTAACCCTTCCTGGTCCCCCTCTGCTAGTGTCTTCCCTCTGAAATGACCTTCATTTGCACTCTATCTATTTTGCAGGTACTGTTATTTATATGCTGTCTTCCTCCTTTAGAATGTGTGCTCTTTGAGGGCAAAGACCTATTTTGGCCTTTCTTTGCATCACCAGTACTCAACACAGTGCCTCGTACATAGCAGGCACTCAGTAAGCATCTGTGATTTCCCTCTTCATGTTAGGATTTTCCCTTTAAGCTTAACTCCAATTCATCCTGTAAAAATAATAGTGATAATAATAGCTGCCACTTTCATTATGTGCCAGGCATGTGCTAAGTGTAACAACAACAATAACTAACGTTTATGTAGTGCCTGCTGTGTGCCAGGCACTGTTGCTGTTCAGTCATGTCAGACTCTCCACAATCCCATTTTGGGGTTTTCTTGGCAAAGATATTGGAGTGGTTTGCCTTTTCCTTCTCCAGTTCATTTTACAGACAAGGAACTGAGGCTAACAGGGTTAGGTGACTTGCCCAGAGTAACACAGCTAATAAGTGTCTGAGGCCAGATTTGGACTCATGAAGATGAGTCTTCCTGATTCCAAGCCCAAAGCTCTATCCAATGTATCACCTAGATGCCCTTGCCAGGCATTGAGCTATAATAATAATAGTAAAATAATAATCATAATCATAACAACAACAATAGTAAATATTTATATAGTACCTACTATATAGTAGGTAGTATGTACTTAGCACTGTGCTAAGCACTTTATGATTATTATCTTACTTGATCCTCACAACAACCCTAGGAGATAGGTACTATTATTATCCCCATTTTACATTTAAGGAAACTGAGGAAAACAAAGGTTAAATAAATTATCCAAGGTCACACAGATAAGTGTCTGAGGTCAGATTTGAACTCAGATCTTCCCGACTCCAGGCCCAGCACTCTATCCACTGCACCACCTTACTCCCTAGTAGGAACTTAATAAATGTGTGTTGACTTTTGACTAAGTATTAGAATTTTTTCCTCACAAGCAGCTATAAACAAAGGAGGAAAAGAAATTTACATGATAACTTTATTATATTTAAAAGAAATAGCAAGTTATACATAATAAATTTGCAATTTCATGTGCAATCATCTTTTTAAAAAATTTTTAAACTTCTTTTTAAAATGTTGAGTTCCAAATTCTATCCCTCCCTCCCCTCCCTTTTCCCCTTACCTAGGGTAAGCAATCAGATGTAGGTTATACATGTGTAATTACGTAAAACATTTCCATATTAGTCATTTTGTGCAAGAAGACTCGTATAAAAAGAAAAAAATGAAAAAAAGAAAGTGAAAATAGCATGCCTCAGTCTATTCAATCAATATCAGTTCTTTCTCTGGAGGCGGATAGTATGCTTCATAGTTAGTCCTTTGGGATTGTCTTGGATCATTGTATTGCTGAGAATAGCTAAGTCATTCACGGTTCTTAATATTGCTGTCACTGTGTACAACATTCTCCTGGTTCTCTTCACTTTGCTAGGCAGTCATCTTTCTTTATTATATACTATGTGATGGAAATATTTGTTTTATTCCACAAATTAATAATTAATTTTTTTAAAGGAAGGAGGGACAGGAAAACAAACAAACAAAAAAAAACAAACCAAAAAATAAGCAGCTGCAGTCTGCCTCTCTGTCACTTCTACTCATTGCTACTTACCCTGCCCTGTGGGGGGAGAGTCAATCAAAATCCTCCTAGTCCCTCTTCCATAGGACATGGCATCATGTCCCTCCTAGTTTTAGTTCTTCTAACCTATCTTCCTGTTACCACGTCATTATGGCAAATCTCTCCTTCTTCATGTGTTGTAGAGTGCCAGGGACTTACCCAGAACAGACAATAAAAATGCTCCAAAAATTTTCTGGCCAGGATAGAAGACAATAGATCTATCAGCTCCCTCCTTCTAGATGCTAATAATTACTAGTATCACACATAGCACATTGGGTTTGAAAAGTGCTTTACAAATATTATTTATTCTTCATGACAGTTCTGCAGGGTAATTATTATTATCATTATTCCCATTTTATAGATGAGGAAACTGAGGCCAATAGAAGTTCAGTGACTTGAAGTGAGATCTGAACTCTGGTCTTCCTGACTCCAGGTCCAGCAGTCTATCCGCTGCACCTAGCTAACTGCAAATACTTATCTAACACTGCTATAAATTCATATCCCACTGTTGACTTGTATTGAGGATGCCCACATGAGGACCCTTCTCCCAAAAAATATTTTTCAGATGACCCATGTTCTTCTTCTCTCCCTCCTCTTCTATCCTTATGTAATTGATTGTTTTTAACACACATTTGGAATTTTATTATCATTCTTATTTCATTTCATCTTTTTTTTTAGATTCGGTTCTTCCTCCAAGGATGTCTTTGTATCTTCATTTGTTCATTCGTCCTTCCATCCAACATCGATTTGTGTACCTGCTACATGCATGCAAGGTTTTGTGTTATTGTATGTTATTACACATATATTAAATGCTATATAGCCTGTCACATGTAATTATATGTATATTATGTGGTATGTTTTTATATGTCCCAGCATAAAAGAGAGGGACCTCTTCCATTCACACAAAACCTTGAGCAAGAGATGTGAGCTCATTCCAGTTTTAAATCTTTGTGTGTGAGTGTTTATGATTCTAGGTGTTCACATTTTAAAGATCAGGGATTTGAAGACTTAGGCTTTGACACATACTAGGCTTTTGACAGCACCCATACATCTTCACCTTTCTGAATCTTGGTTTCTTCATCTGTCAAATGGGAATAATGCTATCTGCTCTCCCTACTTTGCAGGATAATGGTGAGGAAAGAGCTTTTTAGCATAATCAACCATAAAAGCACAAGGTAGTAGCAGTATTCTCTTCATCTTTGCTACATGTAAAGAAAAGCAATTATTGGGAGACAATCTATTTCTATTCACAGGAGCCTCCCAATCCAAGGGTAATACTGGGAATGCATTATATATTTGTAAAAACAGAGAAACAAAAAGTAATGTGCCTACATGGAAGCCTGGAAAAAGTACCCAAATGACTCTATGCTGGTGTTTTACATGATTGTAATTTCACAAAAATATGTAATTTAGGAGAGAGGCAATATGGCAGCTCTGCTTGCACTGAGAACATGGTTATATTTCTTACTTATCCATGAAATAAATTATCTTGAGCAAATCCCAACTGCAGATAAGTCCTTCTCCATCTGTTTTTCTACAAAAGAAAAACAATGAAAATTGCCTTTACACAACAATTACACAACTGAGTCTGGAGTTATAAATTTATAGGAGAAGGAGAAAGGGTATTTTTAATGGGTTTTGGTTAAGAGCCAAAGATTCTTAAATAAAAATTCTCTCGAAGTGCTGCAATAAACAGATGACGATTAAGCTTAAACAGTCATCAAGTTAAGTTAAATTCAATTTAACTTAAATATTTATTAGGAGTGAAAGCAAACATAAACGAGGAAAAACAAAATCTTGATTCCTCAATTGTCTTCTCTCTTTCCCACAATGTATCTTTGGCTATTTGGAGGCAATTCGAAGGTTTTATTAACTGGTACCAGAAGGGCTTTACAGTCAAATCCATTCCAGAGAAGAATTCATTTGTAATCTTATGGACTTGAACTCAACTCAGAGCCAAAAGGGTTAAAACAAAAACATGGAGCTTGGGAATGAGGTTGGATGTGAGTGTGTTTTGGCGGGTGGGGAGGGAAGTGATGGGGAGAAGCAGTTGGCAATGCAAAGATGCTTGTCTGGAGAAATACAGATCACCTGGACAGGCAGCAACAAGTCAGCTCTTGGTAAAGGAAGCAGAGACTCTGGGATGAATGGGCTAGCATCGTCCTCTAGTATACACAGACCTGTGATGCATTGTCAGTAGATGTAGAGACAGATGGAGACCAATAAGAGAAGGAAGGCCACGAATACCCATAAAACGTTGAATTGACTCTCAGAATACAGACTGTGCCTTCCTGTGAGTTTAAGCGTTCAGATTTCTGCTCTCCATTACTTAAGCAGGTTTAGGGGAGGGATTGAATTCAAACAAATGTTTTTTAAAAAAGCTGGTTAAATTCAGTCAGGGATTTTCAGAGTAGCTAGTTGGTTGATTTTATATATGCATGAGATTTGGCCAGATTCAGTTTTTTAAATGATCATATTAGTTTTTTTTTAAAAGCTATTTAATATCAAACAGCTACATGGAAGTCCTCCTCTGAGAGGCTTCATCGTGGTTTGGGGGTGACCCTGAGTTCTTTAAGGCTATGCCAGCCGAGAGCAAGTTTTGGCAGGCCTTGCCAAGCTGGAAAGGCTTCAATGACAAGCCCAGCAATGGATGAGGTTTGTTATCTGAGGATCACTCTGTGTGGAGAATGGAGTAGAGAGACTCCTCACTGGGAGACGGATAATAAAAGGATGCGTTTTCTTTCTTTCCCCCCATAACAACTGTCAAGGTGCCCTGCACTATAACTGCAATGGCCCCACAGTATCACATAGACCTGCTAAACAGAGAATACAGAAGGGCTCACACATATGAAGTTTGGAGTTTGGTTGGAATTCCCCTCTGTAGAAGAAGAACACCCAAGGGTAATGCTCACCCCAGGGTGTAGACCTCAGCTCAGATGCACTTGTATGTAGAAGACATTGCCAATAGTAAAAGAGCTGCTGACCTGTCATCCACCACTGTCTAGCCCTTTGTTATACTTTAAGACCCAGAAAATTACAGCCAGTTTGATGCTTAAGCACTTCCCTGGGAAACACATACTACAGGGGAACATGAACACAGTTACACTGGCAAAGCCCCGTAGCTGTAATGCTCCACCATGATAAAGATTCCCATGGCTCTCTTGCTCTCCTCTGAGACAGACAGAGAGAGAGAGAGAGAGAGAGAGAGAGAGAGAGAAGAAGAAGAAGAAGAAGAAGAAGAAGAAGAAGAAGAAGAAGAAGAAGAAGAAGAAGAAGAAGAAGAAGAAGGAAGAAGAAGGAAGAAGGAAGGAAGGAAGGAAGGAAGGAAGGAAGGAAGGAAGGAAGGAAGGAAGGAAGAAGGAAGGAAGGAAGGAAGGAAGGAAGGAAGGAAGGAAGGAAGGAAAGAAGAAATGGGAAAAGAGGAGGGAGGAAGTAAGGGGAAGAAAGAAAGAAGGGAGGAAGGAAAGAAGGAAGAAGGAAGGAAAGAAAAAGAGAGAGGAGAGAGGAAGAAAGGAAGGGAAAAAGAAAGAAACAGAGAATGGAAGACAGACTAGTATCCTTATTTTAGTTATTAACAGTAGCTCTTGCTTCACTATTCCTGTAGTTTTATTGACTTTTCTGTTGATTTTGCTAATAGCAATATAGAACACCATACACAAAGGGTGTCCCAAAACAAACCCATACTAAGTATTTTAAAGGACTTCAGTAAGTTTAAAGTATTTCCCGAAGTGAGTATCATTGCATGGAAGCCCCCATGCTGTCCAAGCTAATAGTACTCCTTGTGGCCAGCAGAACTCGTTTGTAAGAAGACTGAGCAGATAGCACTTCAAATCCACATTGTATATATGTCAAGTTAAGTTAGGTCCACTAAGCACCTACTATGTGCCATGAATGGGGCTAAGTCCTAGGGATCCAAAGAAAGGCACCATTTGACACCAGAAAACAGGGATGTTGCTGGATTTATATAAGTTCCTTCTCATATTGCACTTCTAGAAACCCATCCTTTCTGCTATAGCTTTCTTGGTTATGATGTTCTTAAAGAATATCTATTAAGGCCCTGAGGGCTAGGATGTATACTGGTGTTTCAATTGGGTGATAGGAGAATATGCCAGGTACAGAGAACAGCACAAGAAAAAGCAAAAAGGCAGGACATACAGCACAACTGACAGAGAAATCCTCAGAGAGGCCTCTGAGCTCAGCCACTTACTACCTGTTTGACTTTGTTCATGCCCCTTAACTGCTTTTGGCCTCTGTTTCCTCATCTGGAAAATGTTGCGGTAGGGGGGACTTGGATTGGATGAACTGTGAAGTTCCTTTCAGTTCTATACCTAGGATACTATGATATTGTGTTTAGGGGAAGGCAGGTAGTTCAATTTGCTATAGACGACAGGGAGTAGAAATGGGAAACAGGAAATAAGGTTGTAAGTAGGATGGAGTCAGCTTGTAAAGGGCTTCGACTGCCATGCTAAGGAATTTGATCTTTATTCATTAGGCAGTGGGGAAAGGGAGGAACATTAATGATTTTTTTGAGCAGAGAATGATGTACTTATACCTGAGTACCAGGAAGACAAATCTGACAGTGATGTGGAGGTGGAGAGTGAAGAGTCTGGAACTAGGGTTCCAGTGTTTAGATGTAACTTCAAGCTGTTACACTCACTGCCTCCACTTCTCCTGTCATTCACATCTCAAACCTTTGTAATTTGTCCTTAGAAATCATCATTTGATTGAATCACTCTCTCCACAGGTGCCAATGATCTCTTAATTGTTCAGTCTGATGGTCTTATCCTTCTCTACCTATCCTCTGTAATGTGACAGTATTGACCACTCTCTCCTCTCTGGGGTCTGGTGACACTGCTCTCTCCTGGTTCTCATCCTGACCATCTGCCCCCTCCTCCTCAGTCTCATTTGTTCAGTCTTGGTCTCATTCAGATCATGCCCCTTACCTGTAGTAGTTCTTCAGGGCACTGTTCTAACTCTTCTTTTTTCTTTTTACCATCTCTCTCTTGGTGGCCTTATCATCTGCCATAAGGTTAATTATTATCTCTAGGATAATGACTCCCAAATCTATACAGCCTCAACCACTTCCCTCAGCTTCAACCCTGCATCACCAATTGCCTATTAGATATTTTAAACCAGATTTCCTGGACACATCCCAAATTCTACATGACCAAAAGAAAACATTTCCCCCACCCTACTTCTTTACTAAACTAACCTGTTTCTGGCAAAGACTTCCCCATTCTTCCCATCACCCCAGTTCATGACCTTGATTCTCTACTCTTCCTTGAGCCATACAACCAATCATCCACCAAATCTGTTTTTTTTTTTTGAGGCACCTGGGGTTAAGTGACTTGTCCAGGGTCACATAGCTAGTGAGTGTTATGTGTCTGAGGTCAGATTTGAACTCAGGTGTTCCTAACTCTAGGGCCAGTGCTCTATCCCATTATACCACCTAGCTGCCCCTTATCTAGCATATCTTGATACTTCTATCTCTACAGTATATCTCCTCACTTTTCCCCTAGATTATTACACCATTCTTCTATTGGGTCTCCCTGCCTAAAGTTTCTCCAAACTTGCTACAGAGATTTTCCTTAAGGGAAAATCTGACCACGGCATTATCTGACTCAATAAACTTCAGTGGCTTTCTATTGCCTCCATAATCAAATACAAATTCCTAGGTTTATCTTTTAAAGTCCTTTACAACCTGGTCTTGACCTCTTTCCAGCCTTATTGTATGTATATCACTCCCCCCTCCCAAACTGTGTGATCAAGCCAGACTGGTCTTTGTTCTGTTCCCCACATGTGACATTCCAACTCTTGTCTCCTTGGTTTTGTACTGGGTATGCCCCAGGCCTGGGATTTAGTCTGTCCTCACCTCTACCTTAGAGAATCCCTCTCTTCCCTAAAGATGCTGCCCTAAGTGCCTCCTTCTGCATAAAATCTTCCATGATGCCTTCAGCTGCCCTCCCTCGATCACCTCATTTACTATAGATGCCACTTACAGTACAATATTTATAACATATACGATACAATATAATGCAACTATTTTGTATTTGTTCACTAATTGTGTTCAATATAAACTCCTTTATGTCTGTGTTTATCTCCCTCCTTGCTCACCTCCTTTTCTAATGTAAAGTAAATGCTGGTTCTCTCTCTCTCTCTCTCTCTCTCTCTCTCTCTCTCTCTCTCTCTCTCTCTCTCTCTCAATCTCTGTGTGTGTGTATCTGTCTGTCTGTCTGTCTCTATCTCTCTCTCATAGGCAATATGACAGTTTTACTTGGAATCAGGAAGACCTGGGTTCAATTTCTCCCTCTGCCAAACATTAGCTGGGTAACATTGGATAGATCATTTAAGCTCTCAGCATCTCCGAGCTACTCTTTCAGACTATAAAGTATATGCTGTTTGTTCATCTGCATTGGTATAGGAAGTTTGCACACTGGAAATTCTCCACAACAGTGATATAACAGGTCAGGTCCTGTTTCCTCCCCTGCCCTACTCCCCATCACTCAATCCTCAATCCTACTTTCTTCAGTAATTATATTGTAAACCCTTCGAAAACAGCCTGCGTTATCTCTGCTTTTGCATTCCCAGACCCAGCCCAAGGCCATGTATACATCAGGCACTTAATAAATGAGTATTAAATATGTTGAATATCAACAGCATAGATGTACATATACATAATTCATGTTAACAGCCTGCATGTGTGGGTTTCTATACAACTCCGTAACCTGCAGTTATGAGTTGACCAAACGAGTAGCCACCTGCAGACACACAGACTGGAGGCGCCCGTACTCCCCCCCTCCTTGGCATGGATTGCCCTTTCTGCTAATTCCATCAATATCCTAAATAAATAATCAAGCTGTAAAACATAATTGAACAACAGAAAATAAAACACAGACAATGGACGTTAAGGGATGACAAGTGTATTGGAAATCCCCACCATCCATCATCCCGTCAAGACTGTTGAGACGTCGGCTGCCTAAAAGGCTCTCTCTGACTCATCTTGGCACTGCAAACCAGAGCAGAGGCTTTGGCTTGGCAGGACCTGGCCCCAGAGCCCCCAAACATGGTGGTCGTTAACTGGGATGTTCCTTAATTCCATGTGTTAAAATTATTCCTATGCTATGGGGTACAGTTGGCTTTTTTGTTCATTTGGAACAACTTTTCAATGACCTCTATTTCCTGTGTTCACATCCAAGGAGACTCATAAGGGTAAAAGGACTTCTAGGGATAATCTGGGCCAATATCTTCATTTTATGGATAAAGAAACTGGGACCCAGAAAGGACTTTGCCTAAACTCACTCAGGTAATAAATCGTAGAGCTTAGACTCAAGCTTCACTTCAGCTGAATTCAACAATTATTAAGCCTCCATTAGGTGCAAAGCATAGTGTTAGGCAGCAGAGACAAAGAAAATTGAAAGTTTCTGCCCTCAGGGGATTTACACTTTATTGAGGGGATGGAGTGGGGAGATCCACACAGATAAGTATATATACACATGGTCCAGTGCTTCAAGATTTGGACTTACACAGAACATGTTTCATCTTGGAAGATTAACCTCCAAATAAATAATACTTTGACTCATTATACCCTTACTCAGAAGGGAATTCCTGAATATAGCTTTTGTATAACTTAAATAAAGGTCATGTCTAGGTCTCCCCAAAATATCACCTATAAGACAGCCATGGAAAAATGCAAAGACACATAAAAGGACTCATAAAATCCCATAAACAATGCAGAAACACATGAAAAGACACAGTAGTCCATAAAAAAATTGATACAATTCTCCTCCCTCTCTGTTAAGTCCCACTTTACCAGGGACACATTAACTGCCCTTGACTCATAGAGTAACCAGTGGTTTAGCTTCTCCTCCAAAGGGGAACAAAATTGGGGTTGCCTCTTGATTATAAGTTCTGTTTCTTACTCAGAACCCTGTTTAGTCCCAGGATTCATAACAGCACCTTGTGAACTAGATTCCACTTAGAAAGGAACCATACCTAGGACTATTAGAGAACTGACTACTGTTCATGGGGAGAGCAGAAGGCCAAGTCTACTCTCTACCTTCCACTCTTTTCCATATATTGGGCTTTCCAGGGATTCTATGAGCTGGAAGTGAAGAGGAAGTCCCTGGCTGATCTTCAAATTTCAGGGGCCACGTATACGATTCTTTTCTCTCCAAAAGAGGCTGGTACTAATGAAAAACTTTCAGGACTTCCTCCTCTGCTAGAAACTTAGGTTCTGGGTCACTAGAACTTAGGCTTGCTAGAGAGGCAACTTCAGAGTGACATTACCCATTCAATCATCTTCTTTGATAGAAGATTGGATTTCAGGATCCTACTGCCCCGGAAGTCACTCTTATTTTATCAAGAGGATGAGGTTCAAAATCTTTCAACACTTTGCTGACCTGATTCCCATCTCCATGGCTGCCATCTTGCCAAGAGGTTATATTACTACTTCTCAAAGGCTTGGGTAAGGAATTTTCCTATTAGATTGTGTGGACAAGAACATGAGGATCACCAATGGATGGCTCCTGTGTGGAATAGAGAAACCGACCTCGGATGCTATGTTCACTGTAAGCTCAGCTGTACTTTCAAGATCCCTTAAGAAAAGAACCCAAAAGAGAAAAATAATTGAGCCCAAGATGAAAACTCTCACTTATAGTTCAGGACAAATGTTGGCTTCTCCTTGTACATTCCATCAGAATGTTCATCATCAGTCACTGGTACCCATCTTCAAGGAAGCACTTAGGATATGTTCCTGCTCTACTTTAAATGTTACAATGAAAGTCCTAAGCAAAGGTTCAGCACCTTATAAGATCAACAAATTGATCAGGAAAATCCTTTGATCAATCAGTATTTTTACAAGTAAACAGAAGTTAATTTGAAGAGAGAATACTGTAAAGATCAGGAAATATTTCATAGAAGAGGTGACACCCAAGTTGAGTCTTGAGGAAAGGTAGGCAGTCTATGAGGTGGAAGTTTGGGCTAAGTGCATTCCAGGTATAGGACCCTCTCCAACTTGACATTCATAGAGTTACTCTGCCCCAAGGCAACTCACAAAGGTTCTATCAAGCTTCCTACTACTATAGTTTACTTGCCTACCAGTGAGATTGCATTTCACAGTTAGCTAGTTGACATAATAAGTTCAAATCAAAGATATTTACTAAGAAGACCTAGTGAGAAAGTAAGAATGGTTAGAAAACATTAACCACTCCCCCCCCAAAAAAAAATTGTGGGAAGAGTGGGCCTAAATTTAGAGTGTAATGGTAGGGAGCAAATATGTAAGGAACACATGTGGTTAGGATAACTGGTGTGTCTACTATTGCAGAACTCTATGCCCTTTCTTTCCTCATGGAGTCCTCACACCATTCCCTCTGAGCAGAGCTCCTCTGCCAGGTAGGTTGCTCAGCTCCACTCCTCTCTTCAACTGCTCTCAATTGCCAGGGCTAGCTCGCTTTTGAGTCCAAGGCCAGCTCTCTTTTTTGCTGCCAGAGGATCCTCTCTTTGAAGCAAGTTGAACACTGCCTCTATGTAATTATGGGGTGTTCAGGAAGGATTGGCACCTCTGGTGTGAAGGTTCGCTGAGCCCTTCTCAGGGCTGCTCATCTACATTTGATGTCCACCTGATTCACCCAAATCTCTCCTGTGGCTACAAAAAGCTATAGCATGTGCAGCAGTCACATCTTAGTAAAATTGCTTCAGCAGATGGGTTAAACCAGGTTGAGGGTAACCAAAATGTCTCAAACCCATTGGTGAATAGGGGGGTGTCTACCCAAGCATATGAAAATTCCCCTGGCAGAATGGACAGATGAGAAAAACTTGTTCCAATAGACATGAAGGTGGCTGAAGCAGGTGCTGTGGAGAGCTTTGAGTTTGGTCAAACATCAGATACCAAGTCATCCATTGAATCCCAGGCCATTGCCAGCCATCTTCACTTCAACTTTGATGACTTACAAAGAAAAAGTGAGGCTGATGATTTTATGCAACTCTGCCTCACTTAAATCCAATTCACACACAAGTTAAACTATCACCCCCTAGATATCGTTGGTCCTCTTCGAAATGAAGGACGAACAACAACATTGTGTCTATTGGGTCAGTGCGTCTCTCTTCTTCCTGACAAAGGCAGTTTGTTCTACTGGGAAAGTCTCTCTGCTTCAGGATTTCATGGCCAACAGGGAGTGAAAAGGAGAGAAAATCCCTTCTCCCTCAGCTGCCCTCTGGTATAGGTGCAAAGGTCACATAACACAAAGCTCCTTCCAGGCTTGACTCAACTAAACTGATTTGAACAGTGTTGACTGACTCCAGAGCTGACAGGTTTAGCTCTTTAAAGACCTCCAGGGGAATGGTCAATTATCAGCCAGCCAATCTCAAGCTCCCCTTCCAATTCAATCAACTAATTTGTTCATACTTCTTAAAGGAATGACCAGGCATGGTCACATTTTTCACAGTTAATTTTACACCTCATTAACATAGTAATACCTCATTACCTTTCTTACTTGCCCTTTGCTTTCTGCGACTACGTTTACCAGTTGTGGGGAGAGAGGGAGACAAGAAGGTGAAAATCTATAGGTCAAAATCCAGCTTAATATTCCCCCTCACCTCCCAGGCACTAAGTATAGTCCATGTGAACACACAGAGATCAGACATCAGAGATGAAGCACTGAATTTAGGTAATAGCTAAATTTGATTTCCAGATAGGATGCATGAATGGAAACAATATGAAATACATTTGGAAAGAAAGGCTGGGCCAAGATTGGGGAGGGTCTTAAATGTCAGACTAAGGAGTTTGTAGTTCATCTTAGAGGTGTACCTATAGGGAACGACTACAGATTTTTTAATAAGGAGTGACGTAGTTAGATCTGTGCCTTAGGAAGATTCTTTTGGTAGCTATATGGACAATTTATTGGAAAGGGTAAAGACTGAAAGCAAAATATGGTCAGGAGCCTACAGCAAAAATTCAAGTAGGAGGTAATGAGTGCATGAGCTATGGTTGTGGCTGAGTGAAGAATTGGGGATGGACATGAGAGGTGCTTCAGAGGTAGAATCAGTCAAGCTACTGCTTCTATAAGGGGGTGGGAGGAAGGATGGAGCTGTGGGAGAGGAAAGAGGAGAGGGTCACAGCCCTATGTGTGTGTAACTAAAAAGGCACTGGTCTCTTCAACATAAAAAGTGAAGATGAGAGAAAAAGTTAATGTCTTGCTGTCTACATCTTGAGTCTGAGATGCCAATGGGGCATCTTCAGTAAGGCAATCCTTTTACCTCTTTCTAGGAGATTCTTTATCCCACTCTCCACAGCATCTATTCCAAACCTCTTCTCACCTCAAGGCTCTCTCACAACCTACTTCCCACCCCCTCACCCTCTCCGTCTACTTGGCCTCCTAGTTCACTGAAAAAATTGAGAATGTTTACCAAGAACTCCTTCTTCTCCTCCTCACATCATATTGATCCACTATCCCCTTATTCACCCCAGTCTCTGATGAACAGACTTCTCTTCTCCTTTTTAAGGCCAACTCTTCTACAGTCACCCTTGATCCTATCCAATCCTGTCTTCTATAGCATACTGAACCCCCTTCTATCATTCCCACCCTCTCTAACATTCAATCTCTCCTTATCTACTGGTACCTTCCCTATTCTCTTCAAACATATCCAAGTCTCCCCCATCCTTAAAAAAATTTTTGCACTAGCTATCACCCTATACCTTTCCTCCCTTCTTCAGCTAAACTCCTTGCAAAAAGTTTCCTCTCTTTTCTCTTCTAAAACCTCAAACCTCTGCAGTCTGGCTCCAGCCTCATCATTCAATTGACTTGAAGAGGACCATGAAGTCAGGAAGGTGATGCCATGATTTGCAAGTGAATTGGATTTAAGTGAAGAAGGGCTGTTACCTAAGGCCCTCTTGGTCATTGTTTGGGCCCTGATGGCTCAAAGTGAGTATAAGTTAGCAATTCAACAGATTAGGATCTTTCCAAAGTTACTAGTGATCCTGGGATTGCCAAACTGAATGGCCTTTTCACAACCTTTTTCTTCCATGACCTGTCTGTAGCATTTGACACTTATGAATGCCCTTTACTCCTAGAGACACTCTCCTTTCTGGGTTTTCCTGACACTGTTCTCTCTTGGTTCTCCTCCTACCTGTCTGACCACTCTTCAACTGCCTCTGTTAGATCAGTATCAATATCACACCTTTAACTGTAGGCATTCACCAAGGTTCTGTCCTGGGAATCAAAATTTATTTTTTAAAAAATGAGATCTTTCCAGCTTGGCCACTATTGGTCTGATGCACCTAGTATACAGC
Source organism: Phascolarctos cinereus (assembly GCF_003287225.1). Taxonomy (NCBI): domain Eukaryota; kingdom Metazoa; phylum Chordata; class Mammalia; order Diprotodontia; family Phascolarctidae; genus Phascolarctos; species Phascolarctos cinereus. The sequence continues at coordinate 79,454,494 of NW_027555625.1, read as the reverse complement.
CCCAACAGTCCCGTCCTAGCATCACCCATCATGTTGGGTCAGACATCCGAGTCAGCTTTGCCCTACCCCTTCAATTGCTTTTTCTAATGGAAGCCAAGCTGTTTCCCTCTTAGCTGTAAACTTCTGAAAAATAAATCTGCCACAACACCTGCTGAGGTCCTGAATGTTTCCTTGGGGTTCTCCGGGAAGTCATGCAGATCATCACCCTCCAATTTGTACCATGTGCACAAGTTAATATTTTGTTAATTTTGCATCTAATGCTACATGTCTTTTTTTTTTAAATGTAGATGCATCCACTGGGTGAGAGTAACTTTGCAAAGTCATCTTTAAGAATAATAACTTTTAAAATTCATTAAAATATTTTGAATATTCATCTTACATTTGGTATGATGCTTCTGGGATTATCTTAGAACAGGTTACATAGGGCATGAAAGATGCTCATTATTTTGGTTCAACAAGAGAATAAAGTTATTTTTCCTATCTAAGCTAAGATAGGAAAAAATCTCTTCTCTCTACATACACTTTGTGACTGCATGCAGCTCTCATAGGTTTAATTATCATCTCTATGTAAACTGAAATACATATGAAAATATAATTTATATATGTATGTATAGATAGATAGTGAAATCAACAAGCATTTCTTAAGTACCTACTATGTGCCAGGAACAGATATTCATGTGTGTGTATGTCTTACTCCTTAGCTCTAGACCCACACAACCAATTGCCTATTTAATAATTTGACCTGGATATATCATAGGCATCTCAAATTCAACATAGCCGAAGTAGAGCTCACTATCTTTCCCCACAAACCCATAAGATTCTTCTGAACTTCTCTTCTTCTGTCAGGGACACCACCATCCTTCCAGCCACCCAGGTTACCAACCTCAGAGTCATTCTCAGTTCTTCACTCTCCAACTCCCAACATAGTCAGTTTCCAAATCTCCTTGTTTCAGCCTCTACAACATCCCTTTCATCTATCCTCTGCTTTCTAACTAGACAGCCACTACCCTAGTCCAGCCTACTACTTCCTAATCCAATAGCCTCTTAACTGGGGTCTCTTCACTTTGAGTCTCTCTTCTCTTCAGTCCATGCTCCACACAGCTGCCAAAATGATATTCTTTTTTTTAATTAATTTATTTTGATTTATCAACAATCACTTCCATATGCTTTTGAGTTGAAAATTTTTCTCCCCCTTCCTCCCCCCACCCTCCCCAAGACGGCACACAATCTGATATAGGCTTTACATTTACATACCCATTAAACATATTTTCACATTAGTGAAGTTGTAAGTAAAAATTAAAACCAATAGGAGGAACCATCAGAAAGATGAAAAAAAACTCAACAGAAGGTAAAAATAAGTGATAGTGATTCGACTTCCATAGTTCTTTCTTTGGATGTGGACAGCATTTTCCATTCCGAGGCCTCTGGAGATGTCTTAGATCCTCGTAATGCTGAGAAGGGTTCAGTTTAACAATCTTAGTCATTGCATAACGTGGCTGTTATTGTGTACAAAGTCCTCTTGGTTCTGCTCACTTCACTCAGCATCAGACCATATAAGTCTTTCCAGGTTTTTCTGAAGTCAGCCTGTTCATCATTTCTTATAGCACAATAGTATTCCATTACATTCATATACCACAACTTGCTCAGCCATTCCCCAATTGATGGGCATCCTCTCAATTTCCAATTCTTTGCCACCACAAAAAGAGCTGCTATGAATATTTTTGTACATGTGGGTCCTTTTCCCATTTGTTTGATCTCTTTGGGATATAGCCCTAGAAGTGCTATTGCTGGATCAAAGGGTATGCACATTTTTGTAGCCCTTTGGGCATAGTTCCAAATTGTTCTCCAAAATGGTTGGATCATTTCACAACTCCACCAACAATGTATTAGTGTTCCAATTTTCCCACATCTTCTCCAACATTTATCATTTTCCTATTTTGTCATGTTGGCCAATCTGATAAGTGTGATGTGGTACCTCAGAGTTGTTTTGATTTGCATTTCTCTAATCAAAAATTAGAGCATTTTTTCATATGACTATAGATAGCTTTAATTTCTTCATCTGAGAACTGTCTGTTCATATCCTTTGACCATTTATCAATTGGGGAATGGCTTGTGTTCTTACAAATTTGTCTTAATTCTCTATATATTTTAGAAATGAGGACTTTATCAGAGAGACTGGTTGTAAAAATTCTTTCCCAGTTTTCTACCTTCCTTCTAATCTTAGTTGCATTGGCTTTGTTTGTGCAAAAACTTTTCAATTTAATGTAATCAAAATTATCCACAAAATGATATTCTTAAAATTAGGTCTGACTATGTCACTCACCTGCTTAATAAACTCAGCACCTCCCTATTGCCCCAAGGTCAAATACAAAGTCTTCCGTTTGGCATTGGAAGCCCTTCACAACCCGACCTCAACCTACTTTCTCAACCTTATTATACTTTGTCCCTGTCATATATTCTATGCTTTAGCCAAACTAAGCCTTTACACTGGTGATAATCCCCCATGCTAGGAATGTACCACCTCTTCACCTCTGCCTTATATGATCCCTAGTTTTCTTCAAAACTAAGCTCAAACATCACTTTCTACATGCAACTTTCCTCTTTCCCCCAGCTACAAGTGACTTCCTTCCCCAATTACCTTGTATTTTTTTGCATATAGTTTGTGTATGTTTACATACGTACATGTTATTTTCTCCTCAGATAGAACATAATCTCTTTAAGGCCAAGGACTACTATTTGTTTATTTGTTTTTGTGCACCCAGCACCTATGTCAGACCTAGACTTTGGATATAAAAAGTATTGGTTGTTTGACTTGTTGAATCATTAAGTGTTAGTATAAAAATATGGGCTCAAATCTTTGAAGAAAAGAAGTTCAAGAAGAAACATGTACCTGCCTGGCCTGTGATTGGCAAGTAAATGCCACCCCGAAATTGTTCTAGGAAACCAAGGGTGGTTTGCCTTTGTAATCGATGCTGTCTCACAGATTGGAGAGAAGGTACAGTTTTCTCTCTCTAAAACTTCAGCAGCTTTTCTATAAACATCGAATGGTTAATCCTTGAGATTTAAAAGTTATTTCAAAAGAGGAGTTTTATTCCTCATGCTTCTCCTATAACCACGGGCTCAAAGCCCATTTGCATAAGACTGTCCTGTCAGTCTGTCAATAAATATTTATTAAGTACCTACTATGTGCCAGGCACTATGCTAAGCACTGAGGATACAAAGAAAGGCAAAAGATGGGGCTCCCTCCTGACCTTGAGGAACTCACAGTCTAATGGTGCAGACAGCTAGGTACAAACAAGATGTTGTTGAGAGAAAATCAAATAACAATAATCTCAGAGGAAGGCACTGGGATTTCATACGCCACCTTAAATTCCTCTCAGGTATAAGAAATTAGGTAGATTTTTGTCAAGAACTGAAGTCTTTATTCTTTGAATTCCTGCCCTCCCAGCCTTGGTTTACATTTTAGAGATCTGTTGATAAGTGTCTAGTCTTTCAAGGTGAGTTCTTTCACTTTAAGCTAAAGCCAGCTGACTGTAAGCTGAGAGCTGGGTCCCAGATTCCAGAACATGAAAAATGCTGCAATCATTTTTATGTAAATCAGGGACCAGACCAATATTAAGCTAGAAAAATATAGAATCCTAGGATCCAGACCTGGAAAGGATCTTAGAAAGCATCTGCTTCAACAACCTCTCATTTTACTGAAGAGGAGACAAGTCCAGAGAAGGTATATCACCTGCTTGAGGTCATGCAGTAAGTTAGTAGCAGTTCCAGATCTTGGACAGAGGTTTCCTCACTCATAAGTCCAGGATTCTTTCCACTGTACTACATTGCCTTTGTTTAAAAAAAAAAGTTAATCTTTTAAAAAATATTAATTAAATGTTATTAAAATATTAGTGTCAAGGGTCACTTGTCTTCTAGGTACTTAACAAAACTGTCATGTTTAAGTACTATGTGAATGTCGGTTATGTAATTATAATGGATTAGAGAAGGATGGAGGCAGGCTGACCAATTGGAAGGCTATAGAAATAATCCAAGTGAGAAGTGTGAAAAGTCTAAACCAGAGCTGTGGCTGTGGGAGTAGATGGAGGACAAAGAAGGGTAGGGTGTGGTCTAGATTTTCGTGGAACCCATGTGGAAAGAATGGAGTTGGGATCTGTAGACCTATGGCAATGGATTGAGTATCAGATTGAATTATCTTTGTGTTGCCTGGACAATGGAAAACATTTTAGTTGTGGGAGGTAACAGAACTATAGAGTCTCAGAGGAGCAGGGGATTTCAGAGAGTCTAATATAACTTACACATGAGGAGGTCTATCCTCAAAACATTTTTAACAAATAATCATTCAGCCTCTAATTGAAGATTTCTAATGATGGAGAACTCCATCCCCACCAAGGAAGCCTATTCTATCATCAGATTGCTCTGATTTTCAGGGAGTCTAACTTTCATCTGAGCCTAAATCTGCCCCTCTTCAACTTCTACGTATCGCTGCAGGGGTATGCTGGTAAATGTTTAACTATTGGCTCTCTCCTTTTAATCTGTATTATGATAATTTTCTCCATTTTCATAGGTTTAGATAATCATCAAAATAATAAATCAGGTCCTGATTTGATGCATTTGCCAATTTCCAATGTATAAATGCTCACACTGAAAATTTAACAATTAGCTCTCTTGAGCCTTATGAGTTGACTCCAGCATACCCCTGAATTGCTCTTAGTTTTACCCTTGAGGGCCAAGCAGAAGACTGTCTAGGACCTGGATTCAAATCCTTTTTTTAAAAAAACATTGACTACTTGTGTAATCTTGAACAAGGATCTTAACCGCCCTTGGCCTCAGTTTCCTCATCTGTAAAATGTGAGAATAGAACTTGACCTCTGCTTTCTCTTCCAGCTCCAGATGGATGCTCTTAGGAGCAAGATGGCATAAGACAAAGAGCACTGGGTCTGGAGGCAGGAAGACATGAATTCAACTCCAGCCTCAGGCACTTATTGACTATATGCCCTGGGCAAGTCACTTTGCCTCTGTCTGCCTCAGTTTCCCATCTGTAAAAGGGGGATAATAATAGCACCTACCTCCTAGGATTGTTGTGAGAATCAAATGAGAACACATTTCCAAAGTGCTTAACACAATGCCTGGCACAGAGTAGAGGCTTTGCTCATTCCCTTTCATTTCCTTCCCTCATGATATTTGACCTACAATCCTAACCTCTTTTCTACATGGCAGCCTTTCAAATACTTGGAGACTCACATTTTGTCCTCTTTTTCTCTTTTTAACAAATCAGTTCAATGAGCATTTCTCAGTTCCTATTTGGTAACCACAGGTACTTTGCTTTAAGAACAACAAGGGGTTAAGGTTCGTTAAGAGATTGCCCGGAAAAGTCCAATAGTCATTGGGAGTTTCCCTATTGCCCAAGATTGACTGTGGGTTTGTGAATTGATAAATAAGGTTGGACTGGTCTTGGGAACATCCTGGTACACCATGAAGCTAACATGGATTACAAGGCCTAAAGCTCAGGGTTGGATCTTTCCTTTACACCACCTGGATGAAACGGGCTAATAAGTGTCCTCAATGCTAGATGCAGCCAACTGACAAAGTGGAGAGGGTGCTTTACCTGGCATCAGGAAGGCAAGAGTTCCAATCTTGTCTTAGACATTTCCTGGCAATGTGACCCTGGGCAAGTTGCTTAACCACTAGTTGCCTTAGTTTCCTCATCTGCAAAATAGATTATAATAGTAAAAGCCCCTATCTCCCATGATTACTGTGAGGATCAAATAAGATAGTATTTATAAAGCAATTTGCAAACCTTAAGGTGCTCCATAAATGCTGGCTATTATTATCATTATCTTGACCACTGAGAAGACCACATCTGAGAAGACTGCAACACCCCCTCAAAGGGTACATCAATACCTTTCCCAGAGAGGTAGACCAGAGAAATAGGCCCTGACACATAAAGTCACATGGACTCAACTGTTTGGATTTACATATGTTCACAAGTTTAGGTAATTAGACAAATAAGTGTAGTGGAAAAGCCTTGGATTATTGACAGAAAACCTGTACTAGCTCTTGTTGTATAACTCGTATGACTCTAGGCCATTCACTTCTATGAATCTCAGTTTCCTTATCTGAAAAATGGGGATAATCATAATTGTACCACTTAACTTTACAGGACTACTATTAAGAAAATACTTTGTAAATTGTAAACATCTAGAAATCTGCATTTCTGTATTATGATCCAATATAATACATTTAGTCATTTTGGAAGAGGTGGGATTCATGGAAATAGATTAAAAAATGAAGAGGAAACAAATTAAAAATGCTATAGGAGGAACTAGGTGGGGAAGGGAGAAGAAAATTATGAGGGAAGAATTAAGCTCCAGCTTCACAGTTGGCCCAGCCTTGAAACTGGTTTGAGAAAATGATTTGGCCTGCCAAATTTATATTTAGCCTGAACAACTGGAAATATCCCACCAAGCTACATCACAGACCACACACAAATGGTGTCAAGAGTCTGTTACAATGTCCAAGAGGTGAAGCATTTGGCCTTGGAAGAGAGTTGAATACGCAAGCACACATACATGCATGCAGATACACACACACACACACAGAGTACCCAGAGAAGATGGACTTGAAGAGAGAAACAAAGCCACAGTAAAAGATTCAGAACCCTACTCTGGGGAATGATGAAAGGAGGGATACAGATACCATTGAACAAGAGGACAAATGTATAGGCTAAGAGACAGAGAAAGTCATAGGAAGAAAGGCCAAGAAAGTCGGAAAGGGGGTTATGGAAAGAAAAGAAAATTAATGTGATCTCCCTTGGGTAGTGGGTGAGGGGGGGAAGGCTATAAAGGCTTCCTCAATTATAACCCATTAGGTACTTCTAATCTGTGATGGAGGTGAAGAGATGCTGAGAAGGGATCATCCAGTTGTACGATCAGATTTAGAGCTGAAATGAAACTTAGAGGTCATAGATTCCACTCGTCCCATTTTACAGGTGGGGAAATTTAAACCGAGGGACGTCTAGTGATTTACTCAGGGTTGTATAGCTAACGTCTAAGATACGATTCAAACCTAAGTACTTCTGACTTCCGTCTTGGCATTAGAGCCTTGTCCAGCCTAGAATGAAGATCTTGCCTCTCCTCAACCTTCCTGCCCTCAACAAATTTCTCTTCTACCACCGATATCCTAAGCAGACATTATTCAATATCTAGCACAGTCTACAACTGTCATTTTCCTTACACCTATTCCCCTTAGCCCCACCACCCCAACCTGCCATGTCCTGCTCTAAAGCTGTCCATGTTTTTCCACTGTATTCTCTGAAATGCGAATGCCTGTTCCATAATTAATCAAATGTCATCTTGACCCTCTTTCTCTTTCCCTCCTTCCATTTTGGCACTTTCTGAGGTCTGGCTCCTTCCTAATGACACTACATTCCTGGGCACCCTTTGCAGTACTGGCCACACTTCCCCTCATACTTCCTGATTCACTGTTCAGGTTGGAAGAGTTGAAATACTCTTTGTTCCTCATTACCACACCCAGATTCTTCTATTATTACCAACACTCATGAACCTCTCTTTCTTTGTGGCACATGCCATCCAAATTTGTCATGAAATACAGGTCTTGATTTCTACATTGGCCATGTCCAAAGTCCTTTATCTCTCTATCAAGATGTGGATAACGTACTTCCTCATTATTTCTCTGAAATCCCGGTGGTCATTGCAATGATATGAGTTCAGCACAATAGAATTCCATCACATTTACATATCATAACTTTTTTCATCCATTCCCCAATTTATGGTAACTTCTAAGTTTCCCATTCACCTCAAAAAGAAATATAAATATTTTTATATATCCTTGGAGTTTGTTTTGCTTAGGACTAATCCTTCACTTAATCTATCCCTCTCTCCTTCCCTCTTTTCCCCTTTCATTCTTATTTACCTGTTGGGTTAAATGTAATATCATACACAACTGAACTTATATGTGTTTATGTATGTATTTTTTCTTCTTCTGACTAATTCAGATGTCAGTAAATTTTAAATATCAGCTACTCCTGACACCCCTTCTCCTTGTTTGTATAAATATCTACTTATGACCCTGAATATATGACATAATTTCCTCTAACCTTCCTTTCCCTTCTTTTCCTCCTCCCTGTATTTCCTCTTCCTTCTATCTTTCCATACTTAAGATCTGGAAGACATAACAGAACTACTCCCAGGCTTTGACTAATTGAGCTCCCTTTATAGTCCCTGATGATGGTCGAGTACAGAGGGGACACATGTATCATTTCCACCTATTGTTAGAATTTAAGCAATTTATCTTCGTTTAGTCCTTTATCATTGTTCATTAATGTCTACCATTTTATATTGTTCTTCATTCCTGTATTTGTACTTCAAAGTTTATCTTCAGCTCTGGTCTTTTCATCAGAAATGCTAGGAAGGCCTCATTTCATTAATGAAATGCCCTGTGGCATTATACTTAGTTTTGTTAGGGGTCATTCTTGGCTATAAGCCCATACTGTTTGCCTTCTGGCATATTATATTCCAAGTTCTTCACTCCTTCAAAGTGGTGGCTGCTAGATCATGTGTGACCCTGAAAATGGCTCCTCAGGATCTGAATTCTTTCTTTATGGATGCTTGCAGTATTTTTTCTTTAACGCAGGAGATCTAGATTTTGACTATGATGTTCCTTGAAGTTTTCATTTTGGGGTTTCTTTCTGGAAATTACTAGTGGAGTCTTTATATTTTCACTTTGCCCTGTGGTTCTAAAATATCTGGGCATGGAATTTAGATAACCAAATGATTGTTACATTCTTTTTCCTCCTTAATCTGTTCTCTAGTTCAATTGCTTTTGCTATGAGACACATTATTTTTTCCTATTTTTCAGCCTTTTGACTTTATTTTAATATTTCCTATTGCCTCATGGAGTCATTGGCTTCTATTTGGCCCATTCTAATTTTCTCCATTTTGTTTGTTTGTTTGTTTGTTTGTTTTGCTTGGACAAGGCTTTGTAGCTCTTGTGCCAAGCTATTAATTGACTTTCTAATTCTTTCTTCCATAGCTCTTATTTCTTTTTCATTTTCTTCCCCAAGTATTCTCATTCCATTTATAAAAACATTTTAAAGTTTTTTTCAAAACTCTAGCTTCATATCTCCCAGTAATTTTAGTTGAGGTTGTACCTAGTTGCTGCCCCACCCCCCATTCCATTGGACATTGCCTATAGATATTTTAGAGCCATTCTCTTCTTCCATGTTTGTGTCTTGAATGTTCTTTCCTCCATAACAGCTCATTATGATGGCTGAGTATTTTTTTTACCCATTCTTCTAATTTAATTCTGACTTGGGATTTGCTGTTAGGGCTGTGCTCTGCCACACTTCTGGAGGGAAAGTCTGAGCTGGTCCTGTTGCTGCTTTCTTGTGTATCGAATGTTATGAAATTCAAGAGTCACAGGGACAGGCTAAGGGCCTTCAAACTTTCAGTGCTTTCAAAGTGGTGTAATCCTGGGCAAAGTCTAATAGCTGTCCCCCATGCCTTGTTCTGAGCTCTGCAAGTTCCTAACCTGGGTTTGAGTCTAGCGGACTGCTGTTTGACTCTGTCCTTATCAACCAGCTGAAAAGCTCTATTTGTTCAGAGTGGCAGAATTGTAGGCTCTTCTTTGGTCTGGGATTACTGCCTTGATTACTCCTCTACAAATGGGCTGGATGCTGGAAGTTAGCCCCTGCTCTGAGGCTGGGGTCTGAGCCATACCACTACTGCTGCGATTGGCTTCTGAACTTCCTCTTTCTCAGTACACTGCCCAAGACCTCCCAATCCTGTATGCCACTGCTGTGAGTAAGTTCCTATCTTACTCTGCCCTGGATCTGTGACTAGGAACTAAGTAGTAGGCAATGAAGCTGCCAGTTCACATCTACCCCATCACAGCACCCTGTGGGTCTGGAGGTGGCCTGCTCTGAGTCTGGAACCTTCTCTTGCACACTGGAGTGCTTCTGGGGGCTTGCTCCTGCTCAACCTCCTCCCCGTATCCTCAGACCACCCTTCTAACTCCCTATACCGAGGTAGGCTACACAAAGGACTCACTGTGACTTTTGTTGCATCTTCCCATCAGAATTCAGTCTGGTACGTTTTTTAGATCTATTTAAAGGAGTTTGTAGACAGGAGCTTACCATATTGTTCCCTATCACTCTACTCTCTTGGCTCTATCCCTTACCTTCAACACATGGATGTTCCCTCAGATACCCTAAGATTCCTATTCCTCATTGGTCCTTTAACCTCTTCTTCCACTGCCTCAGCTACACACAGAGATGGTCATATACCTGATCTTTTCATCATCTACAAGTGTTCTATTTCCATATTCATGCACTTTGGAATTCCTTTATTTGATCAGCGTATTTTCTCATTGCAGCTTTCCTTCTCTCTTGTAACTCCTAACCCATTCTTCTTCCTCATGGTGACCTTTAAATACTACACCTCTCGGTTCCTTTTCAGGCTGTCACCTCTGCATTGGTTATTCTTTCCTGTCCTGTCCTTGAAGCCTTGTTGATCCAGGTTCAACACTACACTGTCCTCTACACTGAATCATCTGCCCCCTTTCCCATCACTAATCATACCTTGATGATCCTGGATTGCTCTCACCATCTGTCTTTCTCACTCCTATTCATGTGCTGCTATACAGAGCTGAAGAAAATCACAAAATCATGCTGAATAGGTCCACTACACATCTTAAAAATCTAATTTCAATGAGGCCTCCACTATAGCAAAGAAATGATTGTACTCTTTCCTAACAGATTCAGTATCCTGTTTTCCACAGTAGCTGTTCCAAACCTTCATATCTCTCCTTAAGCCTTTCATGGCAATTAATTTCATCCTCACAACACCCCTAGGAGGTAGTAATTATTAGTGTTCCCCACTTTACATATGAAGAACCTGAGACAGAGATTAAATGACTTGGCCAGAGTCATGCAGCTAGCAAGTATCCAAGGCAGGATTTGAACTCAAGTCTTCATGAATGCAGGCCTAGAACCATATTCACTGAATCACCTAGCTGTCCTCTTACTACACCACTTAAAAGAAGACTGACCCAGAAGCATGTCCTGGAATGGAGAGGGCCTTTGTCTTTCATCAATGGACCTACTTTCAGCACTGTCTGTCATCCTTACTCCTTCCACTGTTGGTTGAACTATATCTTGAGCTTGGCCAGAAAAGAAATTTTTAGGGTGCTGAAATACCTGTCAGAGTAGACCAGACTTTGTTATCCCTGGAGGTCTTCAAGAAGAGTCTGGATGACCACTTTGCAGGAATATCATATAAAGGAGTCTATTTTATATATGAGGCAGGATGAATGCCTCTGTAGTTCTGTGAAATGGGAAAATAGGACAGTTAGGGTCCATGATAGTGCTCTTCAATTATCTC